>NW_026596109.1:2608667-2703667 GCF_907164565.1 Psammomys obesus
CTTCTTCTTCTTCTTCTTCTTCTTCTTCTTCTTCTTCTTCTTCTTCTTCTTCTTCTTCTTATTCTTTTTTTACAAACAGGGAAGAGTCCTAATCAGTCCAGTGCCAGAAGGTAACTGACTGGTTCACCCTCCATAAAAGCCAAAAATTGGGCAATGAGAGGAATTGTATAATTTAGTAAAATGAGTTTAGAGGCCACTTAATTGATGCTAATTCTATAAAATTGGATGCATATATATATATATATGTGAGTCGGAAGAGGGCATCCGATCTCCAGGAACTGGAGTTACAGGTGTTTGTGAGCCACCACATGGGTGCTGGGATTCCAGCTAAGGTCCTACTTGACACCAGCCAGTGCTCTTGACCACTGAGCTAACTCTCCAGCTCAGATGCGAATATATTGAAAAATGTTTTGTGAAACTCTGATTTGAAGATTTGCTTGTTCTAACAAGTCTGATAGCTTTAGCTATCATTTTTGTATTAGCATTTGCTAAGGTTATACAGATAGATACTTTGTGTCTTGTTTTTTAGGAACCCTGCAATTTCAGTGACTTTTGTAATTACTGTGTTACATTGTTTCTAATAAACAGTTTTCTTTGTTTTGTTTTGGCTTAAAACAGTCTCACCATGGTAAGCTATGGACAGATGACAGAGGAGAACTCCCCCTTTCAGTGGACTAGGGGAAGGGGATAGGAGGGAAGAGAGTGGGAGGGTGGGACTGGGGGGGCTTCAACAGGGATATATAATGAATAAATTGCAAAAAAAAATTAAAAAAAAAAGATTACCCTTGGCTATAAAGTAAGTTCTAGGTCAGCCTGGGCTACCTAGAACACCGCCTAAAAATAAATCACTATTGACAGGAAAAACAAAACAAAACAAAAAAACCAGTCTCTCTATGAGGCTGGGCTGACTCCAACCCTGTCTTCCTATTTCAGTGTCAGGGTTTACAGGCATGTGTCCAGTCATTCTACTTTAAGAGATCCAATCTATAAAAATTAAAACCTACCCTTCTTAGTTGGGATTATTTCTAATTAATCTGAAATATTTTTAGTTATGTTTAAGATGATAAACGTATATTGTCTTGAGTTGGTGCATGCCTGTAATTCCAGCTCTCAGGGGCCTGATATGGGGAGGAGTTCCAGAAGTTTGAGGCCAAGCTGGGACACATAGTTTATTTTAGGTCAGCTTGGGCCATAAAGTGAAACTATTGTCTCTAAAACATAACAAAACAAACAATAAACCCTAAGCCACCCAACAAAAAAGATCACCTCAAATAAGCAAAACCCAACATTTTTATTTCCAGAATTAATTTATTCATGAAATTCTTTGTTGTAAAAAAGGTAAAAGCTACATAACTACATAATTTTTAATATATATTTCTCTAAGAGTTTTGAGTTTCAAGTTTCCTTTTTCCTGAAATTTTAGTCATTTACCAGATTCTTACTATTTAATGAAATCGTGACACTGATCATAAATCCTGCCTCTGTGACTCCTCTCTGTAGTATATAATTTCAAAGCATTATCTCTACATTATATGAGCTCAGTGAGCTATTATCATTGATATTTTGCAGATGAAGAAACTAAAGTGCAAGTGTTTAAGTCCGGTTCTTTTTGATGCTTCCCAACACACTGAAGGTGCAAGGATTTCTTCTTTAACTTGTAATGAATAAAGAGCATTAGTTCAGCAAATATGTGCTAAGTAGTTATATCTATGTGTCTTTCTGTTTATATATATTCATCTATTTTATATCTATTCATTTATATTATATTTGTCGTCTATCTAGCCTTCCATCTATTTATTTCACATGTATTTATCATCTACCTATCACCTTTTGTCTCATGAGGAGATTTCATGTTTCTTAAACAGTGGGTAGAAATTTTGTTAAGTAACAATTTTGAGGAAAGTAATTCCAGGTGTAAGCATAAAGTGAACAAATCCCTAAAGCTGAGTTATAGAGTCTAGAGATTAGAAAGGCCCCAATGGACTGCTTTTTGTTGTCAGTTGTCATGCGCTTAGTAGGTATGCAATGCCTGTATTTGCAGAAAAACGAAACAAAACAAAACAACAAACCTTTTCAGTGAACCAATGGCAAGGGCTCAGATGTGAAGCTGGGAGTTGCGTAGAGCCTTAGTGATTACATTGAGAATGGAAGGAATTTGAGGCGAGTATTTGCTGTTGATTTATAGGGATGGGCTTAGTAGGCTAGAGGCCAGGTTAGCTGGTTGTCAGGTTTGAAGGAAGCTGATCAGGTAGGTCAGCTGCAGAGTCACCTGTTTTTAATCAAACAATAGGATTTTAAAGATTTTAAAATTTACTGCTACTTTATGAACTACCGCTAATTAAATAGGCCAAGATTGTCAACTATATGATGTTTGGTTTCAGAGTTAAGCTGCAGAATTCTGTTATCAGAATTTATGTCTTTAGGTATGCCTTATGTTGGAACGTGAGCCCAATAGCTAGTTTATTTTCAGGACTGTTTATGAATCCATTTGTAGTCTTTACCACACATATAACTATAACTACTTGTTGACTAGCCGTTCTTCTAGGTCACAGTGTAGTGATTATCCTAGTTAGGATAATAAACTATTGCTGAGATAAATCACCATGACCAAAAGCAAGTTGGGGAGGAAAGGTTTATTTGGCTTACACTTCTACATTGTAGCACATCATTAATGGAACTCAAACAGGGCAGGAACCTGGGGGTAGAAACGGATGCAGAGGCCATAGAGGGATGCTGCTAACTGCATTGCTCATCATGGCTTGTTCAACCTGCTTTCTTGTAGAATTCAGGACCACCAGCCTAAGGATGGCAAATGCCTGCAATGGGCCAGTGCCTCCCCCAGCAATCACTAATTAAGAAAATGCCGAATAGCTGGATCTTGTAGAGACATTTTCTCCATTGAGTTTCCCTCCTTTCAGATAACTTCAGCTTGTGTCAAGTTTGTCAGGCCAGCACAGTTAAGTAAAACAGTCTATCACAAAATCAAATGTTCTGTGTACTAGAGAAGGCAGGCATACACCAGGCAGTCAAATTTGAAGTTACAGCTCTGTCAAATGCTATTACAAAAAGGACTTGATGCTTTCTATTGTGAGAGAGAATGTAATTTAGAGAAGACAGAAGATGGGAGAGCCCAGTAAGGAGAATGTTAGAATTGCCTACAGGTGGGAGGAGATTATCTGGGGAAGATACTTAAGCTTATGATGTGAGAGGTGAGGGAGAAGATGTCATTGACTACCTCTTTATAAGGCAGAGGTCTTAGAACTTGATGGATTGTGGTGCATTCTTTGAGATAGAGAAGAGTGAAAGGCTTCTAGGGGTAAAACCTTTGTTATTAGTATTTTTATTGTGGTAGCTATACTAAAGATTAATTTTGTTAATCTTTTTCTCTGTGCCATTGCTTCAGGGTGTGTGTGTGTGTGTGTGTGTGTGTGTGTGTGTGTGTGTGTATGTATGTATGTAAGACAGTGTCTCACTTTGTAGCCAGGCCTGGAATTTATTCTGTATACTAGAAGGGCATCAAGCCCACCGAGTTCTGCCTGCCTCTGCCTCTCGAGTTTAGTATATTTGAATAATGGATTTTCACTCCGATTCTTTAGGTAGTCTTTATCCTTGAATGCAGAAGCGTGCAGCTGTAGGTGGAACCACCTGGAAATATGTTGGCATCTGCTTTGAATCTACATGTGACATCTTAAAGCCATTTACAACAGTATGACTGAGTGTGGTGGTTTGAATGAAAATGGCCTCGTAGGCTCAGAGGGAGTGGCATCCTTTGAAAGGATTAGGACAAGTGGCCTTTTTAGAGTAGGCGCGGCCTCGTTGGAGGAAGTACGTCACTGGGAGTAGGCAGTAAGGTTTCAGAGGCTCAAGCCAGGCCCAGGGTTGCTTTCTGTCTCTCTGCCTGATGCCTTCAAATCCAGATGTAGAACTTTCAGCTACCTCTCCAGCACCGTGTCTGCCTGTGTGCCGCCATGCTTCCCATCATGACGATAGTGGACTAAGCCTTTAAACCGTAAGCCAGCCCTAATTAGATGTTTTAGTTTGTAAAAGTTGCTGTGGTCATGAAACCCTTAGTAAGACACTGAGTGGCACCTTACTAAATATAATTTTGTTGTTTTTCTCTTGAGATTTGGCAGTAAGCAGGGCATCTGGGTAAATTTTAACTTCGCTTACTTGGCTCATCTATAAAAACAAATGTACATAGAGGAATACAGACATGTGATTTCCGATGGGTACTGGGCTAGTATGGTCAGGCCAGACTTCCTGTTTCACAGTGGTGACGAGAGTGTGGAGTGCATGACAAAGCAGTTGGGTTTGGAGTCAGGATGCCCGCACTCAGGGTCTCTTGTTACGGCCGTCCAGAGTTGTGCAGCACAGCTTAGACCCTGAGGACAGAGCCGGGCTTAGCCCTGTCATGAAGGGTCAGAAGGGTGCTGGGTGCACAGGCTCCCCAGCACCCCCGCTGCTATGTCGGTGATTGTTAGTTATGAGGACGCTGACTCTGAGATCACCCGACTTCGGCGACAGTGTCTTAATTGTATTGCTTGGTCATTTGGCTTTGGAGAAAATGTTACCTAACTTAGCCGCTCCTGTCCGTTATGGCCTGAGCTGAGTTAGCAGGGAGGTCTCAGGCAAGGCTCCAGGGCCTCAGGTAGATCAGCACACACGTGGGCTTGGCCTGTGATTACATACCATTTGGTAGAATTACTACTTTTTCTTTAATCTTAGCCAGCTTTGGAATGCTGCATTCCTGTTTGCCCTTAAAGGAAGAAGTAGTTAAGCTGCTCTAAGGTCAACCTAATTTCCACACTTTCCTCCCAGCCCGGGCTTAGCTTGCCAGATGTTAACACTAATCCTCATTTGAGCCTTGTCACGGATCTGCTTGCAGGTAGGTAGACGCTTCTTTCTTACTGTGCTGTTTGGAATTTTGAGGAAGCTATTGTGACGCATCACTCCTAAGCACTTCCTCTTGCAGAGTTTAATAAATGGGTCATTTTCCCACAGCCAAGCCACCATTAGGAGACCAAGTACTTTAACCTTAATGTTATCTATTGTTTCATCAATGTTCAAAACCTCCATTTCCCCAAACATGACAATATTACCATAGCTTAAAGAATACTGAATCTCGTCATAGATTGTAGACTATTTTGTCGTTTGTCTGTTTTCTTCTGTCTTTGTTTATCCTTACTTTTGCAGCGCTGGCCCTTACACCTAGGGCATTGGAACATGGGCGTGTAGACAGCTGCTCTGCCACTGAGCTCCGCCCCATCCCTGTCCGTTTTCCTTTGCAGAGAACATCTTCTCTTCCTCCACTGCTCCCTCCTTCCTTCCCTGTGCCTCTATCTTTAAAGACAATTGATATGTTTTTTTTTCTTTTTTTCTTTTTTTTTAGTATATACCAATTATTTTTGTAGGATAACTCACAAAATTGGTATGTCTTATCATCTCCTCTCAGTTTCTTCTTGGTTTCTGCTTTAGTTCCAACCTCCTTGCTTAAGTTCCTACCTGCTATCTTTACCTCCTCTTTGACTTCCCTCCATGACTGATTATGACTTGGGAATCCTAAAATGAAATAAGCCCTTTCCTCCCCCAAGTTACTTTTGGTCAGTATTTACTACAGCAGCAGAGAAGCTCACCAGGACACATAGTGCGCGGTTGTGGCTCAGGTGCACACACCATCAACCTTTTGTTTCCCCCTAGCAGAAGACTGTGACAGCTTGCCCCATCATTGTGGCTGTGGACCAGATTTCTATATTCTATCATACCTTCCCTGTTTGCGTTGAATAATTACTCTGGGATGATACTTTTAAATTATGTGGCTATTCTATTTTCTAGTAATTTTTGTATGCTTTAGTAGCCATAATTCTTGTCTGAGTTGATCCCTGTACTGCTGTTTGTCTCACAGTGAGTTCTCAGTTCTGTCAATCCTTTTCGTTTTCTGCAATCCTCTCAGGGGAGCCATTTCCCCATCCTGATGAGAGTCTCTCTGACTTTCCTTGTCTGTCCTTTAGCTTGCAGTTTCCAGCCACAGCAGTCTACAGAATGCCGTGATTTTAAGCATGGGATCGCATACTCTGAGTTCTTCCTTTTATTTCTCAGAACTATGCATCTACATTTTTAACAAGAATTTCTTTGCACTGAGTTGCAATCTGTTACGGTCATTCACCGTGCACCATGGCATGTAGTGCCCTCTGGGGCCAGAAGAGGGCGTCAGGTCAGCACGGGGTGTCACTCCTGACACTGGAGTTACAGCCGGTTGTGAGCCACCATGTGGGTGCTGAGGGTCCGGCACCTCTGTAGGCGCAGTCAGTGCTCTTAACCACGAGCCATCTCTGTAGCCCCACCATCTTTTTGCTTTTTTTTTTTTTAAATTTGTTTTTGTTTTTGTTTTGTTTCAGTAATAAATTGTCTCAGATCTGGCCAGTGGCAGCCTCCAAGCTTGTTCTATTTCCTCTGGATATGTTCACATTGGTTGTTGAGTTTTTGTTTGTTTGTTTGTTTGTTTGTTTTTTTGTTTTGTACTCTGAGATGTTCTGTGCTCATCTGGTACAGTCTGTGCTGGAGATCTGGAATCAGCTATTTAACCATCAAGTCTTGGTTTATTTACTGTGAGTTGAAACCAAGATCTGGGTGCTGAATATGTTATTGGGTATTCTTGTTGCTAAACCTTTTAAATAGCTCCTTCACAGCCACCCATGTGTACTCTTTTAACAAGAAGCCATGAGTTCATAGAACACTTTCTGTTCAAGTTCACCACTGAAGAGTTCTCCTCACTGTTCCAGTTCATCTCTCTCTATATGTTTACATATATTGTATTATGTAACATAATATGTTGTATGTTGTTATTTTACCGTAGGGAGAATTGGGCTTCTCAGCCCTATCAAGCTGTCTATTTACCCATTCTATCCTATAGCACACACATAAGATTTTAAGATTACCAGCTCATCATTGTGCTCAACAACAATCCTGCAAATAAAGATTACTGTGTCATTGTATGACCCTAGACCATGTTCCACTAAAGCTATTGTTTTCAAAGTTATATTATCAATTTAAAACAGGTGTCTAGTACACTACTTCTTAATAGATTATAAAAATTAGTTATTTGTAAAACTACTACAGTAGACATTATAACGTAAGCCTTATCATAGTATATAGTTATTGAGAACCCAGGAGCGGTTACGTCCACTGAAGAACATGCCATTTATTTTATTTTTTTAAATTTTTATTCTTATGTTTTTTTTTTTTTTTCTTTCAAGATTCAAACTTCTGGGTATATTTCCTAATTGTAATGTTATTTAAGAATGACTAGGGAAAAAAAAAAAAACCCAAACAATTTTTATTTGTAAGCCAAAGCGATTGTGTTTGTGAATGTTTTAAACAATGCTGTTCTTTGGATTGATGACACAATTCAAGCATTACTGTTTAACAATAGATGCAATTGTTGAGGGCACTAGTGGACTTCTGAATGTTATGTGTAGTCTTTCCCTGCGTTATGTTCAGAATAGAAAGCTGCATTTGTATGTCTTTGGTCTTTGTATCTGAACAGTGCAGTTGTGGCTGTGTTTGTTCTGTGACACCCTGTGTGATGCCCTCACTGGGGATATTTCTCCCATCACACTTTGTATCTCTGCTGTGATACAGGCCATTTAGTGGTGTGCCATTATCATATAAAGTAGGTGATGGCAGGAACTGAGTTTCATGGCTTGATTTATCTCCCTAGTTCCTTGCTTCTCAAATTATTTGGTGAATGAATGTGATATTTTGTCTTTACATGTTATGTAGTTACTGACCACGTAAAGTTTTTCTCTGCAAAAGTGGCCAATGAAAGATGACTTGGGAAAAAGTTTATCCATGTTTCTTACAAACTTCAAACTCACTGTGTTATTTCATTTTAAAACTCTATCTGTCTGCCTGCCTGCCTATCTATCTGTCTGTTTGTCTGTCTGTCTATCTATCTGTCTGTCTATCTATTTGGCCTGCACATTTGGCTCCACAGGCTTGCTTGGTGCTTGTGGAGGCCAGAATATGGTGTTGGATCCCTGGAATTAGAGTTAAAGACGGTCATGAGCTTCCATGTGGCTCCTGGGAAACACCTGGATCCTCTGCAAGAGCAGCCAGTGGCCTTAACTATTGAGCCCTCCCTCCAGCCCCTCACTACACCTTGTTTTAAACTTAGCCTTCTCTGCTTGGTTTCCTGTTTCTGTTGGTGTGACCGTTGTCCTCCTCGGCATCAGATTTGAAATCTCCGAGTTGTTTAGCACTCTGTCTTGTGTGTGTACCTGTGTGACACACTCTTGCCGTGGTGTCGGTTCCACTGTTTTAGCTTTCTCCTGCACCCTGTTTCTAATCCCTCACCAGTACAGTGATCAGGTCTTCATCACCTCTCCGCCTTCTGATCCTTTAAAGGAATTGGGGTTCATCCAGGTAGAAAAGGGAAGATTGAAGGAGATTTGGAAGGAAAATTTAAAATATCAGCTGTGGCTGGTGTGGAGGCATGCGCTCACATGCTGCCAATCTCAGAACTTTCGAAGCAGAGGCAGGTGGGGACCTTTGTGAATTAGAGGCTAGCCTGGTCAACATATCAATTTTCCAGGACAGCCAGGATTACATAGAGACCCTGTTTCAAAACAAACAAACACCAAACAAAAAGCAAATCAAAACCCATCCAAACAAAACACACACACACCAGCTGGGATTTCAAATTGAAGAAGGATTAGTTTCTAAGGACCCAAGCACAACCAGTTACTGGAAATCGTAGGGGAGAATTTTAGTTCCATATTACGTGGTTTCTGGAGATTGAATTTAGGTTCTCATACTTGCCAGGCAAGCACTTCATGGATGGAGCCATCTCCCTCGCCCACTATAGACCACCTTTCAAGGAAATATAGTTGTTAAACATGAGGAAATACCCTGAAGCTAACATGGATTCTCTAGAACAGTTCTCAGAAGAACGAACAGTTTAAAACAGTATTGGGCCTTTACGGTTTTAAGTGTATTTTGGGTTTCGTACAGTATCGCTAAGTAAGTACCTTGTTCTGCAAGTGTTCGGTCAGAGGCTGAGGAAGTGTGTCTGGCAAGGGTGTTACCAAGGAGGTCTTACATAGGCCAAGGCTGGGTCCTTGATTAGGATAACAATTTGTGATGGGCGAGTGTGAACCAGAAGGCAGGTTGGGGTTTTTGCAGTTTGAATGCAGTCTGTGTAAAGCCTCCTTTACTTCCACATCTTCTTTCACTACGCCTCTCTGCTGTGCATTGTTGGTTAAGAGAAATCACTGATGGATTGGAGTGTATCACACAGGACCAGTGATCAAGAGCCATTCAGGATTTTAATGCCGTCTAGTTATTCAATGTTCTGTAAGTTCCTTTTCAGGCTGGAGATTCCTGTTAGCTTTAGTTCTTACAGTGTTGATTTTTATGTGTAGACTGAATATTTAACAGCTTGGCAAAGCTGCATTTCTAAAGTATGAAATCTTCAAGTGTTTGTAGTTGAGTTGATCAGAGCTTACTGAGATTGTGACATAACATTTGTTTATCAAAATGTAGTAAACACTATATATAAGGATAAAACCAAGATAATAAGGCTGTCTTCCAATAGTCCAGATATTAATAATGTGTGTGTGTTTGAAACAGGGTTTCTTAGAGTAGCATTGGCTGTCCTGGAACTCAAGCTGTAGACCAGGCTGGCCTCACTGAACTCGGAGATCTGCCTCCCAAGTTCTAGGATTAAAGGTGTGTATTACCTGACATTTTTGTTTTAATGGTTTGAAGGAAAGACTAATTAGTTTTTCGTTTGGGATTTATGTTATCTTCATTTTATGTATATGAGTATTTGCCTAGATGCATGTATGTACATCTGGCGTGTGTGTCTGGTGCCATCAAAAGTAAGAAGAGCGCACTGGGTCCACTGGAACTGGAGACAGACGTGGTTGTGAGCCATGCGGGTGCTAGGACTCAAACTCAGGCTCCCTGAAGAGCAGCCGGTACTGACTGATGAGCTGTCACTCCAGCCCTTAATAACTCTTTTAATAGTATCTATTTTTATTTTATGTCTATGTGTCTGCTTGTCCGTATGTGCACCATGGGCTGGTGCCTGTAGAAGCCAGAAGAGGGTGTGGAATTCCCTGGAGCTTGAGTTACAGACGGTTTGGAGCTGCCCAGCGTGGGTACTGGCAGCCGAACCCGGTCCTCTGCCAGAGCAGCAAGTGCTCTTAGCCAGTGCGCCATCTCTTGAGCCCCCTCATTAATACTTCTTATAAGAATCTTCAAGTTCATCTCAGCCCTTGTGTCTCACGTAGGGTGGTCATGATGATGACTCTTCCCCGCCTGCAGCGCAGATGTGCACTGGAGCTGCAGGACAGGCACGTGGGAAATGTGTGTTTGCTCGGTACTTAGAGCCCTCCCCACCTTTTGGATTCAAGGTGATGTTTGGTTATTATGTTTCATTTAGGTTATCTTTATGAAATAACTGGGTATCAACATAATGTTTTAAGTGGAGCATGTGAGCAGTCCTCAGTGTTTACCAGTTGCATTCTTGGGCCTAAACTGTTGAGCTATTTGTTTTGCTCTTGATCCTTCCTTGTTTTCTAACCCCGTGCTGAGGATTTGGGTACTCTCTATCTTGGGTTGCTGCTGGTGTTTGAAATTTTTTTTCTATCTTTGTTTTAGTGCCGTCAGCTTGTCCATTAGCTGGTGTAACTATGAGCACCCTGCCTCTTTTATGCTGAGTGTGCTGGACTCTTAGGTGTCGTTGAAGGAGGACTGACATTTTCTAGAGTTTCAGCTGAGAATGTAAAAATCGGTGATTGGCAGATGTAGGAGGGAGTCGGAGTGAGTACATCGTTAGCATTTCTATAAACAAAGAACTGAGATGGAGGGAGAGAGTGGAAAGCAGAGATGATAGCTGCTAAGGGCTCGATATTTGTTAATAAAAATGTAGGCGTGTAAGGGACGAACAGATGGCTTAAGAACTAAGCATATACTGATCTTGTGGAGGACCCAAGTGCTGTTCTCATCATTCAGACTGGAGAGCTCCCAGTTGCCTGGGACTCCAGCTCTAGGCATCTGATGCCTCTGGCCTCCACCGGCCCCTGCCTTGGTGTGTGCCTACTCCCCCTCCCGTGTATAACAATTAAAAAGAATAAAAACATAGTAAAATGCAAGCATAAAAAGGATGGTAAGGAATGAAAAACTCAGAGCAGACTCTACTCTTCATTTTATTTAATGGTGTAGCAAAAAGCACATGAAGAATTCAAGATGAAGGCTGGTGATGTGGGCCAGTAGGTAACGTTGCTGGTTGTGCAAGCCTGGTCTCAGTTTGATTCCCAGAACCCACAGCAGAACAGGCTCCAAAAGTCGTGCTGTGACCTCTCCACACACGCTCTGTAGCACGAGCACATCCCCTCTCTTCCTACCCCTCTCCCTTTCCTTGTGTCCCTTCCTTTCCCACAGTGTTAATAAGAAAAATTTAAGTATTCGGAAGCAACTTTTGTATTTCATTTTGACACAGAATACCAGCAGAGGAAGGAACCTGGCATATGCTTATGTACACTGTGACTAAGATGTATTTTGTACAGCCATTCCTTATGGTTCTGTCTCCAGCTTTCTGGCTTTAAAGCTTCAGTGGGTAAAATATTCCGGATGGGAATATTGCCGGATTGGAGAGGCTGATTACTTTCACCTGGTCTTCGAGAGCCTTGGCTTGAATAGCCTCTTTACTTATTAGTTTATAATTTATCAGCTGTCCTAATTCATAGTTAAGGACAGAAAAACGTCTGTGAAAATGACCGTCTTCCAGAAGATCTTTGCTTAGTCATCTCTGCTCTGCACAGCATTAAAGTTTAAGAGTAAACATCGTCGGGGTCCCTTAATGTGTACTTATTGCAGGACAGTTGGAGTTAGCGCCTCTGTCATGTGATTACCCTCTAATTAAAAGTGGAATTGTCACTGATGGTGGTGGATCATGCCTTTCTTTCATCCCAGTTCGAGAGAGCAGAGATAGATAGATCTCCAGGAGTTTGAGGACAGCCCTGGCTACATAGACTCTGTCTCAAAAACAAAAACAAGCAAACAAAAAACTCAACCCAAAACAACAAAAGAAATGATTTGTCAGAATGTAAATGATCAGCAGATATATGGAGATGATAGTTAGGTCAGCTGTTGTAGGCATTAAAGATGTCTGTTTGAAAAAGGATTTACTGAGGTCCATAATGTTTTAAACTGTGAAAAGAAATAAACCGTTGGCACCTTTTGAGAAGAAATCTGGCGGTAGTGAGGTTTGTTGTCTTGATGATTTTCTGGGCTGAGTCTGTAACATCAACTATATAGAATAAAAATCAGCCTGACGCAGCGGTCAGGCGTGAGACCCTGGAGGGACTGAAGCACGCCGGGAAGTGGCTATGGCCCAGGCTTTTTAGATCTGAGATGATTTCCTCCCTCTTTAAATCAAGGTTTCCTGAGTAGTCCAGGCTGTCCTTGAACCGCTAGTCCAGGTGGCCCTTCTGCCTCAGCTTCCAGACAGGCCGGCGCTATAGGTACATATAACTTGCCTTAAAGCTTGCACAAATTGGCTCTAATTAATTCGTTTTTAAAATCTTGGCTAGGCAGGGTGCCACGTGCCTGTCCTCCTGGTCCTCTGGAGGTGGAAGGAGGGTGGCAGGTGCCCGGCTGGCCTGGCTTCCACAGGGGGACTGTACTGAAGCCAACAAAACCCAGGGAAGTTTCCGGAAAGGGAAATGGGCATGGTAGGGGGAGTTCAGAATATAGTAAGACAAATATTCAGGGTTTTTCCGAAGGGAAAAAAAAAAAGTCATTGTGTGTGTATGTGTGTGCACGCGCATGTGTACGCCATAACTTATTTAGAGAGGTCAGAAGACAACTTCCGGCAGTTGGCTTTGGGGTCTGGAGATCAGTCTCAGCAAGGGCTTGTACTCGCTCTGAGAGACCAAAGAATTAAAATTTTTAGGGGGTTATTGGATTAAAGTGTAACACACAAACCTGAACAAAGTCCAGACATGTCCAGCCATCTGCAGGGAGGAACCAGCCTTACTGAATTCTTTCCTGCCCACTAGAGATACAGTTGCTAGGAAACAGGCCCAGATTGCCCCTCTCCCCTAGGACAGGCAAACAAGGGAAGCCAGACATTAATGGTTTTGGCACCTTCCCACAGCCAGTTAGTTTAAAATGCAACATCCTTTTGTTTTTCAACCAATAGAGGCTTGCCAGGCTGGAATTCCCCAGCCTTGGGCATGCTGGGAGGGACTGGGACCTATAAACTACCCTCACCGCTTAGTTAGTGAGGGTGTGGGCCTGAGCTCGAGCTTGTAATAAAAAGGCCCTACTGTGTTTGCATCAGAATTGGCTCCTTGGTGGCCTTTGGGGTCCGTGAGACTTGGGCATAACTACTTAGCTATCAGCTTGTTCACCGCAGCCTATTTTCAGGTGAAACTACGTTAGTGAATTAACAAAAGTGATCTTTGTGATTTTTCTCTAGTCAGAGCTGCCCGAGAGTTTAAGGAGGTGAGGTTTCTATGGACTAAGCAGCTGAATCCAACTGACTGGAAACTTTGTAATGTCTTCATTGTAAAGTCTTTTTTTTTTTTTTTTTTTTTTTTTTTGCATATGGCGGAGTGATGGCAGTAAAAAGCTGAACGACACTGTCAGCATCAGCTGCGTGTTCTCTGTGTGGGTGCCAGGTGACAAAATCTCGTGCGGGAGCCACTGGGTGACCTCACTTAAACCCAGGATGAGAGCCTCCTGCTTTGGGGAAGCTGCCTAAATGAGAGAGAAAAAAACCTTCCCGGAGATGGGGTGACCAAATGTTTTGTTTTTTTCTTTAAGATTATTTTATTTTATGTGTACAAGTGTCTTGCCAGTGTACACCATGTGGAGGCCAGGAAACAGTGTTGGTTCCCCCGGAACTGGAGTTACAGACAGTTGTGAGCCACCTTGTGGGTGTCGGGATCTGCTGACAAGAGCAGACAGTACTCTTGACTGTTGAGTCATCTATCCAACTCCTGTCCGGGCTGTTTTAAATCATCGTAACAAAATGTTCAGAAAAACAAAAGAGTAGCTCTCAAGTTAAGTTTTCTTCAAAAGAGGGGGCTAGGAGAGTGTTTTTGGAGGTGCCAGGCACATTTATTACCTTGATTTTGGTCTCACAATTACGCCTATTTTCAGATCATTCATATTATAGGAGTTAAATATGTGCATATTTTGCTGTATAAAAAAAAAAAGAAAAATAATCACGATATTCAGATTACATAGGCGCTGACTTGTAGTGAGATGTACTCTGCAAATCAAAGACCTCCACAAAGCAGTAGTAAAACTCTGGGAAGAGGCTCTTTCTTAAACTGTGGACAGCTGCTGGCCTGGCAAGTTTGCTTTGCTATAGGTTATCCAGTGAAAAGTGTGCTTTAGCCTTTCCCTTGAGACAGAAATTAGCAGGGGGTTTTGCCAAGTTTCCTTACCTTGTCTGTGAGACCTTGGACCATGTCTGCCATACAGGAACGTGGTCTTTGAAAGCAAGCTTAACTGTTTCATGAACCCCGTCCTTGGACCAGTGTGAACTGTGTTTGCTTTGTCTATAAAAAGGGATTCGAACATAAACTTGATGCTTCCAGTACTAACTGATCGCCCTCTTGAAACTATCCTAAGTTTTCTGTCTCTTTCTCTTAACCTGCGATTTCTCAAGCCCCCCTCTCTCATGTTCCTTCAGTAAACCCCGAGGTTGAGTGACTGTTGGAGTTAGAATTCTGTTGCAACTGTCTTTTGCATATGAAAGCAAACCATTCATTCAGCTAGTCTTAACAGAAGCTCGTTAATAAGGAAACACATTTAAATATTTTTACTTGACAAGGGATCTCTGTTGAACTATAATTTTTCTTGTGTTCTGATCGTATTTCTACTTTAGGAAGAAAAGTTATTTCTAATGGCATGTACACAGCTTTGCAAAGCAGTAATGTACCAGCAGGCCCTGTTCACCCTGGGAAACCACGCTGGTCACACCTGTTTGACAAAGGAGTATTCCGCACCAGATGTGGTTCTAGCTGAGGCTCCGTCCGGTCCCAGACATGTCTCCAGAGGTTTCTCACAGCTCGCCTTTGCTTGTTTGAAGCCAAAGATTTTGTAATTTTATTTCCAGGCCCATTTTTTTCAGTTTCAAAGATGGCTGACTGAGGATTCATTTTACCAGGTTTCAAAGTCCGGCCCTCTTCACACCCCCCCGTGGTGGCCTGCAGTTCCCTACCTAGCCCAGGCTAACCTCTTAACAGTGCTGCTGCCTCTAGAGTTATAGACCCCACGGGGCACCACCAGCTTTCTTCATTTTCCCTTCAAGGACCTTTTCTGTTGCTTAAAGACAGCTTTCTCTCAGTCTCTGACCTGCGGAACTGGTTGGAGCAGCCTCAGTCTGATACTGTAACTTTCGTTGGGGGGGGGGGGTGTCCTTTAAAATTGGCCCACCACCGAGATTTACAACCTGCTTTCCAAATAATTAAGCCTCATCTCCTCCGTCAGCAAGTCCAGCACTTGATTCTCCTGGAAGGACTCCCAGCGCCTTATAAGTAAGGAGTTTAACGATAGGAAAGCAGCTGTGAGTTTTAATCTTTGAAATAGTTGACGTATGACGTATGGACGTTTTGCCTGCTCTGCAGGCCCTACGTACCTCACTTTTTAACCCTTTAGCTTCACCCGGGAGTCACAGTTGTAATTTGCTCAGTCTTTCAGATTTTATCACACATGTCAATTTTCCTTCAAGTTTCATTTATTCCTAGTTAAAATCAAAAGCACTTTCTGTTATAAAATTAAGCCACCCTTTTTATCTTTTTAAATGCTTCCGTATTGAGACAGGGAGATAAAGTAGAAAATGTCAGAATTTCAAAAGCAAAACAATTTGATACAGTTATATGGAAAGTAAGGACTACTTAATGTAAGCGGAAGTTCCCCTTCTGATGACAGCCAGCATTTCGGTAAGATTTCCAGTCAGCTTCTGTAATTACAAACAGAGAAGCCTTGGGTGTTCTTGCAAGCATTAAAGCTGACTATACTTTTCAGGTACTTTATTATATGCATTTGTGAGTGAGTGGGCACATTATCACTTGGTTATATGGTAATTTTATTTTACGTACTATATATTATATGCTTTATATAGTTAAAATATTTATAGGCTATCATATTCTAGAAAAGCCCTGTGAAATAAAAATTTCCTTCCTTCCTTCCTTCCTTCCTTCCTTCCTTCCTTCCTTCCTTCCTTCCTTCCTTCCTGTCTACCTGCATTTCTTTCTTTCTCTCTTCCTTCCTTTCTTTCGTTCATGAGGTCATTGTAGTTCAGGCTAGTGTTGAATCTGAACTCACTACGCAGCTGAGGATAAACCTGGAGTTCTGATTCTCTTCTTCCTCCAGAATTCTGGGGTTTCAGATATGGACCACTATTCTTGGTTTATGTGGGAGTTGGAATTAAGCTTAGAAGTAAATCCAGATTGTGTGCATGCTAGGCAAGGACTCCAGCACCTGAGCCACAGCCTCAGCTTGCTTTGATTACTTTTCTTTAAATTATATTTAATAATTGAAATAACTGTAGCAGTATGGTACCATATAGTATGTGTTGTTTACTTATTTGCCTTATTATTTTCTTTCAGTATATCGACTTTTATAAAAGAATGGAATCAAGTGATGGCTTTTTCTTTAGAATTTGAATATGGAGGCTTCAGGAACAGATGAAGTTGACAAGCTAAAAACTAAATTTATATCTGCTTGGAACAACATGAAATATAGTAAGTATTGTGATTTAAGCATTGGGTAAGCTTACTTGAGAATGAAATACTCTATTATGTCTGGAATATGGATGGACTGTAAACAGTGTGATAAGAATCTCTTGGTGACAGTGGAATATAATTATGAACATTGCCTAGAGACTCAAGTATAGTATGTTGAAATGTGGGCATGATGGTATATGCCTGTAATCCCAGGATTCTGGAGGTAGAGGCAGGAAAATCTATGATTTCAAGGCCTGGTCCATATAGCGAGTTTAATATAGTAAACATATAGTGTATGTGCCCCTGAGATGCCCTTCAGTCCCAGTTCTTTTCTTTTTGGAGGCAAGGTCTCATTTAACTCTGGTTGTTTCTATCTGGCGCAGGCTAGTTTTGAACTCATGATCTTCCTTAGTCCGCCGGGGTTCTATGTGCAGGGCGTCACAATCGGCCAGTAGTTCCTCTGTCTAAGATTAAGTAATACTTTGTTGTGTGATTCTACCTGACATTTTGCTTGCTTTTCATCGGTTAATTCTGAGTTTCTCTGAGTAGCGTTGCTGTGAATGCTCTAGTACACATTTTGCGTAAACGTATCTCCAATGCTGAGTCGGTAACAGCAGTCAGAGATCTCATACCCTTGGCATGCTTTCACCAGAGATTCAGGATGGTTCCTGCTGTTATGGATGCCAAAGAACACAGCCCCTCTCTCTCCCATTGCTGACAGATGGGAAGGAAGCAACCGGAAGAGTAGATTGCGACTTGAGCTGGGGCTGAGGAGAGTAGACTGAAAGCCCAGATGAGGATGCCTGAGCGCCTTGTTTGCATCTAGACAGTTATATGAGAGACCAAGTTTACCAGGCGTGCTGGCCTACTGTGTACTCTCCTTAGGTTCTTCTCCAGGGGCTTCCAAATGCTGCATGCCTTTAAAATATCTGAGATGGAAGACAGTTCAAAACGCTGATAATCTGTGTTTCCTTGGTGAACAGAAGTTAGTGGGAGGGAAACAGGAGTAGAGTCCCTGCCTTTTCAGTTTGTGCCAGAAGAGCATTGTGACCTGTCAAAATAAACCAAAATCACTTTTTTATTTTCTTTCATGTTTCTGAAGTGGCAGATTTTGGTCAAAAGACTGAAATTTATTTAAACTAGCATAAATAGCCTCTAATTTTGTTTCATTGTCTTAAGTGTTTTGTAACTTCTAGAAATGCACAATGGTAGTGATAATGATGACCTGAAGTTAACCACGAGGAAAGAAATACTGCAGGACTTTTACTTTGAAATCTTAACACCAGAACCCTCTTTCTCTCCATGCAGGTTGGGTGTTGAAAACAAAGACATATTTTAGTAGAAATTCACCTGTTTTATTGCTTGGGAAGTGTTATCATTTTAAATATGAAGGTGAGTGATGAATGTGCAAAGCGCTGTTGTGACATGTCAGCCACCTACGCTTTGTTTAACATAATGTGTTATGACATGATTTGGTCCTTGTGCAATTCTGGAGCTAAGGAGTATGCCAACTCTTGCCACAGCCCTGATATTTTGGACTTTGATTCTGTGTAAGTGCTAATTAAATATTACTTGAGTTGATATGCATGTGTCCTTTGTGAAGTTCTCTCGTAATGTTAGTATACGATAATAAAGTAAATGATTTCCCCGGTGACGTCACCAAGGATCTGCCCAATCCTCACATCCCAACCTCTCTGCAGTATGGAAACAAACTCCTATTAGTCAGCCGGGCTTTGTCGGTGCAGGCTCTTTCCAGAACTCTCCTTCACGCCTTTCTTTTCCCATCCTTCCTTTCCCCTCTAGCTGGGGCTTCATCCTCCCTACTGCTTCCTTGGCCCTGTTCTCCAGGTCCTTCTCTTGTTCCTTCTCTCCTCTCCCCTTACCCTTCTTCCCTCGTGGAGTTCCCCTTCTGCTTTCCTCTTAAGCTGTGTCAGTATATCGCAGAGGTTCTGGCCGGTGGTGTTTTCATTTTCATTTGACTGTAGGCATTCCTAAGGTTCTTTCCATCCAGTGGAACGGACCCTCTGGTCATTGAAGAGTTCATTGCCTGGACTCCATCTATTTGTACAGCTTTTGTAGTTTTTAGAATTTCTTGGTATTGTGGAATCAGTCTCCACTAAGCCTCCAATATTACTAGCAAATTTCTTTTGTTTTTTGCTTCCTTCCCCTACTTTTTATTGTGTGGTTCCTTGAAAGAGTCCTCATTCTTCCTAAAGCTCTTGGGACAGAGTTCATTTAGTACTGACAGTTTCTCCATGGTATTTAGTGCTGACCAGGTCTGAGGAGGGTAAGAAATGGCTTACGTCTTGAGAGGAGATGGGAGCTCTGTTTGTAAGATGAGGCATGACGAGAGCCAGGAGCTATTTAAAGCGTCATTTAGAACAAATGTTGCTGTCAGCAGTGGCACATTTAGACATATTGTAGCGCCATGTTTAATTTCCAGGCATCTTTATTTGTAACTTACTTCAAGTTCTCTATAATATTGAGAGAAAGTCATGTCAGTGGAAGCTTGGCATTCATTTGTTTATCATCCTCTGCTGAATCGATGTGAAGTTAGAGGGATGGGAAAATTTCAAAGTGAGCAGAAGGGATGGGTAGAGGAAGAATGAGGAGAGAGTCCAGTGGTAGGCTCTCCGCCTTTCCTGTCCTGCAGAAAGGCTCAGGATGCTGGGGTTCTTGGGACTATACTGTAGCTAGATGTATTTACTTGCTCACATACCCACACATCCAAGCTAACCAGAGCTAACGCTTGTTAGGATCCACCAATGCTGTGCAGCGTCTCCAGCTGCAGGCTAAAGGTGAAGTGGTCTCTCTGGGAATACCTGAGGAACAATTGTTCATTCTGAGAAAAGTGCTCTGTAAATTATTGGGCAAAAAAATGTTTTTTTTTTTTTTTTTTTTTTTTTTTTCTTTCTCATAGCAACTGTGATAGAGACAGCCAGTCTGCAGAGGCCTTTAAAATGATATGTGTAGGTAGCAATACATTCTGAAGAATGGTATCCGGATTTAAAAAGATGTTTAGGCTTTAAGAAATTTACATTCTTACTCTGTAAGTTATTAGTTTTGACTTTTTAATTTGAGTATCAATGTTCGTGACAGTGCAATGTGCACCTTTTTAAAGCATTAGCTCATGTGATGATATTCATTTTTACATATTGACAAGTCACAACATCTTATTTGCAAGTCACATTTCACAGAGCTCTAATAAGTGTGTCCTGAGCCAACAGAGGTAAAAAGTCAGTCATCCAGAAGGGATTTTACACATGTGCAAGATGTTGACTGTTACCGGTACATTACTGTTAATCCTTGTATTGTTTGCCAGAGCACAGACTACCCCAGGATTCATCCCTGTGTGATTAGACAGCTAAGGCTTATATTCCTTTTAAATGAGAAAAAAAAAACCCAAAACAACAACAACAACAACAACAACAAAACAGCAATGGTGTTGCCACTGGGCACACTTCCTCACCTATCTTTATGCTGCATAACTTACATTTTCACCTATCTCGTAGATGAAAACAAGGTGCCGCCTGCAGGATCAGGGTGCGCCATTGAAGACCATGTAATCGCAGGGAACGTGGAAGAGTTCCGCAAGGACTTCATCTCTAGAATATGGCTGACCTACAGGGAGGAGTTCCCTCAAATAGAAGCTTCCGCCTTGACGACGGACTGCGGCTGGGGCTGCACTCTGAGGACTGGCCAGATGCTGCTGGCCCAGGGCCTCATACTGCATTTCCTTGGTAGAGGTAACTCACGTCTCTCTGTTCGTGGCTGCTGTCATTTTTACTCAGCATCAGCCTGTGTGGCACGTCCAACTTCTGAGGTTAACCCCAAGAATTAATCGATTATAACTGTACTGAGCTGAGCTGACTGTCCTACATGTACTTGACTCTTCTTTCAGAACTGCAGATTCAACATGGCTCCTCACCACAGTGAACGTAGCTCATGTTTTCTTATTTTAGTTGGGTTCTTCAGTGTATTAAGTCCTAGGCAGAAGAATGGTTTTTTTTCCTTTTTCTTTTTCTTTTCCTTTCTTTTCCTTTCCTTTTTCCTTTTTCCTTTTTCCTTTCTC
Source organism: Psammomys obesus (assembly GCF_907164565.1). Lineage (NCBI taxonomy): Eukaryota > Metazoa > Chordata > Mammalia > Rodentia > Muridae > Psammomys > Psammomys obesus. The sequence continues at coordinate 2,629,488 of NW_026596109.1, forward strand.
CTTCTTCCTTCTTCCTTTTTCCTTCCCTTCCCTTCCCTTCCCTTCCCCTTCTTCCCTTTCTTCTTCCCCTTCTTCTCTTTCTTTTTCCCCTTCCCCTTCTTTCCCTTCTTCTTCCCCTTCCCCTTTTTCCTCTTCTTCCCCTTCCCCTTCTTCCCTTTCCCCTTCTTCCCTTTCTTCTTCCCCTTCTTTCCTTTCTTCTTCCCCTTCTTTCCTTTCTTCTTCCCCTTCTTCTTCTTTCCCTTCCCCTTCTTCTCCTTCCCCTTCTTCCCCTTCTCCTTCTTTCCCTTCTTCCCCTTCTTCCACTTCCCCTTCTTTCCCTTCTCCTTCCCCTCCTTCCCCTTCTTCCCCTTCCACTTGCTTTCCCCTTCCCCTTCTTCCCCTTCCCCTTGCCTTCCCCTTTCCCTTTTTCTTTCCCTTTCCCGTTTTCCCTTTTCCCTTTCCCCCTTTCCCTTTCCCTTTTTCCCTTTCCCTTTTCCCCTTTCCCCTTCCCCTCTCCTTTTTCCCCTTCCCCTCTCCTCTTTCCCCTTCCCCTTCTTCTTCCCTTCTTCTTCTTTGTGTTTTGCTTTGACACAGGGTTTCTCTGTGTTGATTTGGTTGTCCTGGACTCACTTTGTAGACCAGGCTGGCCTTGAACTCACAGAGTCTGCCTCCCAAAGTGCTGGGGTTACAGATGTGTGCCACTGTGCCTGACAGCAGCAGAATTTTTACACTGGGTTTTTTCTCTGTTTGTGTCAGTAATTTTTAATCTTTATAAATGATAACCAGAATTGTATATTATTATTATTATTATTATTATTATTATTATTATTATTATTTTGAGACAAGGTCTCACTATGGAGCCCTGACTGGCCTGGAACTCACTATGTAGTTGAGGCTGGCCTTGAATTCATAGAGATCAACCTGCCTTTTTCTCTTGGATGCTAGGCATGTGCTACCAAACATGGCTATAATTTTTTATATTAAAATGTTAGAGATATTCTTGATCAGAACATTATGTTTAGAGTTTAGAAAAGACTTATTAAAATAAATAAATGTGTGTGTATCTGTGTAGAGGCCAGAAGAAGACATCAGGTTCTCTGGAGCTGGAATTAGAGGCAGTTAGGAGGTGCCCAACATGGGCTGGAGACTGATTCTGTTTTCTCCTACAAGAGCAGCAAACACTCTGAACTGCTGATCCATTTCTTCAGCCCCAGTGCTTAGACTTTGTTTGTCTGTTTGTGATTTTTCAAGACAAGGTCTTTCTGTGTAGCCCTGGCTATCCTGGAAATCACTCTGTAGCCCAGGCTGGCCTTGAACTCACAGAGATCCACCTGCCTCTGCCTCCTGAGTGCTGGGATTAAGGTGTTTGCCACCCTTGCCCAGCTTGCACGTAAACTTTTAAACCCTCAGAAATATCTCATTGATATTCAAAGTCGTGTTTACTTTCTAATGTCATTCTCCTGTCAGTCAGTTTTTTATGATGCATATCTTTGTAAGAGGGTTTTGTTTTACCATTTTAGGCTATCATCTCTGGCTAAAGTGTTAGACAATATCCCTGTACCAGTAACTTTTCTGTAGAGGTGATTGAAGTCATTTAGTAAGACAGTTGGCTAGTAGTGAGACTAATACAAAGAAAAAGGTGTTTTTTTTTTTTTTTTTGTTTTGTTTTGTTTTGTTTTTAATCTTTAAAATTTTTACTCATTGGAGATTAAGCTCAGGGCTTTGGCTATATGCTGGAAAAGCGTAATAAACCCAACTAAGAAAGACTCAGTTTAGACCAGTTTTCTGGGGGTGATTTGTTTGTGGTCCTGTATACTCATGAACAGGGATGGGAATGTTTATTCCTGATCTCTGAACCTGTGATTTAATCTAAACTTAAAATGATTTGCTTCATTAACTTACAAATAAAGTTTGAAGATTACCACATTTTTAAAAATGGTAAAATAATGCTTATGCTTAATGTGTTTAGATCTTATATCTTTCCTGGATTTATTCATTAGCTTTAGTTTACTAGAGAACTTCTATTATTACTTTCCAACAAACCATCATGGTATATTCTGAAGGAAGGCACCAGGAAAATATCTTGAAGAAAACTTACATTTTTAGTAGTTGTTGTTCTTCTTCTTCTCCTCCTCCTCCTCCTTTTTTTAAAAACATATAATCAAAACTAATCTTTCTAAAGATATCTACTCGGAATGCTATAGATGTTAGTAAACATTTTTTTTTTTTTATTTTTAAATTGTGCCTTTGGGAAGCCCAGAAGTCCAGCTGACTGGCAGTGGAGTTCGGGAGTCTATTTAGACTGAGGATTGCCAAAAAAGAAAACCATATTGAAGGGTTATCCATTTGTACCTGAGTTTAGCAGCTATTTTGTTTTTAACTTTTTTTTTTTTTCTTAATTACATGTAGCACATTCTCAGTTTGGAAAATTTAGAAATTACAGAGTAGTTGAGACATTCAGATCTAAGTATATCATTGATGTTACCGTATTCTTTTACTCATGTTTTTTGTTTTATTTCATAAGCACATCTTGCCATCCGGCTTAGTCTGGTCCAGAATGTTTTCCTGGCCTGTCCCCCGCCTGGGCCTCCTGAGCACTGCTCCTCCCCCGCCCCCATTCTTCCTCTTTTGTGACTCCTTCCTTCTGCTTTTTTATTTTCTGTTTAGTACTGAGGATGAATTCCAGGGCTTGGAGAATGTCAGACAAACACTAATCTATAACCCCATCACATTGTTTTTGTTTTTTTCGAGGCAGGTTTTCCCTGTGTAGGCTAGGCTGGCCTCCGTGCCCCATTGTCCTACCTCAACCTAGCAAGTGCTGGGGTTGTAGGCAAGAGCCACATGCTTTGTATGGCTTCTTCCTTCCTTCCTTCCTTCCTTCCTTCCTTCCTTCCTTCCTTCCTTTTGAAATAGGGTCTCACTGTGTATATAGACTAACTTCCAACTCAGAGATTGGCCTTCCTCAGCTTCCCAAGTGCTAGGATTTAAGGTGTGTGCCTCCATGCCTGGCATACATTTTTTTCCTCTTTCAAAGCAGCTTTGAAGTGGTCAGCCCTGAAATCATGTACATACAAATAACACTATATGTAATGATCAGGTTATATATTTAGGAGTGTATATATGTTATACACACACACACACACATAACAATAACAATAGTTAAAGAAAAGAGGCCATGAATTTTAATTTCAAAAAAAAATTAAAGAAGCTTTATTGTGATATAATCTGTATGCATTTACTCATTTAAAGTGAGCACTTCAGTGGTTTGGAGTATTCTAACAGAGCTCTGTAGCCATCACAATGTCTAATTTTAGAATATTTTTATTATTGCACAGAGAAATCTTAAATCCTTTGGCAGCCATCCCACCCTGTTTGTACAAACACTCTGATTTCTGCCTCTGTACAGTCCTGAGTTTCTGTTTTGGTTCAGTAACCTGGGTGGCTTTAAATGCTGTGTGTTTATTTACTATGGTCATCAAGGTCTCTCTGCTTGAAAAGTCTGAGTCTTGCTTTGGAATTGCTATAGCTTGGACCTGGCCTGATGCACTGCACATCGAGAATTCGGACTCTGACTCATGGCCTTCCAACACTGTCAAAAAGTTTACTGCGTCATTTGAAGCCTCGCTTTCAGGGGAAAGAACGCTCAGAACCCCAGCAGCATGTCTGAAGGAGACGGTGGGGAAGCACTGTGACGACCATTCAGTGCGGAATGAGACTTACCACAGGAGAATCATCTCCTGGTTTGGAGACTCCCCCGGGGCTGTCTTCGGCTTGCATCGACTGATCGAGTTCGGGAAGAAGTCTGGGAAAAAGGCTGGCGATTGGTACGGACCAGCCGTGGTCGCTCACATTTTAAGGTATCGTTGTCTTCAACCCTTCCATCTTGTGTTCAGAAATATCAACTTTGAAGTGAGTGCACGCAGCTGCAGCTCTTGCTTGTAGGTACAAATATCCAGTGTCTCTTTCTAACTAGGTTCTTGTTAGATTAGATTGGAGTCTGGAGGGAGATCATATTAGTTTTTTTTTTTAATGTAACCAATTAATTGATGTCTAATAAGGTGTCAAGAGCTAAAATTATTGTTTTAGCTTTTCCATTCACATTTCAAATTCATATGCATGATAAAATAGTGAAGCAAACATTTATGAGCCACCATGCGGTTGCTGGGAATTGAACTTAGGACCTCTAGAAGAACAGCCGGTGCTCTTAACCACTGAGCCATCTCTCCAGCCCATGAAGCAAACATTTATAAAAGCACAATCACAATAGATAGTTTCTAACTTTCAAGATATCCCCAGGCTTAATATGCTTTTCCTGTAGTGGCAAATGGTAAGTATTTAGTGCTTTACAGACTAACATGTTTCTGTAATTCATTCTTCTTTTTTTCTCATTCAATATTTGACACTGTCAAAACTATTCTTATAAAAACAGTCTGCAGGTTGTATTTGGCCATAGTTATCTGGTGTTTCATCTATACTATTATACAGGAACTTACATAGTAGAATATTTAAAGTTAAACAGAAATAAAGATATAGACAAATTAAATATTTTACTTGCCACATCTGCATAATTTCTTTTTTAGATTTTTTTTTTTATCACAACACATGCCATTGAAAATACACAGAAGTGCCTCATAGTTTGCAGTTTTGCTTACTGAATTTCAACACTTTAAATTAGGAAACTCATTTGCTCAGGTCCTATTGTTGTGTCTTGTTTCCCCCTGCCCCATGGCTCTAGGTATCAAACCCGGGACCTCAAGATGCTAGGCAAGTGCTGAACTGCAGAGTTGTGCTCTAGCCCCTCATACTGATTTTTGAATGGTGTGAATAAGCTGAACCATTGTTTAAAGTTAAAAAAAAAAAAGAACTTTGAGAAGTGTAGCTGGGGTCAAGGACAGTTAATAACATTCTTTGTACTGGATATCTTACTGTGGAGCAAAGCTTGGATCCATGTGACTTAGGATATCCAGGGAGCTGACGACGAAAGGAACGCCTTTGAGTGCTGGGAGATAAGTTTTCTACCCAGGTTCTGAAGGCTTGCTTTGTCTAGAGAGCCTTCATTTTGAGCCTCTGGGTAATGCAGTGTAATGTTCAGCTTTGGAAAGTGAAGCTGATTTTTGACACCGTTCATGTGATAGATTCGACAGCAGACATGCTGGCTACACACGAAAGGCAGAGAAGCCACAGAGTATTGTCCTTTTTAAACTAAATCTTTAGGTGCCAACAGTAAGTCTTGGTTAGGACTCTAAGGATGTTTATTATTTTCCCAGAAAAGCAGTTGAAGAAGCGCGGCACCCTGATTTGCAAGGAATAACTATTTATGTTGCACAGGACTGCACAGGTATGGAGTGTGTAAAATTCCAGCTGTGTTATCTTATTGGCTCAGACCCTTCGTGTGTGTGTGTGTGTGTGTGTGTGTGTGTGTGTGTGTGTGTAGCTCATCTCTTCCTGGTTATAATGATTATGAAAATGACAGCCATTTGTTCCCCTGCAGCACTTTTCAAGTAACAAGAATTTAGTATTTTTTTTTCTGAGTAAATGCCATTAAATATTAATTAAAGTATATTCGCAAAGAAAGTTTGGACGTTTACAATGATTATCTTGCTATCTTTCTCCTCCCTGAGACAGGCTTTCACTGTGTAGCCTGGGCTGGTCTTGAACTTACAATTCTATTTTCGCCTACCCTGGCACCCCAGCAGCTAGTGCTGAGGGTGTATCGGAACACTCAGTCGAACATTCTCTTTAGTTAGTCAGCTTAAGCCAGTTATGATGACTCATGCTTCTAGTTCTGGCCCAAGGAGGCCTGGGCAGGAAGGTCAGACATTTGAGGAAAGAAAATTCTGAGTTTCCCTTAGAAATATGTTTCCTGCCAGTGTGCCAAAAAAAATCACCTCTCATGGTTGTTTGGGGTCGTCTTTTTGGTAGCTGGTATCTGTAGTTATCCTGAAACTCTGTTGACAATAGAAATAGAGGCTTTAACTTCCTGAAATAAAGTAAGCCACCCCATGCTGTAAGTTATTTTTTTCCCACAGGAAAGCTATTAAGAGGATAAAATTAATGCTTTAGAAAAGTAGGAAATATGCCTGTCAGGTTTAATAGGAAGATATTTACAAAGCTGGCCACCAACAAGGGCACGTAGTATTGAAAGAGTGGCTTGTGTCTGGCATCTTCTGCTTCTGAAAACATTTCTTCATAGTGCGTGAGAGTCGTGAGCATGTGCGAGTCGGAGGACAACTTGCAGGAACAGGTTCTCGCCTCCCATCTTATGGTCTCTGGGGGTGGAACTCAGGCTGTCGGGCTTGGGGGCAAGAGCCTTGCTGCTTAGACACCCCGAAGGCCTGCGTTTGTCACCGAATCAAGTGCAACACCCTCTGGCTTATCTTAGCTTTTGCTGTTTGTCCTCCATTTCCCAGCTAAAACATACGCTCAGGGAGATCAAGACTTGTGTTTTACTTCTGCTGAATTTCCAGGGGCTGTGTGCACGGAATTTTGCATTTAGGGATACTGGAGACCGGATGACCAGCGGTGGAGGGTGGGGGCAAGAGTAAGAATGTTGATTCGGCTGCCTCTATAGCATTCAATACACGCATGCCCATTGTGTTTCCCCAGTTTACAATTCTGATGTCATTGACAAACAGACTGAATCTGTGACCTCTGGAGATGGGCGTGACAAGGCTGTTATTATTTTAGTTCCTGTTAGACTTGGTGGAGAGAGAACCAATACGGACTACCTGGAGTTTGTGAAGGTAAGAGGCGCTCAGTGCTCTTTCTATTTTGGGGCTCAAGGCAGTAGTACCTAATATGAAAAATATAGAAGCATTTCAGAATCTGTTCCATAAGTAAGTTGTGACCCCACCTTGTGAAGTTTGGCAATTGGGGATCTTCAGTTTCGCCACTGAGAGATTACGTGTGGGTCTGAAGAGCATCCCTCTATGACTGAGTGAAAAGCCTTTGAGTCTTTGTGCTAACTGACTGGCCTGCAGGAGCGAGGTTTGCAATATGGCCACTACTCGAGTGTCCTTTTCTGATTAACACAATGTTTATCTTAGTTAATCTTAAAACCAACATTGAAACATGGCAAACTAATTATGACACTTTTATAATTACTAATAAAAACTGTTAAAATTACTACTGCATTTCATAACTTGTTATCGTGACACCACGATGCCAGTGAGAAATTGGTTATATAGGCAGAAGTCAGTATGGAGGAGGGGAGGGCCCAGCTTAAAGGCTATTCAATCCCATAGTATATAATTTTGTTTCTTGAACCAAAAGAACCTGTCTGGTCACGTGCTTAGTGAGTTAGGCACTATGACATTCAGTTTTGAAGCAATGTCTTAGTAATATTGAGTATTTGGTTAAGTTTGTAGTTTTAATATTACGTTCAGTTTTAATAAAATGATTTTTCTCCTTGCTGTGATGAAACACTTGACAGTATAAACTTTAGGGAGTTGCAGTGCAGAGGTGTTCAGTCCTTCACCTGCAGGCGACATGCAGCCCAGGGTAGCCATGAGTGCTAACCTAGCAGAAGTGTAACTTACCTCAGCTGTTGTGATTTTTTTTTCCCCCTTGTCCTTTGGCTTTGGTGACTAGACCACATGGTCCCTTAGTGTGAATGTTGGTGCGATGGCCGTGCTGCTGTGTGGTCGTGCACAACACATGTGTGCAATGATCTTCTACTTGCCTGCAGGTGCTGCATCTGTGTCTTCCAAGGTGCTGTAATAGGCATCTAATGTTACTTAGAAGACAGAAGAGTATTCTATTTGATAACCAAGGTTGCGGCTACTCCTCAGCTGCGTCTCCTGTGTTGCTCACCGTTCTTGCCAGCTGGCTTCTCTCTGTACTGCATCAGCAGCTGGGATATGAAGGACTCATCCATATCTTTCTACTTTTCTATCAGTTAATATTTACGGTCAAAATAATTATCATCCCCTGTGTTAACTATGTTTTAATCCTAGCATTGCTTATGCAGTGTCTCAAAGGGAAACAGAACTGGGGCTAGGGAGATGGCTTAGCTAGGCAAGCTCCAGGAGGACCTGAGTTTGAACCCCACGTGCCCTCAGAAAGGTGGGCATGGTCCCTAAATCCCAATACCAGGAGGGATGTGGATTTGCTGGCCAGTCAGTCAGTCCAGCTAGTCAATGAGTGTGAGGACTAGTGAGAGACCCTGTTTCAAGAAATAAGGGAGAGAGCAACCGAGGAAGACACTTAATATCATCCTTCCACATACAAGCACCCACAATGCACTCAGACTCATGCACACCAGGATGGGGGGAGGAGAAGAGAAGCCCAGAAGAAGAAACATTATAGAGAGAAGAAGACTGTTGAGTGCAAAGTGATGAGTTTTCTGTTGAGGTAAAATGTAAGGTTGTTTGCCCAGCTGGTCGGGAATTTGTGTAAGTTTTCAAAGATCGTAATCTGAAAAGTCACTGCATGGAATACAAGCTGTCAAGTTTGATGTGTGTCAGGGTTGTGTGTCACGAGGACAGAATAGTGGTGCCGAACAAAGGACGAGTCTCAACAAAATCGTTTTTGAAAGTTATGATTTGGACAGATTCTATTGTAAAAGCTAGTTATGTGACAGCATATTTAATAGCAAACAAAACAAAACAAAACAAAACAAAAACAAAAACAAAACCAACCTATCTCCTGGTGGTGAGTTTATTACGTGATGCATGCAGAGCGTGGCCGGCATAACGTTACGTGCTTTGAGAAAAGGGACAGTTCTAAAATCAGTTTGTCTCACCTGGCTGTGGCCATGTAAATTGAAGAAACTGGAAAGTTTATTGAAAGAAGGTTGGAGAGTAGAGCCACTAACTAACTCTTCTGTGTGGGCGCTCAGTCACACCTCAGCCAGACAGATGCAGCTCAGATCATCACTGTCACTAAAAGCACTGATGATGAATCTAAAAACATGGCTTCCTTTGTGTCGTTAAAAGGCACAGTCAGGTCACTGGGTTTCTGTAAAGCAGTAGCAAACAAAGCCATGTTTATGTCATGGCGTCTGTGGTAGTTTCCAGTGGTGCCCTGGGAAAAGTAGTTAGAAGAGAGGGGCTTGTGCAGTGAAGACAATGCCACCACTGCCCAGAATCGGTGTCGAGCGAAGCATTGCATAATACGTGAAGAAAATGTGTGTGTGCAACGTGAAGCTTGAGTAATGATATGAAAATCTTAACTAGTACAGAATTTCATTAGGACGGAGGGATTTAGTCCTCTCCCACCCCAGAATTTCATAAAACGTTGATGTTGACTGTGGCTACTTCTGTAAGAGGCTAAGTCAAGGCCAGACGCTGAGAGGATTTTATGATTTGCAACATTATCGAGTCCTTTTTGATATCAAAAACAAAATTGGTACCAGAACCTGACAATGAAAACTAAATGCTTACGCATGTAGCATTTAGCCATTCCCTTTCATGGTTAGACATGTGTCTTCAAGGGTAAAACCAATTTATGAACACAGTGTTTCAAATCATCTCATTTTAAGTGAAACTAAAATTGTGGTAGTTCGAACTCAGGCTCTTTAAACAGTCTTATACATTTCAACACACTAGTTAAAAACAGCCTTGAGGAGACAGAGAAATACATGATGAGATTGCTGGACCAACCAAAGACCATGCAAGAAGAGGACCTCGATGCCCTGCTCAGATGTAGCCCACGGCAGCTCAGTCTCCATGGGGGTTCCCTAGGAAGGGGAGCAGGGGCTGTCTCTGACATGGACTCTGTTGCCTGCTCTTTGATTACCCCTGGCGGGACAGTCTTGCCAGGCCACAGAGGAAGAGGATGCAGGCAGTCCTGATGAGACTTGATAGGCTGGGGTCAGATGGTAGGGGAAGAAGGCTCCTTCTTTCTGAGGACTAGGGGAGGGAAACGGAGGGGGAAGAGAGAGGTAGGGTAGAAGGAGACGAGGGAGGGGGCTACAATTGGGATATAAAGTAAATTATATAAAAAAATAAAAATAAATTAGAAAAAATCCCCTTGAAAATGGACTTCAAGAATTTTGGGAAAATAGTGTCTGGGATTCCAGGTTTAGCTGCCATAAAACATTACCTGCTAATTTCCCCACGGAATGATTAGAGCTTCACCCTGGCATTCATCTTAAAGAAGCTGACGTCTCTTGACTAGACTCCCAGAGGTCTCAGTCTTCCAGAGACAAGCGTTGCTGGCTTCTGCCTTCCACCTCATTCGTGCCATTGCTGTTTGCCGCATCCACATCTGTGAGCAGCCAGAGTGACACTAGGACCGCAGCACCTGACGAGCACCTGAGGAATCCACTGAGAGCTGCCGTTAAGTCCACCAGCATTCGCTTCTCAAGTAGAATGCCGAAGACCCCGTTACTTTTATGTTTCCACCTTTTCTTCATGTAATAACAGTATTTAAAAACCCATCAATGTTTATTATGTAGGTATGCTCCCTTTCTTGATCTATGCCTGCACGCATAGCAGCTGCTCAGTGATTTGCTGAGGCTCTCTGAGCGGCGCGTTCCGTAATCAGGGTCAGAGCATGCATGTGCTGGCGTGCAGCGTGAAAGTGACACACAGACCTTCCTCCTTTTGCTCCACGGCTTTTGTTTGTATTTGCATATTGAATGTGTGGCGAGAGAAGCCTACAGGCCAGGCACCCCTGGTGTAAAGCTTGAGGCCTGGAAGGCCTGCTGAGACTGTGGCTGCCCATGGTGGGGGGCATGAAGAGGCCTGCTCAAATATGGAGGATCAGGAAACACGCTGTTCCTGTAATACCCTCAAAGGCCTGTTGCTAGGCACTGCACCTCCAGCAGCCTTCCCCCTCCCCCAAAACTTCCATTGCTCTCCCAGACAGCGCGATTGCCCGAGAGAGCCAAGTTTTTTAAACCCTTGAGCCTATGGGGACACTTCACATTCAAACCACATGGCTTCCTTGAGCCAAAGCCTTTTCTTGGTGGCAGAAGTTGCCAGGGCCTTGCGGCTGTGTTTCATCTGGCAGAGGGCTCTGTTGTTTGTAGCATTGACGGCCACACTGCTTGGTGCACCTGAGCGGTGTCCTGGAGCCAGAGCTAGCGGGGAACAAGTGCTTTGAGCCGTCAGTGCGAGTTCCCTGATCAGTATTTGGTAGCTCGTTTGTGTTACCCTTTCCAATACAATCCATCTCCTTTGCCCTCACAATAGCCAGGTACGTTTTCTTTATAAACTAGAAAAGGCCCAGAGAAATCAAGTGATATGTTCAAATTCAGAACTGGAGGTAAGACCATCGCTTTGCTGTCTTAAAGTTCCCCTACTAAAGAATGTTTCGAAAGACAACGTTCTCTTGAACATCTGCTCGTTGGGTTTACATTGTAATCGACTAAAATGAGAGCAACTTTTGAGGGTTGAAGAGTCAGACAAAAACGCCTGAAGTGATTGTATGGGGATTATATGGCAGGTGTTCTGTGTGGCCAGAGGGGTTGATGCGAAGAGCCACCCACCGGAAAGTAAAAAGCAGTGTGTCTGGAAGCCCTCAGAGAGAGGCCATGGCTGACACTTCCCCTTTTCCTCTACCTCCGCTTTGCTCATCTTTTTGTGTTTGTGGTCAGCAGTTTTATAACCCCCCCCCCCCACCAATGTGCAGTATAGTCCAGAATGCACCATGTAATTATGGATTTGAAATGTATTACTCAAGGTCATTCCACAGTACCCTAGAAATAGTACCCCCCCCCCCGGAGTCCTGCTACCTTCCATGAGGAGAAGGACGTCTGCCATCTGCCTTATCATCCTTTACACAAGAAGCTTTATTTTTATAAGGAGATGGAATGAGGAGAACTCAAAGTTCCTTCTTCCACAAGACAAATTAGGACTCTGCTTTTTGATGGATTAGCTTCAGTTTCATTGGTTGCTTTGTGGATACAATTCAGTAAATCCTCACACTAACGGTGTGAGAAGCACTTGGAAAAACTGAAAGGCAGCTAAGGTTTCTAAAGATACGGCCTCACGCAGATGTGGTGTTGCGGTTCCTCGTCACTAAGTGAGCACTGTGGGAGTCTGCTCTGGTCTGAAGCAGAGGAAGTACAGATATGGCCACAGTCTTTTTCTGAGAAGAGTCGGCAATGGCTCTTGGTATAGATAGGTCTCTTTCTTTTTGCCGCTGTGAGAGACCGTCACTTCTTCATTTGTCCCCAGGACATTAACATTTCATTCAGCTGATTCAGTTGCCTTGTGAAACTAAGACAGTTTTTATTTAAAGAGAAAGAAATAGAAACCTTGCTGTTAAAATAAAGCAAAAACTAAAAACAACGATTACCATTAAATGCTTGTCTTTCATAGGATTATTTTTAATTGTTAGTTGATTCAGGGTACCTAAGGTTAGCAAAGATCTTAATGTTTGTTTTATTTATTGCTCACCAGTTGCTGCTTTTCGTAATAAACCACTTTGATTTTTTTGCAAGATTGTAATTAATTAAGGCTCTCTTTCAAAAGATTTAATTATTTCCATCTTATCTGTGTGAAGGTGTGCCTAGTGCCTGAGGAGGGTGGCAGATACCATGGAACTGGAATCTGGTTGTGAGCCACCACTTGGGTGCTGGCAACTGAACCTGGGTCTTCTGTGAGAGTAGCAAATGCCCTTAACCACCGAGCCCTTCCTCCAGCCCACGAGGCTGTTCTTTAGAGGCTGATTTGGTCTGTTTTGTGCTCCTGTAATAGAATACTTGAGATTGGGTAATTTATAAAGAGCAAAGATCCGTTCTCTTGTATTCTGTATGTTCCTGGCCAGGATCAAGGGGCTGGTTTCAGACGAAGGGTCTCTTCCAGACAAGCAAGACAGAGGACCTATTCCCTCAGGCCTATTTTAGAGCATCTTTAATCCATTCAGAAGGGTGGAGCTATCAGGACCCTAAGGTCTCACCTCTTAATATTGTTTTAATAAGGATTAAGTTTCTAGCATGTGAATTTTAGAGGAAATATTTGAACTGTAGCAGAGGAATATTTATAACATGAATAATCTAGAACAGTTCAAATATTATGAGGGTTTACAGGCATAGAATACAACCATTAGTTGTCAAAGAGATATATGTATTTATCGATATGAAAAAGATGTTCCTGGTATGATGAGTGCCAAAAAGATAAAGTATCGAGGGGCTGGAGAGATGGTTGAGTGCTTAGGAACACTTACCGTTCTAGCAGAGAGCCCAGGTTCAGTTTCCAGCACCACATCAGGTGGCTCGCAATTTCCTGTAACTCCATGGGATCTGCTGCCCTCTGGCTTTTGTAGGAGCTTACACTGATACAGTGTACATAAGCCTACACAGGCACACACATACACAGGGATTAAAAATCCAAAAAGAAAGAGAGTAGCATATCCAGTGTAGCCACCTATAAAATTGTACTGGTTAATATGTGTATGTACTATTTGTAGATGTCAAGAAGATATTTCCCCCAAATTTTAATAACAACAAGCTCTAAGCTAGGTGTGGTGGCACATGCCTGTGATACCAGCAGGTGGGAAAGGGGAGGCAGTGAGGTTAGTTCAGGGTCATCTTCTGTTATATAGTAAGCTTGTGACTGTTCTGGACAGCATGAGACATTGCCTCAAAAATGAAAAAAAAAAAAAAAGCTAAAAAATTAATCTTTGAATATTGTAATTTTTGTGTTTGTGAACATCTCTTTTTTACGGTGTCCACACATTACTTTTAAGAAAACCAATTAGATTAGAAAATACTTTCTCTGATTTGGTTAACTTGCTAAAGGAAGAACACTGTCTGTACACAGATGTGTTAGTTACCTACCTCTACGAAATGCCTGATGGCTCATCCTGGCAGGGGAGGCCCGGGGGCAGGAGGGTGAGGTGCAGGAGGGTGAGAGGGGTGTCTGGTTAGGGAGCAGTGAGGGAGGCAGAGAGGAGAACGCTGCGTTCTCCTCTTTCCCAGTCCATATGATGGCCCCGCCCATATTCAGGATGCTCCTTCTCACCCCAGGTAAGCCTCTCTGGAGACACTCACACATCTGCCTGGAGCTGTGTCTCCTAGGTGATTTAGCTTCTGTCAAGTTGACAGTTTCTCAGGTTTTTTTTGTTGCTGTGATAAAACGCCATGACCTAAAGCAGCTTGGCAAGGAAAGGGTCTGGAAATTGAACTGCCAATCCTGCGTCAGTCTCTTGAATACTACGTTCATGCCACTGCATTCACCTCCAAGTGTTGTTTCTGATTAATGTATAACAGATTTTGCATTGTAGTAAAACATTTGTGAGCTGGATGATGGCAGGGGGGTCATCTGAGCTTATTTTTTATTTTTTATTTTTTATCCTCTAGATCAGGGGTTCTCAACCTTTCTAGTGCTGTGACCTTTAATACAGCTCCTCATGTTGTGGTGACCCCCCAGCCATAAGACTATTTTCATTGCTAGTTCCTAGCTGTGATTTTGCTACTGTTATGAATTGTAATGTAAATATCTTATGTAGGTCTTGGGTGACCCCATGAAAGGGTCATTTGATCCCCAAAGGCGACCCACAGGGTGAGAACTGAAGCTCTAGATAATAGAGAATGCTCTGATTAAGAGCAGAACAAGAAGCCGTGTGTTGGTGGAGCACGCCTTTAATCCCGGCATCACTGTGGCAGAGTCAGGTGGATCTCTGTGAGTGTGAGACCAGCCTGGTCTACAGGACAGCCAAAGCTACATATAGAAACCCTGTATCCAAAAAACCAAAACCAAAACCAAACCGAAGAAGAAGAGGAGGAGGAGGAGGAGGAGGAGGAGGAGGAGGAGGAAGAGGAGGAGGAAGAGGAGGAGGAAGAGGAGGAGGAAGAGGAGGAGGAAGAGGAAGAGGAAGAGGAAGAGGGAGAGGAAGAAGAAGAAGAAGAAGAAGAAGAAGAAGAAGAAGAAGAAGAAGAAGAAGAAAGAAAGAAGAAGAAGAAGAAAAAGAAGGAGAAAATATGCAATGTGAATTAATACTGCATGGTTTAAAGAGAAAGGAGGCAGCTTGGAAGACTAGGATTCCAGGAGACAGAGCAAACGTAAAAGATTAGTTACTGTTGGCGAGAAGTTGGGGTGCTTCTAAAATTGGCAGTGTGGATTCCGCTGTTTCAGATCATCCCCGCTCGTCTCCTGATTTAAATCTGTTAATTTCCTTTGACAGGGTGTTTTAAGCCTCGAATACTGTGTAGGTATTATTGGCGGCAAACCGAAGCAGTCCTATTACTTTGCTGGATTTCAAGGTTAGTGACTATTACTATTGTGTTTTTTTTTATTGTTTTCTTTTAAAGCGGGAAGTTACCTTGGGGTTGTTTGGAAACAAGATGGTTGCCGGAGCCCCGTGACTGAGGGCCTCACGCTGTTGTCAGCCCTCCCTCAGCCACTCACTTGTCACCTGATCCACAACATAATCCCATCCCTTAAAGTGTGTGGCTAATTTCTGTTACTGCACAAACAAAGCGTAATTTATTGGTTTCCCCGAATTCCAGAAGACGCCGCTGCCGCGTCCTGGCAGTTGCTATTTACACATTTACGTTTTTACCCGTTTCTTAGCGGTGTTAGTTGATGATGGGATGACAAGCAATATGTTCTTGCTGTCAGAACAAAGAGGCCAATGCATTTTTCATATGCAAACTGTAGAATATAATTGTGTGTTTGTGAAAGTAATTTTATCACCAAAAATTAAATGACAGTCTCATCACTTTATAAAATTCTGCTTATACAAGCATATTTGATTATGCAAAGTTAATCTATGCCTCGCAGACCCGCGTCTCCGTCAGTGAGTATCAGGCTGGCAGCCTGTTATACCTAGACTTTTTTCAGCTGCTCTACATAGAAATTGGATTGTAAGCAGTGTCATAATAAGGTGTTTTTTGAATTACTTGTCTTCTGTTTTGTCCTTGTAGATGACAGTTTGATTTACATGGACCCTCATTACTGCCAGTCTTTTGTAGATGTCAGCATAAAGGACTTCCCCCTTGAGGTACTGTACATGGAGAGCCGGGATTGTTTTCTTATCGTCTGAGGCAGACTGTTAGTCAGAGGTGTGCTAGGTAGCCCATGCTTTTCTCGTATTACAATCACAAGTTAGTCTCTTGCTAGTGTACAAAACCATAGCCAGCACTGGTCAAAGGCTGAGAGCTTGGCTGCTGAATTTTAATTTGTGATTTATTGCCTTCTTCATTTATGTCCATCTCCACCTCGTTAGGTACCTTGATTGTACTGAAATGAATGATCAAGCCTCTGAGTACTTTTGTAGCCAGGTAGCTAAGCAGTACATAAACAGAAGAATTGATAGCGTTAGGTCTGTCTGGGAAGGAGAGGAGACAAAAGAATGGTTCCCCAAAGAAAGGCCGACTGACTTGGCTAGAGTGACAGGATGAGGCCTCCACGCTGGCAGAGCCTTGGTCTCTGCTTACAGTTCATGTGCTTCTATGGATTTCCAGCAGTTGTTGAAGCTCGTCCTCATAGACTCTTCTTTCCCTATGGATGGTCACTTTGCCATCCAGGATTTTACGTCAGAAGAGTTTGAGTTCCTAAGTGAGATGGATAACTGTTATATCATTTAGTTACAGACTAAATGATTTTGATCGCAAATGGCAAGGACACTGATTGTAAAGGGCTAGTTCTGAGAAATGTGTTAAATGGTGTGTTTCAGAAATGCCTTTTGACCTGGTATTAATCCTTAATAGTATTCAAAGGGGTGTATATGAAAGGAATTGGCAAGATTAAAGTCTAGCTTAGAAGATGCATTATGAAAGAAGCTAGCCTCTTTTGTGAGTTCTGAGTTCCTCAGCTGTGTCAGCCATTCATAGAGTGTTGTATTAGAACCTTTTTAAACCTTAGGAGGTCTTTGGGGCAGCTGTGTATACACTGGCTAGGGCCGCACCCCTGCTAGGCGAGAGTACCACCACTGACCTAAACCTCCAACCCCAAAGCTGCACTTCCTGCCCTTGTTATATCAAGCGAAGATTGTAAACTGCCTCATTCCCAAGTATCCTTGCTCTCATGTCTTGTGTATATACCTCGTGACAGTGAATAGCATCTCTTTTATACTTTACCTGTTAATATCATTTTTGTAGACTTGTTAAAAAAATAGATGAAATTAAAATCGCAAACCTTTTATCTAACTCCAGGTAAATAATTACCTGTAATCCTGACATTTTAAATGACTGATCTAACAGGATTGTGAAATTTTAAGTAGGAGATTTAAGCTAAAGAATATGTTTAAATATATTCTTTGCTATTATTTTAACATGTTGATTTCTTACATGTTTAAAGTTGAACTTTCAGTATTTTGAAATTAAATTTGGTCAACTTCTTTTTTTTATGAATTGTCATTTATTGCATTTTCTAGATGGGAGTCTGTAGACCTCCCTTGAGCTCTTCCATGTATCTTCAAATGCTTTTGTTGTATTTTTATATTAATTTTCATGCTTGTGATATTATCTCATGAATATGTTAGGATATATTGTTGATTTAGCATGTGAAATTGAGTAGAATTCTATACTAGAAGGAAGAAAATCTTCCTCATTTGTAGTTATCTTCATTGAGGTTTGTTTGTTTGCTTTTCTGAGACAAGGTCTCACTATGTGGCCCTAGCAATAGGTCAAGTTGGGCTTAGATTCATGGGGATCTGC
Source organism: Psammomys obesus (assembly GCF_907164565.1). Lineage (NCBI taxonomy): Eukaryota > Metazoa > Chordata > Mammalia > Rodentia > Muridae > Psammomys > Psammomys obesus. Next base: position 2,647,018 of record NW_026596109.1, read on the forward strand.
TTGCCTCTGCTCCAGTCAGTGCCGAGATTAAAGGTGTGCATTGCCCATTGCCACACCCAGCTGAAGGTAGCTGTTAGTGTGTGAAGAACGTGGTGTGATTTTCAAGGAGAAGTGGGGTTCACAGGAGCAGTTAAGCAACCTCAGAGAAAAAGATGTGAAAAGACAAGTGAGGAACTAGAGAATGAGATGAACTTGAGGCCTGAGCAGTGACTGCGGCCTGAGTTTCTGGTTTCCATTGTCAGTGACTAGAATAAGACAGAATTTTAGTTGTTGAAATGGGAGGACTATGATACATGTGTGTATTCATGTGTAGGCATGTATTAAATATAAATTTACATGCACATATGTATCTGCGTACTCAACATGAAATGTATATACAGTGTTTCTCCTAGTCAGCATCAGCTCAGAGTTACCTGAAGGCGTCACACATGGGGAATTGCCTCTATCTGATTGTCTTGCCAGCATGTGTGGGTGGCATTTTCTCATTGCTACTGGAATGTAGGAAGGCGGAGCCCCCTGCGGGTGGTACCATCCTTAGACAGGAGGCCCCGGACTGTATAAGAAAGTTAGTGGAGCAGAAGCTAGGGAGCGAGGCAGTAAGCAGCAGTCCTCCCTGGCTTCAGTTCTGAGTTCCTGCCATGGCTCCCCTCATTTACGGACTGTGACCCATAAGCTGAAATAAACTTACTTTTGGCTCTGCTGTTACCATGCAAAAGAAAGCAAACTAGGAAAGCATTACATATATGTGAGTAATGAATTAAGGTTTCCTAAATCAGAAATTTTTTGAGATGGGAACTCACAGAGATCCACTGTCTCTGAAGTACAGGGATTAGAGGCATGTGCCAGCACTCCTGGAAAATTCTAAGTTCTCAAAGGTAAGAAAAGCCTTGTTAATAGGTATGTGATTCTGTTCAAATTGACAGGTCTCCCAATTCCAAATTTCAGACCCAGGAAGGATCACACAGTGATAACTGTTTCGATTACCACCAATAAATTAAGAAAAATAGCGGCACTAAAGTTATGGGACAGCTGGACAAGCGAGACATGGCTTTTTCAGGGAAAGAATCACACATGTGAACTTGCGGTTCATGGGAGTGGTCTAACTTCTCAGGAAGCTTCATTCAGAAAAGCATAGGCATACCTGAAAACAGTTGTTCTGGTGTTGTTTACATGTTTAGCTAACAGAATCCATTATGCCAGTAGTTGCCATTCTTATATAAAGAGTATAAACCTACAGTATCTCCTCTAGGATATGAATTCCTTAATTAAACATCTAATCATGTCTGGAATTTAATAGGGCCCTAATAATTATTCCTTCAGACAAAGAATAAATGACTCATTAAAAAATAAAATAAATAGGAGTTGACTTTCTTTTTTTCAGGAATGTATTTCACCATTACAGAAGGAAGTATACAAGGTCATTACTCCCTAAACTGTGCATGTGAGGTAGAAGGCTGCTACTACCAGACGTCAGGATTTTAAAACTAAATCATACACGCATAGCCTAAAGAACTATCATAAGATGAACATAGCGGGGCGATACCACTACGGAATACATTTAAAAGGTGGACTTCTTTCGCAACAAATAGAAATTATTTGGAATTTAAATTAGTGTTGTTTTGGCTTTAGAATCTTGGGCAAACACAGAGATCGATCTAACGTGCCTTTCTGAGGCCTGCTTCTCACGCCCGACAGCCACTAGCAGCTTCACTTGTGAGTGAAATTGGAGATTTATGCGTGCTGTGTGGGTGATTAAAAAGTTCTCTGTTGGGGCTGGAGGGATGGCTCAGGGGTTAAGAGCACTGGCTGCTCTTCCAAAGGTCCTGAGTTCAATTCCCAGCAACCACGTGGTGGCGCACAGCCATCTATAATGAGATCTGGTACCCTCTTCTGGTGCACATGAACACAAGCAGAGAGAAGACTATAAATAATAAATAAATCAATAATCTTAAAAAAATGGACCTTTAAAAAGTTCTCTGTCATCCTCAAGTAGACAAGCCATAGTGTAGTGTCTGTGGTTCTTTTCCGTGGTGATCGCAGAGGAACAAGCACATACCGATCGGGTCTCTGACACCGGAGAAGCTCTAGGCAGTGCTGTGTGCAGAGGACACGGTCACAGGGGAGGCAGACATGCACCGTTGTCCTTGTACAGAGTTTCTGACTGTCTTCCTTATCAGGTGGTAGCAACCAAAGAATCATTTCTTGTTACTGGTTTTCAATGAATTGGGCAAAAGACTGCCTTTTAGATGTCTTGTTTTAAAAGACTTTCTGTAAATATGACCTAGAACTGTGCCTTGTACCCCAACACATTCCTCTATATTTAAACTAACGGTTTAATCTGTCTAAAACAGAATAGTTGAAACTATATTAGGAGCAGTCCAGTGGGACAGCGCTTGTACTGGCTAGCTCCTGAGACATGTGGTTTAGCTGGCTGGACCCCACTAGCTAAAGCGCTTTGTGCAAGTCCGGGCTTGGTAGATGTTCACTGTTGTGTTGGATTTGAATGAACCCCGAGACGGCTGCTCAGAATGTGTATCTTTCCCAGAGCTCCACGCCCTGCCATGGGTGAGTTTCCCCTGCCTCATCTCATGTCCTTTATGGGAATGAACAAGAATGTAAAACAGTAGAAAAGAAAATTGGAAGAAGAGTCAATTATGTGCCAATAATTTCACACTCAGGAGGCAGAAGCTGATGGGTCCCTGTGAACTGGAGGCCAGCTTGGTCTACATAGCCAATTCCAGGCTAGCCAGGGCTACCCAGTGAAGGCCTGTATCAAGAAATAAATGAATGAAACAGTAGCAAGAATAACAAAACCAAACAAACAAAAACTCTGAAGCTGACTGTATCAGTATAGTACATTTACCAGTCTGTGGTCTGTGTGTTAGAGTATTAGAATAATCTTATTAAAGGGGTTTTAAACATTAGGAAGAACCTTCATATATTCGCATGCACATATAAGATTAGAAAGAACCCCTATCCAGGTGTACATATTTGTCCGAGTTTAACTACAAATAACTATGGTATGACATTTTCCACATTTTAAATTTTACTTTATTTTTATTAATTTATTCACCTTTCATCCTGATTTTTTTTTTCACATTTTAAAAGTGACTGATTTATTTTATATTAGGGGTATGAGTTTATGCACTGCATGAGTGCAGTGCCCATGGAGGCCAGAAGGGGGCATTTGCGAGCCAGCTCGTACTGGGCTGGGTCCTCTGCAGCAGCAGCCAGTGCTCTTAACTCCCAAGCCATCTCTCCAGCCCCGGAACATAAAAGTTTTAAGTCAGTTCTCCGTTATAGATAATTTGGTTCATTTCTCACTTTTGGCTATATGGATAAAACTGCAACGTATTTTATAAACAATGAAGAATCTCTAATAAATGAGACGCCCCCTCATAGAGATGGCTGGCTAACAGCGTTCTAGACTAGACTGCTGACTCTGGTCATCTGTGCTGCTTCCTTTCTTCAAGCATTAGAAATGTAGGAAGGAAGGACGGAAGGCAGGAAGGCAGGCAGGCAGGCAGGAGGGAAGGTATCTCTCACTTGAAGAACTGGCTTTATTTTGCTGAGCAGCGCTGTCATATAGGGTGAAGGTTTGGTTAAAAATGCACAATGCTGCTTCTTGTGTTTCACATTTTTAAAGAGAATGGGAATGCCTAAAACGCTCCTTAGAAAATGTGTTTATTATAGTGTTGAGAAGAAGTATTTACATCAGCCTACCAGGTAAGGGTAGATTAATTTCAAACTATTCTGAAAATTACAGACGTTCCACTGCCCTTCTCCTAAAAAGATGTCATTTCGAAAAATGGATCCTAGTTGTACGATAGGATTTTACTGTCGAAACGTCCAGGACTTTGAACGAGCATCTGAAGAAATCACTAAGGTACCTTGTTAAAAGCACTTTGTAATAATGTTTGTAGGTTACACAATCTCTATTTCATAACAATAAGTGTGTAAACTGCTAAATGTTTGTAAAAATTTCCTTGGATGTTACTATTAACAGCTTTGGGGAGACAAATGGAGTCAGTGACTAGTTAAAAGCGTTGGCCACTAGGTGGCAGTGTTGAAATAAAAATCCTGCTAACTGTGGCCCTGGGCCAGCAATTGGCTTACATCCTACTTGAAGAGGATTTTAAAGGGCACTCCCTTAGGGGTAGAAAAAAAAATTAATGAAGTATTTGATCAAGTCAAATTTCATTTCTTTTTAGTCCAAGTGCCCCTTTTATTTATTTTTTTAAAAAGAGAAATAATCTTTTTGGGTTTCTTAGAACTGCTCTATCAAATGAAATGTGCTGTCACCTTCCAGTAACCGTGCCTTGTCTGGCCTGGTTACCTAAGGGCTCGTTGAAGTAGTTGCTTGGCTACTTTCTCCATTTAAACAGGTGCATGTTCTTGCTGTGTGAGTGCTGCTGAGACACACGCAGAGCTTTAAGGCCTCCCGTACTCGGTACGGTAGGAAAGAAAAAAAGACTCGCTGCGTAAGAAGCCAGAGTGTAACCGGATGGTGTCTGTGGGGGCCGGTAGTTACACAGGCTGTCCTTTGACAGTCAGAACAGCGCTAGAATCACTGTGAGCTTGCACAGATAGCAAAAGGGTTTTATAACTGTTTAACCTCCAGCTGATTTTATTCATCCAGGAAAGTAGTCACAGGAGGATAAGATCTTACTTCAACAGTGTAAAAATAGTATGAAAATATTAAGTACAAAGCCTCAAATGAGAATTTTAGATTACTTGACCTGCCGAGATAAAAGAGAAATTTCACAGGGATGTGACAGGAAAAAAAAAAAATGAGCGAAGAGAGAGGGAGGTCCATGAAACCTTCCTCTGTCCCGTCCATAGTCCTCACCTCCTCATTCTCCCTGGCAACTGGGAGGCCAGTGAGCAGAGCAGAACATGGCGTCCTCATTGTTTCCTTCCTGAAATCATGATTGACGGTGTATGTTCTGGTTTGATAATCCTTTGTCTTTGTAAAATGCCATGTGTGCGCTAAGATATACATATCTAGGCAATCTGATGATAGACGCTGCCATTGATATTCCCCACAAAAGGTGAACTTCCCTGTTCTCCTTAACACTTTCTGTTTGGGTCAGAAAAGTGTGTTTGAAACAGGAGCGCAGGCTACTCCTGTGGCTGAGGCAAGTGGAAGCATTTACAGAGGAGCTGCATGTTGATCCTTCTTACCAAAAATAGTTATGGTTTTCTTCACCAGAAAAGCAATTACGATTATTGCTGATGTATCGGAGCAAAGGGAAAGGGAAACCATGCCGAGATGGGAGTACGGAGAATTTTCCAGAGCCAGTTAACTGCTTTCTTAAGCGAATGGCTTTTGAGTCATAGCAAAGCCTCACTTTGTCAATTGCTTTTGCTTGGGCAGGTCACCTTAAAACCAGAATTTGTCATTTTCAGCCAAATATTTTTATATTTTTTCAATAGGATTTATTTATTGATTTATTGCTTTTTCATTTTGAAAATGAAGCTAGGCCAGCTAGAGCGTCCTGTTTAGTTTGTTCTATGGGTAAATAGTCTCCTTAAGCTGTGTGATTGAAAGATGTTAATAAAAATCATTAAGCTAATTATTGGATGGAGTTTAGTCTGCCAGGGATGTATGTAACTACTATATACAAAGCATAAAATGACCAAGATGGGATTCCTGCTTTGAAAGAGACGTAAAGCTTTTCGACTCGAGTAACATTTACGCTTAAGGAGGGAAAATACGACTAGCAGACATATATTGCATTGAATACGATGTGTCCATGTAAAACTAGGAGTAAATTGATGAGGAAGGGAGCCAGTTGAACCCAGAGATATGGCATATCCAAGTCAAAGTGTTTTATTGTGATGGTGATCTTTAAGTTGAGCCTGAAAGTGTACGCATAATTTCCATCGCATAATTTCCATTGCTTAGTAAGAAGGAAACGTACTCAAAGCTAAGGAAACGATGAGAGAGAAGGCCAAGAGAAGCAACGCCGTGGGCCTACCCAGAGAGGGGTCCACTTTGATGGATGCCCAGTGTGCACAGAGGGCGGGGTTTCCATCCTCTGACTGCCTGAGCCAGACCCCGAAGGGTGTGGGCTGGACGCTTCAATCCTCACAGAGCAGTGATGTTCAGCAAACTTGGGGAACTCATTAGAAGCTAACCCAGGGCATGATACTTCCCGCTTTCAGGTGTCACTAAAGACATTTAATCCGAATAGTTCTTCCTTTTCGTGGGTATAGTAAACATGATTTCCCCTTTCCATGTAGTTTACAAAATTGTTTAAGTTGAATGGAAAGAAAAGTGTTCATTGATAACCACAGAGGTCAGGCGCATAGGGAAGCCGTGAAGGCCGTGCATGACTGTCTGTGGCTTAGGAGACACTGCTCTAGGAAAGAGTGCAGGATGAGAGACACCAGAAACGTACACTGACATAAGATTGTAGAGAAGCGTGAATGTCAGGCTGGAGCAGCACATTAATAATGGACTTTTATGACACCAGAATTTAAATTTCAGTCATATGGACCTATGAAGAAAAATGCCTGTTTTCTACCGCTGAGCTTAGGAAAAATTACACATGTACTATAATTGGCTGCAAATCCAGCGCAAGTGGCTGTTTCCCCAGCTGCATTCCTTTTCTTACTTGTTACTGGAACTTCCAAACTGTGTGAGTCCATCACACCCACACTTCATACAACCACAAACACCACGTCTTACCTTGCTACTAGATTTCTCGATCTTGCTTTTGTTAATGGCCCTTTAGCTCGTGTACAAGAACCTAAAACTGCTTATTTCATGTTTTAGTTACAAATAATACTCTACTTGTATTTTCTTTTTTTGAAGACTTACTTATTCATCTGCTTGTTTGTCTGTCTGTCTGTTTTTTTGAGATAGTGTTTCTTTGTGTAGCCCTGCCAGTCCTGGAACTAACTCTATAGACCAGGCCGGCCTTGAACTCGCAGGGCTCTGCCTGCCTCTGCCTTCTGACTGCTGGGATTAAAGGTGTGCGCCACCATCTCCTGACTAGAGTCATTTATTTTTGTGTGTATGGGTGTTTTATTTATTTATTTATTTGCTTATTTATTTATTTTGGGAATTGAACTCAGGACCTTTGGAAGAGCAGCCAGTGCTCTTAACCTCTGAGCCATCTCTCCAGCTCTTGTATGGGTGTTTTACCTGCAAGTATATAGGTGTATCACATGAAGTGCAGTACCTGGGAAGGCCAGGAGATGGCGTCAGATTCCCTGGTTCTGGAGTTTCAGATGGTGTGGCTGCCACGTGGGTGCTGGGGACTGAACCCAGGTCCTCTGCCAGCGCTTTCATCATGGAGTCATCTCTCCCGCCCTACGAAATCTTCATAAATCCGGACGCTACTACCTGGCTGTCTTTGTATATGGGAAATATATTCTACTGAGCTACTATTTGACTTGTTAATGATGTCTTTAATTTTAAGACAGCAAATGTTAAAACATAACTTATAATGTTTTTAAAATTTAGCATCATCAAAACATTTATTAACCAAAGGTTGTGAACATATTCATTTCTTCCAGAACTTTCATGCTGCTCTACACTTAGAAATTTCCGTATGTTTACCCCGCCTAGGCTTCTAGTCCTGTTTCTGGCCCCAGTCCTTTTCCTGGTCCAACCTCCTCACCCAGCCCTTTCACCAGCAGCAGAGCTTTCCTGCCTCCCCTCCTTCACGCCGCGATGGACTGAGCACTGAAACCATGAGCTGTTAGAGGAATGAGTCATGTAGATGTAGGAGCAAGAGGGTCAGGAATTTGGGCCATCAAGATGGCTCAGTAGGTAAGGGGCCTGCTGCCAGGTCCAACAGCCCGAGGTAAGTTGTGGGAAAGTTTCCACCTAAGGGTGTAGAATCCTCTGCTTCTTACCTGAGCACGCCTTGTTGCTTGAATACTCCATGAAGTGGCCCCTGTCCCCCAGATCAGCACCAACCAGTCAGCTTATGACAACCTTGCTTCTGCTAAATGCAAACCAATCATTTAACTGCCAAAGCTGGAAAGTCCCATTCCTTGCTCAAACCATAATGAAAACTCAGCTTTGCAGCTGCACAGGGCTCTCCTCCCTAATCCACTGCGATGGATGGTGGGGAGTGCCAGCTTAAGCCTGAAATAAAAGCTCTTTGTTCTTGCATTAAAGAAAAAAAAAAAAAGAATCCTCTGTTTCTTCCTTACATATTCTTGCTCTGTATTTTATATATTTTATGGTAATATCACTAATTATGTACAGTTATGATTATTAGGTCTTACTCTTCAGTTGCATCTACTGATTGGTTAAAATTTTTTCTAATGATTTAGTAAAAATTTTATCAATTTACTTATTTTATGTTATGTGGGATATTTTGCCTGCATAATGTCTGTGCTCCCTGGCCATGCTCAGTGCCTGAGGAGGTCAGAATCGAGCATCAGGTCCCCTGGAACTGGAGTTACCGTGTCAGCCACCATGTGGGTGGTGGGAATCAAATCCAGGTTCTCTGGAAGAGCAACGAGTACTCTAAACCACCAAACCAACTTTTCAGCTCCTTGACTGATGTTTTGTTTTGTTTGAGGCAGAGCCTGGTGTAGCCCCAGCTGGCCTTGTATACTAAATAGCTGAGGCTAGCCTGGTATTCATTCTCTCTGAATATTATCTACTTATTATTTGTATGCTTGTATGTGAGTGTGTGTGTGTTTACATGTGTAGATCAGAAGACAACTCTTGGGAGTCGGTTCCTTCCTTCTACCATATAGATTCCCACAACCTAACTCAGGCTGTCAGGCTTGGCAGCAGACTCCCTTGGCCACCGAGCCATCTTGACGGCCCAGATCCCTGAGCCTCTGGCTTCCGTATCACACGTGTTGGTGTTACAGGCCTGCCCCGCCTCGCCCGGCTGACTGAATCATTTGCAATTATAGAATCATAATTGCTTCCTCCTTGTCTGGTAATATTTCCTGCCCTATAATCTCTTTCTATGCTTTTGTTGTCCAAAAGTTGAATCTTGTAGGATTCTGAGTTCCCCATGTTATAGTGAGTGTCCCCCTTTCTGATGTCTTTATCCCTTCCTTCTCACGCTGCTTCCATCTGGGGTCATTTTGTGTCTTTCTTAATGGCTTTCATAGTTATTTCTTTTGTTTGTTGATGAAAAATACTGTTTTTGTTTGTGTGTGTCTTTATTCTGCCTCCGTTTAAAAGAAACAGTTTGGGATTCTAAGGGAGAGTTGAAGGTGTAATATGGTTAACTTTGCCCCGGAAGCATTTGAGAGTAGGTGCTAGCATAATGTCCCATCATGCTTGAGTAACTGAGTGCGCAGTTCTTGTAAACAAGGACATTCTCCTGCATAAGCTCAGCTGAGCTGTCAAAATTAGGAAGTGACTTTATCACACTAGGACCTGAGCCTTAGAAGGTGCTGCTCTTACTGGTTACCCTGCTAATGCGTAGCTGAGGGCCAGTTGACAACAGTGACACAGAATACTGCCTTCTAACTGAACTTCAGTGGCTGGCACATGATTTCAGTTTGTCCCTTGGCTGGTACCTAACTTCCATCACTTAAGGAGATGTCTGCTGCATCACTGCACTTAAGTAGGCCACGGGAACCTCTCTGACCCTGGAATGGAAGCTTGCCTTGCCCAGCCCCACCTAATGGCTTTGGAAATGAACGATCCTGGAGGTATTCTCACCAGACGCAGGGCTCTGGGTTTGTAACCCTTCCTCCCATTGTCTTCTGGCCTGTGGCACCTCCCGATCCCCTCCACCTCGCCAGGTTCTCACTGGTGAGATGTGGTTATCTCAGCAGGGTGTGGTGACTCACACCTGCAATCCTGTGTGCTTGGGGAAGCAGAAGCAGGTAGATCTCTGTGAGTTCAAGGACAGCTAGGGCTACACACAGAAACCCTGTCTCAAAAAACCAAAAAAGAAAAGAAAAGAAAACAAAACAAAACAAAAAGATGTGCTCATCTTGTTTGCTTTCAGAAGCTTTTTATCTGTCTTATCCCTTCCTTATGGTTGTGCTTGGTGGTAGAGGTATTTTGACACACGCTGTTTTATCTGACTCTCCTAACAATGGTATTTATAAAGTGACTTTTAGCCATTTTTTTAAACTGTGAGACTTGACTAAAAGAAAAAAGATCCATTTTAAAAATCATAAAATTATTTTTATTTTTTTATTTCACTGGAATTTTGCCACAGGTCCTCCATATAGAAAGAAACGTTTTACATTTTATCTAATATCTATCCAGAGGAATGTGGTTACTAAAGTAAGTTATAAAAGTGCGAAAGTAAAGCACAGCAAGTGAGAAAGACTTCGGTTACTCTATAAATGCCATTTCTCTATAGGCCGGGCCCTCAACCTGGATCTTTCTCTACCTCACACCCTGTGTCCGAAGCGTGTGCTTTGAGCGGTGACTTCTGGCCTCTCGTTACTCTGGCCCATCATGACATCTTCCCTGAAATGTCTGCTCTAGTTCCCTAGCAGTCACCTTGCTACAGCTACACTCTGTTGTCAACGCAGCTACCATGGTGATTTTATTTAAAGTGTACTGAAGAGGCTGAAGAGATGGCTCAGTGCTCTGCTAGAGGACTTGGCTTATGACCCAGCACCCACGTGATGGCTTATGACCCTTTGTAACTCCAGTTCCAAGGGATCCGATGCTGTCTTCTGGTTTCTATGGCCATAGTGTGCATGTACTGCACAGACAGACAGGCAGGTGAAATACCCCTACCCACAAAATAATAAGATAATTAAAATTTTGATTAAGGTTGTGCTAGTAACATCTCATTCATACCTCTGTGGTCTCTTTCCGACACATTCAGAGTGGAAGCTCAAGCCTGTACTAACCCATAAGGACCCATGAGGGAAGGCTGCTTCTTCTCCCATCAGCCCCTGACCTCACTTTTGCCCTCTTCTCCCAGCTCTCTTCAACCGCAGTTGCTGATCCTCTTCTTGTTCGTGGTGTTTGCTCTGTATGTAGCATTCCCTTCCGACAGATATGCTCATGTTCTTTCCTTCGCATCTTCCAAGCCTTTATTCGTGCCCCCTGCTTAGACTTCTGTCTGCATGCAATTGCCTCCCTCCTTAGCATGTATTGCTACCGTTCTTTTTGCACGTATGTAACATGTCTGTGTGCATTTGCCACTTCAGGCATGCACATGTCTTTTCCACTGCAGTGTTAATCTTGGCAGAGTTGTGGAAATTGGTTGAATTTATTGAATTATCAGGGCGTAGAGCTGCCTGTCACATTCTAGGGAGTCAGTACATATTTGCTGAATGAAAGACTGAATTAAAGAGGCGTTGTTAAAAGTCTTTCTTATAAGTTATCAAAGAGTTCAGTGACTGAGCTATATGGAAGGTCTTTAGTATATGTCACCTATTGTAGTGTATTTCCTTAAACTGCTGTGGCTTTATCTTGCCACTTATAATAGTCTATTTGCTTAGTACTGTAAGTATGTATGCCTCAAAGTATACTTTTTAAAAAGCTAATTTTTCTATGTGTCAAGATAATATGCAAATGTTTCTTAAAAATCTGTTGGTTGTTCGTAAGCTTCTCTGTTTAGGAACGAAGTGATGAATCGTGGGGTTAAGCGAAGCTACACTAACTTTGCCCTTCCCATGACTGTTTCCCTCTCTCCCCTTCTGTGTTTCCGGTTCTTTCCTGGGATTAATGAGCCCAACTCCAAATTATCTGTCTTTCCCCTTCTTTTTTTTATTCTGGAGGCCCGCACCTCTGTTTCCCGTAGGGAGTTGCTGTTGATGAGTTTGATGTCGTCGTAAGTTATTGTCCCCCGAATGAGAATGCCTTTCTTTGGAAGGTCTCAGGTTTGAATGCTAGCTGCTACAACCTAACGACTCTGACAGGCTGTGCACCCATGAGCACGCGCGTTCCCTCTCTGACAGGCTGTCATCTCTACAGTTAGTGCTGTCTGTAACACCATGCTGAAGACCGAAACTATGAGGTTTATAAAGTGCCTGGTTTACCGTTTTGCTCTAAGTCAGCCACTGTGTTGACTTCAGCCATCTCCATGTGGGATCCTGTTCATTGAGTGTCCGGGTTATATCTGTTTAAAGGATTTTTCTTGAAATTGATAAAATAACTTTATTTTATTTTATTTTTTTTCCCCCTGAGACAGGGTTTCCTCTGTGTAGCCTTGGCTGTCCTGGACTCACTTTGTACACCAGGCTGGCCTTGAACTCGAAGAGATCGCCTGCCTCTGCCTCCCCGAGTGCTGGGATCAAAGGCGTGCACCACCATACCTGACCATTTTATCTGTTTGTTCTGCGTTTTCATGACATCTCTTTGCATCTGTGCCCTGTTTCTCTCTAAGCTCAGCAGGGCGCGCCCGCTGGCTTTCCATGGGCTCTGCCAGCATGCATGCTTAGCCTGTGGAGTTAGCTTGCATGCCCTCTGCTCCCATGTCCTGAAGGCAGGGTAATGGGAGTATTTGTAATTTCCCTCATGTTCCTTTTATTCTTTCTCTCAATTATTCCCAACCTGATGATGATTATCAAATAAGATACTTCTTCTGTTGGCAAGCATATTACCTCGTGGTTCCAATGTTTGAGGCTAGAAAATCATACAGAAAAAAATTAGTAAGAATTAATCACTGGGGCTGGAGAGATAACTCAGTACTTAAGAGCTGTTTGTACTTCCAGAGGACCTGGGTTCAATTCCCATCACTCACATGACAACTTACAAATAAATGTCTGTAACCTAGTTCCAGGGTATCCTGTATGCATGTGAGGCGCATAATTCATAGAAGCATACATACATGTACCCATGCATGCACACACACACACGTAAAAATAACATAAATCAATAAAAACTAAAAGCAAAATCATTTAGTTATAGAATAGAGGTTAACATAAAAAGTTCATATAGCTAGTAATTCTGTAGGTATGGAGGAAATGGGTATTAAATTTATTGACTTTCAAGATCACAGAGGCAGTTCAGTGCAAATCAATGCTTGCCGAGTCCAGTTCTAAGCACCCTACGTATTATCTCACTTACGGTATTTGAACTTTCTGAGGTAGATACTGTTACATTCTTTTTATAGCCAGGGAAGTTTTAGAAAAGTCAGCAACTTTCACCAAATCATAATTATTGGGGTTGGGGAGATGTCTCCGTGGTTAAGAACACTCTCTATTCTTTCAGAGGACCTGAGTTCGAGTCCCAGAACCCACATGATCGCTCACATCTGGCTGTAACTCAAGTTTTGAGGGGGTCTGATGAGACCTCTTCTGACCTCTGCGGGCCCCAGGCACAGATGTGATCCACAGTCATACTATACACAGGCAAAATGCTCATCCACATAAAACAAGTCTTTAGGGGAAATGGTGATAACTTATAAGTGGTAGAGCCCAGTCAAGGCTGCTCAAGGTCTCTGTCACAGACTCTCGTTTACACGAGAGCCCACCTTCTCAGCAGCAAACCAGCAGACTGCTCTCCATTTCCAGCAGCAGAGAGAACAGTCTTGAAACGTTTCAGTTTCCAGCTAGGTCCTGTTGTTGAGCAGCCGTCTGTTTTTGTTGCTTGCTTTATATTGGGGTGTGCCTGGCCCTCAGTAGACACTGAGCGGGACAGTTAGGGCTTTCTCTTCTCAGGTCAACAGTCCCAGCTCCTCCAGTGCCACACAGTTTACCGTGTCCATCCCTCTTTCAGAAAATATCTTTGTGAAATGGCTTTATGTTCCAGGCTCATGTTTATGATTATATTTCCCAGAGATGCTCCTTCTAGCTCCATGTTCTCCAGCTGTATCCTTTTTCCCTCTGAGACCTAGTGATAAGAACCTTTGATTTCTTGTGTAATCCAATGGGGTTTATAGTCTCAAGAATAGACATTAGTGATAAATGACTCTGTGTGTTTAATAAATGCCAGAAGACTAATATTGTGGTAACGGCAATAACGGTGTAAAGCCAACACATTAGACACCAGACAGTCCTGAGAGGCCTTTATACACCCTAACTGAGTCAGCCTGCACAGTAACTCTGTTGGGTAGATGCATCACTGGCATTTATGGCTGAGTAGGATGAGACAGTTTGGTCAAGTAACTCGCTCAGGCTCACACAGGTCTTTGGTATCTGGTTTTGAAACGGAGTCTGCCTAAGGCCACAGCTAACGTTAGTCATCTTTACGCTACACTGGACAAGTTCTCAGAGCCTTGGAGGAGCTATCAGTGTGGTCCGGACAAGGTCAGTGGAATCTGGGCTGGAACCGGAAGAAGTGATCGTCATGCAATCGGGGGGGAAAAAGCACGAGGAAGTACCAGAGAAGCCGTGGGTAGAAACTCTAGGAAGAATGCTGTGAGGAGTCTGTGGTAGAACTGGCTATGAATTGAGCGTTTAAGCAAACAGGGAAACCCAAACCAGCTTTTCATCTGACTGAGCAGGACCTGTGAGAGCACTTGTGCTTCCTTCCATCGTCTGTTCAAATGGGCCGAGAGTGCTGGCTCCCACAGCCTCCGGTCCATCTGGCTCCTCTGCCTAGAGTGCTTCTTTTCCCTTCCTGTCATTCAGGTCTCAGCCTGGCCTTTTCTGACCACAGACCCTGAAGATGTCCTTAGCACGTCCTCATCCAACAGCGAATGGCACACCAACAGTGTGCCTTTTTTTTTTTTTTTTTGCCAGGAGGATCCCGGTAGTATCTGTGGTGAAAATGTGTCATCTCGCTCCTGTTTTTAGGATCTCAGTCATTTAGAGTGGCTTTGGGCAGTGGCGCATTGGTGGGCGTGGACCAGGCGTCTGAGGATGTTTTGCCGATGAAATGGGATGTAGATGCAAGGCTGCCACTCTCATACCCACGTGCTCCTACCCTGAAGGCAAACGAAACATCTGGGACATTAGCAATCTTACTGTAATTAGGAGAGTGAGGCCAGGGAATTACAGAAACTGTTTTAATGTCAACTAAACAATTCGAGTAAAAAAAAAAAAAAAAAGACTTTTTGTTGATAAAACAGTACTACTAATTAATAGAAAAGGTATCACTATTGACAGAATTCTCGAAGGAAACTCATGGGGGGGTGTGGAAATTGCTGTGTTTTGTTATGAGTGATTTGATCTGATGTTGCAGTGAGCCTCCATTTGCTCTGGAAGGCTGTACAGCATAGTAGCCATAGTAGAAAGAAGCTGCCATGGCGGCCCCTGGCTTTGTCAGTTGCTGTAGCCGTGCATCCTCAGAGAACTCACCTGACCCTTCAGTGTTCACTTCCTTGTCTGCAGACGATAGATGGCAACGATGCTTCTCAGAGAAACAGTTGAAACTGAGAGCAGATAATATTTTTGAGGGGTGACCATAGAAGGAGCTAATAACGTAGGAGAGATGAAGGATCAGTTTTGTATCTTTATTTTGGGATGTGGAAATAAATGGAGACAGTGAGCGAGGGAAGGGACAAAGAGTCACTCAGAAGACACGGGGAAGCAAAATACTGCAAAACAGAAGGAAGTAACGTTTAAGAAAGAGATGCTCGCGAGGGTTGATGATCTTAGATACAAGGTGAGAATAAGAACTAATCTTTACCTGAGAGCTAGTGGAATGACTGGGATTTAAGACTGAATACCGAGGGGACAGATGTAAGGGAGTTTACAGCACCTGCCTCCTTAGTGCGATTCAGCCACACAGCTCTTGTCTGTTTGTCTTTTCCTTCCTTCCTTTTTTCTGTTTTTCCTTTATTCTATTATTTCCTTTATTCCGTGTCTGTGGGTATTTCACCTGCATGTGTCTGTGTATCGTGTGTGCCTGCTGCCTGTTGTAGCCAGACAGAGTGTCTGGAGTTACAGATGGTTTGTGAGCCACTTTGTGGGTGCTGGGAATCAATCCCTGGTCCTCTGTATGAGCATCCAGTGCTCCTAACCACTGAACCATCTATCTGGCCACTCTTTAATATATATATATTATATACATGTATTTATATGTACATAGCTTTAGTTTTAGTTCTGACAATTTAAGACATTAAACTGATATATTTAGTCCAGGCTGGCACTGAACTCCTGATCCCCCCGAGTACTTTGGAGTGTGCCAATTTTTCAAACTAGTAGTTTTTTGTATTTTTAAAGCTGTCTTGTTGTGGTCCTCGTAGCTATGGGAAGTATCTGGAAAGTCTGTTTGCAGTTGCTGAAGCTGCGTGTACCAATAGTGAATGGTTGATGTAGTCGCCATCTTCTGTGGCTACGTAATTATTTGAGTCCTTTGGTTCTGAATTGGTCTACTTAGGAAAGACTGAGCTAGACAATTTGCAAAGCGCCCTTTGGCATTCCCATTCTCATTTGTCTTCCTTGCCATTATGTTGATGTGCTGGTAGGTTTTCACGTAGCATCATCTTCTGGTCATCTGTCTGTTATAGTGCATTTATAATAGGTTGAATAATCTTTTTAATTTTTAGCTTCAGATTTACAACAAGATTGAACAGGAAGCTTCCCACAAGCCTTCCTCCCCACTATCAGTCTGCCCTGTCAGGGTAGTGTATTTGTGACAACCAAGACACTCAGATTGACATGTTGCTGTTGTCCCAAATCCGGAGTTTTAAGATTTACTCTGTATGCTATACATTCTGTGACTTTTGACAGACATATTGAGACACATGTCATTATAATATCATGAACAATGTTTAACTGCCAGAAAAGCCTCTCTGCTATGCCCGTTCATCCCCTGTCCTCTACTATTCTTTTTACAGTGGCCATCGTTTTGCCTTTGCTAAAATGTTGAATAGCAGAGGCCATCAAGTATGGAGTCTCTTTAGACTGACCCTTTCCACATGGCAACAGGCACTTGGAGTTTTTACATGTATTTTGATAACTCATTTCTTTTCAGCACAGAAAATGTTCCATGTTCTGGATTACCACAGTTTATGTGTTTTATTAAAAAAACAACAACAGCATCTTGATTACATCCAAGTTTGACACTTAAAAAATCTGCTATAAACATATATATGTAGGGTTTTTATTTTTATTTTATGCGTATGAATGCTTCTCTGCATGGATGTATGTGTGCCTCATGTGTTCCTGGAACCTGGGGAGGCGAAAGGGTGTTAGATCCTGTGAAACTTGAGTTACAGGTGGTTGAAGATGCCTTGTGGGTGCTGGGAGCTGAGCTAGGATCTTCTACAAGAACAGCCAGTGCTCTTAACTGCTGATTCACCTCTCCAACCCCGTGCTGCAGGCTTTATGTGGACATTAAATTTTAACTAATTTGGGGAAAATTTTTAATTTTATGTGTATAGGAGTTTTTCCTCACACGTGTACCCAACAGAAGGCAGAGAGAGGGCATCATATCTGGCACTGGAGTTATGGATGGTTTTGAGCTACTGTATGGGTGCTGGGAATTGAATCCTGGTCCTCTGGAAGAGCAGCCAGTGCTCTTAACTGCTAAGCCCCCTAGATAAATCTTTAGTATACTTCTTATTTGTGAGTCTTTAGTATTATTTAAAATAAATTCGGAAAGATTTGTCACTGATAGTTCTCAAAGCTAGAATCCATAGGTTTTATTTAGGAGGCCTTAGATTACAGGAAATGCAGTTTGTAAGTTTTCTTTCTGACTTTTTCCCTGGGGTGCATATTTAAGTCTGATAATTGACGAGCATCTTGGTCATAGCTAACACACTCAATGACTCTTTTCTGATCTTGAAAGGAAGGTTGGAAGATTCTAAAGTTAGCTGTGCTATGCCGATCTGAAAGCAGTGTGATATGGATGCTTGCCCATCGGATACAGGACTTTAGAAGCGGCATGAAATGGATGTGAAATGACAGGCAGGTCTGGCGTATACCCCAGCTGCTGGCTGGTGGAAAATGATTCCTCAGATGCCAACCCTTTCTGCCTCTTGTTCTTTATTTTCCATGTTTTTTGTCCTTCTCTTTGTCTTTTTTTTTTTTTTTTTTTTTAAGAAGGTAAATCAAATAAATTACAGCAACATTTAAATTAGAAGCCTGCTAGGAATTGTAAAATCTGGTTTCATCAGATTTTAGGATTTGGTTTTTAGGATTTGGTTGTGTTAAAAATGGTTTTAAAAATGTGTTTTATGTTAAGTGTGTCATTGAGATGTTTTTAACATTGTTTCTTTCGCCATAGCTACCTATTTAAGCCATGTTTCAAGAGAGTCAACGAATGTAATATGTGCTTGCCCGCACGCATGCATGCGTGTTCGATAAATCTACAGGTGGCAGCAAACCGCATTTGACTGACGATTAGCGATGTGTATTTGTACGGCGGCTATTCCCTCAGCCTCCGTGTATAACTTGAATTTCACGGTGTTTCCGTGGCCCTTATTGACGACAAAATTTTGATTTCTGCTGGGCATATTGGCACATGCCTGTAACCCCAGCATTGGGGAGGCAGAGGCAGGGTCATTGTGAAGTTGTAGCCCGTCTGGAGACAGAGTATAGAATTTATTTAATGGAAAGGTTTAAACTGTTGAACGTTATGTAACAGTTGCAGGTTTCCCATGAGGTTTTAGGGGCTGTGTTCTTCGTAAGGAGGCAACGTGTCATGATTGTCCAGGAGACCACCCTTTTGTGCTGACTGGGTTAAAGCAGAAATATTTCAGGCACAATTTTTAGAGTAGGAATCTTTGGAAAGACCAAACCCATTTCTTTGTTTTTATGACATTCTTAAATGTGAGTATGCTTATGCTGTTGTATACATGTGGAAGTCAGAGGACACCTCGTGGGAATGAATTCTCTTTCCATGGGTGCCTGGCATTGAACTCCGGTCTCCCGGCTTCGTGGCATGTGTCTTTATCCACTGAGCCATCTCACTGGCCCTCGATATATTTTTTTTTTCTTTTCAGAAGAACTTCAAATTATTGCTTTTAGTCTTTTAAAAACAATTCTCCGAAGTAGGGAAATTGGCTGACTTAGGCTGTCTCATAGGTGAAGAGGGAGACTGGTTTGCCCAAGATCACATTTTGTTACATTCTTGTTACTTTGCAAAAAGAAAGAAGATAAATAGGAGTTAGTTCTTGAGCATGACTACGAGGTAATGGGGCTAGAAGACCGTGAGAGACCTTGGGGTGGAGAGGACGGGTCATCTGGCAGTGTTTTCCTAGGTAAGCTGTGTGGTGCTGATGAGCCTCAGTCCTGCGGGCAGGACAGTGAAAACAACAGCACTGGAGGAGTGGAACTGAGAGAGATGGACAGGCAAGGTCGGGGCTAAAGCATTTAGTTCTGTCACGTGGCCCTACTATGCACTGTGGCACTTAGTGAGTGATTCATTGTGCTGCCTCTTACAGATGTTGAAAATTTCCTCCAAGGAGAAATATCCATTATTCACTTTTGTAAACGGCCACTCCAGAGACTTTGATTTTACGTCTACGGCACCCAGTGAAGAAGACCTTTTCTCGGAAGATGAAAAGAAAAAATTCAAAAGGTTTAGCACGGAAGAGTTTGTCCTGCTTTGAGGATGAAAACGTGCATGCCTATGGGAAGAGCTTGAGCACGGCAGAGCCAAGGAGAGGCACAGGCGAGCTGGAGGTCGCTTGTGATCAGGTCCTAACTGCGCATGCCCCCTAACAGCACACGTTTGAAAACACCCAAACGGTAAAGGTATTTTTCTGAAATGTGTGGGTGGCTCTTGCTTTCCAGTGATACATAACAAGTGATTCTGGCTGTATTCCTGTTTCCCAAAGATGAGCTAATGAAACACTATCTTATCGGCGAGCCTTTCGGGCCCCAGCGTTTTCTACCTGAGCCCACGGGTCCCCTGAAGGTTTTGGGATATAAGGTCCCCCAAAGATTCGGATCTCACCAAATTACTTTTAAACGCCTCACTTTGTATTAATGACAGGAGACCAGAGACTGGATCTTCAGAACCACCCAGCCTCCTGCTGTTAATGTAACCTGAGGACGCTTTGGGTTTACGTATCTGGATAATAAACCGGACATGTAAAATTATGTGAGCGGGAGTTTAAGGCAATACTTACCAAAATGATCTCATAGCAGCTACTGTTTATGCTGCATAACCTTCTGTGAGGAATGAATATGAAGTATTGGTTTTCCCTTCCTTCCTTCTTTCCTTCCTTCCTTCCTTCCTTCCTTCCTTCCTTCCTTCCTTCCTTCCTTCCTTCCTTTTCCTTCTTATTTCCTTCCTTCCTTCTTTTTTCTTTCAGGACTGGGTGGGTATTGAACCCAGGGTTTTGTACATGATAGACAGGTCGGCGTTCTACCTCTGAGCTGTCCTAAAGTGTCGATTTTTCCCCATGTATTTGAAAGTTAAGTTGTCAGTAGTATCTATATTTACTTTAATTAGGTAAAGAAAATTACAGAATTGTTGTGGTATTTTTTTTTCACATCTCAAAGGTGAAATTTTATGGAAATCTAATGTTTTCCTCAAATTTTCAGTCTGAAGATAAAAGCCAAGAAAAATATGGATGCTTTCTGATTTTACTGTTTGTATAAAGTGATGTCATGGTATTTTGGAGCTAAGACTTTTTACAGGTTAAATCTGCCTTAAGTATGTTGTGAGTTTACTTAAAGACCAACTTGTGATATAAAAATATAAAAGTCATTACCAAACCAGGACTATGAAACAAATACTTTAATTAAAAACATGAGAACAAAAAACGTTTTTGTTTTGGTTTTAATGTTGGGATTATTTTAATTCTCTTGTTGGAAAAGCCGTCATCACAGATGACTTCTCTCTCCGATGAGTGGAGGGATGCTGTTTCTCGGGAAGCAGGTTGTTAACTGTTTAACGAAGCTTCTGTATTTCGGTGTGGAGTGATGGCTTACAAAGAAGCAGAAGTTAGTATCATGTGTAGTCATCGAGCTCCCTCACCAGAGAATCCCTTTTTACACCGTTACATGTAAAGCCAAAACAGAGGGCGGGAGGCGGCCTCAGAAAGCCTGAAGAAAAAACAGGTTTGACATTTCCCAGTGAGGATGGTTTACTGAATTGAAGCACTCTAAAACCTAAATTTTCCCTTTGCCCTAGATCAATCTGGACAAATTAAGTTCGATACTCATTTTCCTAGAATGTCAAAGCAGTATAAAAGTAAGAAGCCAAGAATGTGCTGGATTTTATGTGCTTTGGTCCTCTGGTCTCTTAAAGCTCCCAGCAGCCGCAGGATTGGACAGCAGTCACATCACATGCGAGCGCTTCATGTGGACTGACTGGAGTGTTCCCGTGTAAGAACTGTATAAAAGATTGCTGCAGAAGAACCTCATTACGCTCCCAGCTCATTACAGATATTATAGAGTAGGATATTTTTACCTGGACTGTGATAGAGAGGAGGTAGCAGCTTCTGTTTCAGAGTATTGTGTAGTCAAAACAAACAAATCTTACACACAATCATCTTCCTGGAGTAAATCACCTCCCTGGGCTAGGAGTAAATGTTTAGAATCAGAAACTTTGAGCACAATAGTACGTATCTCGAGTGTATTCAGTAGCGTGTAGGGGTGAATGGGTGTGTGGGTGGAAATTCAGAGGGATGGGTTAATCTGGGTTACCGGCTGCTAAACCCTCCTCTGAGGACCAGCTGAAGCTCGGATACTCTTTCACTAGGGAAGCAGCTGCTGAACTGTTGGGGTCAGAGAGAAGGGCTGTACGTCCCAGCCTCACACTTTGCTTTGAACACAGACTTAAAGTTCTGCAAGGCAGGAAGCACTGATATGGAAGATGGCATGCCTGTGTGCTCCCGTAACCTAGCACTGCTGGAGGTGGAGACAGGAGGATTGCTGGGACTTGTTGGCTAGCCAAGATGGCAAGCTCCAGGTTCAGTGAGAAGCCCTGTCTCAAGAGAATATGGCTGAGAGTGACAGGTAGAACTGTGATGTCCTCCTTTGGCCTTTGCATGTGTATGCTTGGGGTAGCCACCCCCCCCCCAGCCCCCCGAATACACGAGAAAAGCTGTTCCTCTTCCTTGGAAAGGTAAGGGATTCTTAATTTCCACAAAAATAAAAGCTGTCTCTTCCCCCAGAGCCATGTTGGGCAGCTCCAGAGGCGGTAGGCTCGGAGCCTCCCAGCTGTATGTTTACCTACAGCTTGCTTTCCAGTTGGGAATGTCCAGCTCGGTTTGCTTGCACTACAATACAGCAAATGAGTGCAGGGAGACTAGGTCTGGTTGGGAAGGCCTGCTGTCAAGAGTGAATAGAACAGGGGTTTTAGTGGGGAGACAGAGCACGTATACATTTCCATTATTTACTCCCACCTTTCGCTGCTGAAATATGTTGCTTTCATGTTTCTGTAAGTTGTGTACATGTAATCCTTGAGGCATGTCCACTGGTTGGATTTGGGTTATTTGATTAATCCGTTTCTTGGTGAAGAGGGCCACCACACATTCAGCCTTTCATGTTTTAATTTATGTAGCAGCGTTATTGTAACCTCTGGCCTGCATGGTGCTCATTCCCGTGACCTGTGACCTATGACCTGTGACCTGTGACTGCTTTCTAGCCATAACCCTTTTGGCTGTTAGCCCATGTCTCCACTGAGAGACACTCCTATTTTTGCATAGAATTTGCCCCTATAAAGACTTGACACAATTGAATGTGAAGGGACTGAATAGTAGATATTTTAAAATAATAGTTGAAGAAGATTTAAAATATTATAAAAGAGAATTTAAAATATTTAATAATATTTGGAACTCAAATTATTTTTAATCATATAGGCTTGACATGATCTTGATATAGCTGTAACTCATTCTCTTCTTATTCTTTTGTTCAGTGGAACATATACTTGTCTACTTTAAAGCAGATATACATTTGCCTGAGCATTTCACAGAGGCTGATTATTTCTGTCTGTACATTAATTAAATTTACGAGATCTGCATTTCTTACCAGCAGTTTTATTACTTTTATTTTTCTGTCTTCATGACATAGTTACAAAATAACTGGTAATAAAATGTAAAAATTGTGTAGCCTGTTATTTAAGGTAGCTGCGGTGGGGTGCGGGGCCTGCGGGCATAGGACATGACTGGACTATATCTAATGTGCATCTAAGTTCCAGATGAGCATATTTATTGTATTCCTCTGTGTTAGCAATGTATTACTATAACAGAATACCTGGAACAGTCAGCTTAAAAAGTGGGAAGGCCTATTTTAGCTCATAGTTTGGGAGGTTTCTGTTCATAGTCAGTTGGCCCTATTGCTTTTTAGCCTGTGGTAAGGTAGGCACATCAGGACAGGAATGCCTGGCGGGGGTAAAAAGAAGGGAGGATGGTCAGGTCACAGTATCCCCTTCCAGGGTAATTTCTCTCCACTAGACCCCACCTCCTAACGATTTTACTGCCTCCCAGGGGTAGCTGGAACCAAGGCTTTAACACTTGGCCTATGGGGCCACTTATCTAACCAGAGTGTTAGCACAGGGATGTGAAACA
Organism: Psammomys obesus; assembly: GCF_907164565.1. NCBI lineage: Eukaryota > Metazoa > Chordata > Mammalia > Rodentia > Muridae > Psammomys > Psammomys obesus. The sequence continues at coordinate 2,670,285 of NW_026596109.1, forward strand.
GCATCTCACAGCTCACAGTTGGTTTTCCTTTTTAAAATAATCCCCTCCCACCCGTCTGTCCTCTCTCCGTCCTCTTTCCTTTAGACAGGTTTTCACTGTGTTGCCCTGGCTGACCTGGAGCTGGCTGTGTGGAGCAGGTTGGCCTGGAATACAGATCTGCCTGCCTCTGCCTCAAGTGCTGGGATTAAATGTGTGAGACACTATTGCCTGGTTTAAACCACAGCTTTTTTTTTTTTGAGGTTTAATTTGTGTATTGACACTCATTTTTTTTAAAAAATGTCCTATTCTGTAGGTTTAAAGTTTTTGTTAGGGATGTGTGTGTATTATGTGTGTGTGTACACCCGCATGTGTGTGTTGTATGCGTGTACACCTGCATGTGTGTGTGTGATCGTGACTATCACTGTACATGTGGAGAAGTCAGAGGACAACTTGCAGGAGTTTGTCTTTCCTTCTGTGTTGTGAGTTCTAGGGATGGGACTCAGGCAGTTGGCCTTGGTGGCTCTGAGCCACCTCACTGGCCACCTGCTTTTGTTTTGATGCAGTCAAAACAGAGCTGTGCAATGGCTGACATTGGGATGAGCCGGCACGTTTGTTACCCTGAGAAGGAGCTCGCTGCCTGTCTACCATTACTGCCCTCTGGCCCTTCACTTCTCACTTCCAGCCCTGAAGCCACTGATTCACCTTGTATGATTTACCTCCTCTGGGCATTTCTTCTGACTTCTTCATTTAGGACGACATTTTTACATGCTCACCTACTTCATTCTTTTTGTGACTGGATAGTATTCTAGTAGATTGCAAAATCACATTTTGCTTCTCTCTGAACTGACTGACATTTGAATTATTTATATTTTTTTGTCTCTGTGAACTCAGGTGTGACGGCCAGCCATGTCCATGATTTTATATGGGCGTATAGTTTTGATCCTCCTGGGCATATGCTTAGGAGTTTAAGTTGCTAATTATGTGGAGAAATTGATGGTTAACTATTTGAAGAGCTACCAACATGCTCCTCAGGGTAGGGATCCTTCCAGTTTTCCCTCTTCTTTACTCACTTTGATTTTCCCAGTTAACAATAGTGTTGGGCATCTTGCCATTCGCTTCACTGTTTTCACACCCCACAGAAGCTGTTCAAGTTGATCGCTCATTTCTAAGTCGCGTCATTTTGTCATCGTATTATTGGGTTGTAGGGACTTCTTTCCATGGTCTGCTCTAAGCTACTTGTCAGTTGTATGATTTTTGGACTTCTCACAATCTGTGGATTTTCTTACTTTTGTGATAAAAGTTTCTGTCCATAGTCCACTGGCTCTATTTGCTTTCGGTCCTGTGGTAGAAGGAGAGCACACAGTAGTTCTAATTTTAACCTAAGTCTAATTTCTCTGTTTTCTGTCAACCCTCTGTGTGTTTGTGCTCTTGGAGTCACATTTGAGAAGCCATTGCTTAATCTATGATTAAAAAAAGAGCAGTTCCTGTATTTCCTTCTAAGAGTTCTACAATTTTAGTTCCCACGTTGCGTTCATTTTGAGCTGATTTTGCGTATCCTTTAAAGTACACACCTGGATTCGTCCTTGTGCCTCTGGCTCTCTAGCTGTCTGAGCACCACTGTTGAAAAGAGTGTTCCTCCTCCCGTTGAATGGTGTTTGAGTTGTTGCTGAAAATCAGCTGACCATCAATATAAAGATTTGGTTCTGAACCCTCAGTTGAGTGCTGGGGGGTGGTGGGGTGGGGTGGGGTAGGGTTTGGAACCCTGGGCCTTGATTGTGCCAAGCACACACCGCATCACTGGGCTGTACCTCTGGTCCTGGGCTGTCAAGTCCACTCTGTCTTCACTGCTGTAACTCTGCTAGAAAATTTTAAATTAGAAAGTCAGGTCTCCAGCCTATTTTTTTTTTTTTTTTTTAAGATTACTCATGTTCTTTCTTGCTTCCTTTATTGTTTCTTCCCCCCGCCCCCGCTCTCCTGGCCCCCGCTCCCCTTCTCCTCTACCCCTTCTGTCTCATGTCTTACTATGTAACCTGTGTTGGCCTAGAACATGCTAACGTGATACAGGTGCCTTTTTCTGCTTCGGTGGAGTGCTGTATTATAGCTGTGCCCTGCCATACCCAACCGCCTTGACAGTTTCAGAGTTTAGGATTTTTGTCTATTTCTGCCAAAATTTCCTCAGTTTTTCAATATCGATTTTTCAAAACATATTGTTATTATTGAACTTTTTCATAACATTAAACTGATGCTGAACACTAAAGGTAAATAGAAAGTAAAACGATTACATAAGAACATCACATTTGCCAGAACCAAGCTTCATAAATGTTGTTTTATTAATTTACTTGGTGCTATTAGTTTGGTTAAAAAGAAAAGAAATCGTCATGGGTAGGGAAGCATTTGGTTATTTTGCTAAGCTTTCAGCGTTCCACCGTAGAGATGACAGAGAACTTAAGGTCCCCCAGGCTTCTTCAGTTGTCACTTCACATGGGCTGTGAGCAAGTTGTTTAACAGGCACTGACTGAAATAATGGCAACCGCAGAAACAGGTACAGTTACAGCAAGGGGAGTGTGGAGTGAGTGAGGAGAATGCCTGGCCCATGCTGATCAATCAGTGCTAAAGATGTTGTCAACGTGCGTTAATCTCTGTCTTAAGTTTGAAAAGGATTTAAGAGATTTGTTTTGAACTGGTGTTGGAATACAAGCATTAGAAATTTACTTAAGGGTGGAGAATATACACATAAAACTGTAATGCATGATAGACCTCCCCCCTCAAAAAAAAAAAGGCATATTAGAAATTCTACAAGGCAAGATGCCGTTCTGTCCCAAAATACAGCTAACATATGTTATAGGATTAGATAAAGCTTCATGGAAGGGGTGGCATTTGAGGTGAATCTAAAAATCTAATATGGTGTCATATGCAGAGATGAGTTAATTATCAGCATGTGGGCTGGAGATGATGGCTCTGGGCAAGGGTGCCCAGCACTCTTGCATAGGACCAGAGTTTGCTCCCAGCACCCACACTGACAAGTGACTCACAACAGCTTGTAACCCTGGCTCTGGGGTCTGATGCCCCCATCCTTTTGGCCTCCACGGTCACTTCACCCACGGTCATCTCCCATACATAAATAGACACAGTTAAACAAATAATTTTTTTTTTTAAATTTTTAAGTACTCTAAGTGCCACACAGGGCCTCTGAAAGACTCTACTCAGCAGGATATTGAGGCAGATGCTGAGATTCATAGCCAAACTTTGGGCAGGGTGCAGCGAATGTTATGAAAGGAGGGGGAGATAGTAAGAGCTGGAGAGGACAGGATCTCCACAAGGAGAGGAACAGATCCGAAATATCTGGGCCCCGGGATCTTTTCTGAGACTGATACTCTAACCAAGGACCATGCATGGAGATAACCTAGAACCCCTGCACAGATGTAGCCCATGGCAGCTCAGTCTCCAAATGGGCTCCCTAATAAGGGGAACAGGGACTGTCTCTGATCTGAACTCAGCAGCTGGCTCTTTGATCACCTCCCCCTGATGGGGGAGCAGCCTCAAAAGAAGACAAAGAAGCCAGTCCTGATGAGACCTGATAGGCTAGGGTCAGATGGAAGGGGAGGAGGACCTCCCCTATCAGTGGACTTGGGGAGGGGCATGGGAGGAGAAGAAGGAGGGAGGGTGAGATTGGGAGGGGATGAGGGAGAGCACTACAACTGGGATACAAAGTGAGTAAGTTGTAATTTTTTTTTTAAAGTACTATAAATGCCAGAGTCATGGTCCATAGTTTCTAAACGAAAGTGGGGTTGGGAAAGGAGCCATCCTCTAGGAACTTTTGAGGTGCCTGTGGCTGCTTTTACACTGGCTGGGGAGGACCACTGCGGGCATTAGTAAGTGGTGATGCTCAAAACACGGCAGTGACGTGCAGAGAGGCAGTGCGAGGGCCGATGCGTGTTGACGACTGAGGCTTGTGAGGCCCAGGCTGAACTGTGTGCCTAGGTGGATGCCTGGAAGAAGACAGGGAAGGAAGGACACTGTGAAGGAGGAACTTGATAGGAATCAGAACCGAGGTTTAGTCTTTCCACCTGAATCCAGGAAGATTTAAAACTTCTCTGTGAAGTCGCTTACCCAGGTATAAATCTGTAGATTCTGTGGACATACTTACTGGATTTATATAGGATTGAGAAAGTACAGGTCACTTAATGCATTTCATTCCTAACCCGATGAACCTCTGACCAGACCTCAGGGATCCGTGAGCTCGGAGGGGAAGCTTGCATCTGTATTTCCACTAACTCGCAGTTAAATGTAGAATTTCTTTCATCTTTATTTCATTTTGTGAATTTCTTTATATATCAGGGCATGGGATCCCCTATGAGACTGTTTCTCCAAGGAAGGATCATGTATAGGATATAACCTAGAACCCCTGCTCGGATGTAGCCCATGGTAGTTCAGTAACCAAGTGGGTTCCCTAGTAAGGGGAACAGGAACTATTTCCGACATGAACTCAATGACTGTCTCCTTTACTTTCCCCCCGCCCGAGGGAGGAACAGTCTTGCTAGGCCACAGAGGAGGACATGGCAGCCAGTCCTGAAGATACCTGGTAAGCTAGGGTCAGATGGAAGGGGAGGAGGACCTCCCCTAGCAGTGGACATGGAAAGGGGCAGGGAAGAGATGAGGGAGGGGGCTATGGCTGGGATACAAAGTAACCTGTGATTAATATAAAAAATAAAATTAAAAGACAAATAAGAAAAAAAAATCCCTGTGGAAAATGTTTTTTTGAGCAAAAAGAGAAAAATAAAAGAACAACAGCCATGCTGTAAGTTCAAGCATGAACAGTTAGGTAAGTCATGTAAACAAACAAAGAAAAAGAATCTCAAAAGCAAAGCCCAGTGTTACCAGCCATCGTATAACCTTATCACAGATGGGAATCAGATGTTTTCATGTCATAGTTAATGAAGATATTTTGAAATGATTATATATCTTTGAAATTATGGTAGGGCTTGTTGCACGGATTTATTAATGTGCTGTTGAAGAAGCAGATTTTTTGTACGATACATCACATTCCAAAAACATTTTAGTAACTTCCTCTTAATTGTACATTTATTTTCATTTGGATTTAAATGTGTTCTGAGGCATCCCATAGGTTTTACCACACTTGCAAAGGAATTACTATAAAGCAGTTTGGAGAAGTAGATGCCGTTGAAAGTGACAGGAAAAGTAGAATTCAGGCTGGCGTCTAGATCTGGGGGTCATGGTGGATGGTACAGATGGCATGAGTGCCACAGGAAAGAGCACGGAGTGATGGCAGAGCCAGCATCTGGAAATGGGTGTGCAAAGCTGTGCTCACCGGAAGGGCTCTCTCTTTGATACGTTCGGGAGAGAGTTAGTATCCTCAGACAACAGGAAAGTTGGAGTCAGTGTGGAGAGAGAGAATGTGAGGGATGACAGTGATGGCGGCTGCCGCGTACCGTGGGCTATAAAACACACCCAGTCCCTTCTTCACAGTTCCTTCTTCACCCCGGGAAGCAGATCTCTTCATCATCTCCATTTTTACAGATGAAAAAAAAAAAATGAGTGTCAAATGCCTGGTTATTTGCAGACCTGGGGTTTGTCCTGATCCCACGGCTGATTCTGGGTGTCCCCTCGCCTTATGGAGTTAGATGTTCCAAAAGGGACACCGGGGAGATCTGGAGGAAGTGGCACATGGGTGGTGGAGGACAACGGGGGCAGACTGGGTGAAGAGGAGAGTGTGGTGGAGAAAAGTCTTGGATTTAAGCTCGGGGAGAATCCTGGGTTACAGACCCAGGCAGTGTCTAGAGGGCTGCGGTGGATGGAAGGGCTGAGGTGCACCTGGAAGGACTGCTTCTCTTCGGGGGGCATTGAGGAGCCAGGCCCTGTTTTGGGAGAGTGAGCTATGCGCTAAGGGGGACATTTCCATCCCATGCCCCCCTCTCCCCGCTTCCATGGCTTGTCCTACCCACCCTGAGGTAAGGAGCCTGAGCCTGGCAGCCTAATGAGGAAACATTTGTGCTTTCTCTTCTTTGGCTGCCTCTCAGACCCCGATTTTCCAGACACTGTGAATGGGAAAGACCTTTTGTTACTGTACTGAGTGGGAGAAACACCCAGTGGCACAAAACAGACCCAGGGCTTTGCAAAATATAGCAAGTTCATGTCTTCTAATATGTTAAGTTATTTGGCCTTCCCAGTTGAAGTAGCAATTTGTTGTTTTCATGCTAATACAAATTCTTGTATTAATAGGAGCATGGCCCTGGGTTTCTTCATCCGCCTGGGAAAAAATTACTTGTTTGATGGTAAACAAAGAACAGAAGAACCGATTCACTGTCCTCGTTTAAAAAAAGATGTTATGAAGCAATAGTGGAGTCATTTTAATTGTGGCCGTCTAACACTTGCAATGAGTAAGGTCATTTGTGTTCTGTTTTTAGGAAATGAAGTATTGAAGAGTACATAGTACATTAGAAATGCAAAACATGACCACATGTTCTCAGGATTTTGTCAGGGTTACATGAAAGAGCACTTGTGTTAGGGTGCCCGGCTCTGAGGGTATTCTCTGTTTCAGCGTGTATTTACAGAGATGTATGAATATTTGATTAATGAGTCATGGTCTCTGGAGAAATTTAATAACTGTACTGCTGTACAAAGCCAGGCCCTTAGCTGTTAACACAGATGCCAATAGTGTCATCAACACTGAGACCCCTTCTGAATCTAATATATTCCGTGGAGTGAATTCCTTGCTTAGAAAAAGGATCTCTGAGAGGCATTCAGTTATCTGTTTTGAACTTTGTTGTGTTCGAAGACCGAGGTTTGTAAAGATTTTTCCAGTGAAACAAGCAGCACTAGAAAAACTTCGAAATGACGTTTGTATTTTAATGATTACTTTCCCCAAGAATTAGCTGTAATAAAAAAAAAATATCTTCAAGATTATCTATTAGAGATTCAGTTGACTTTTTGTCTTCGTCTTTTAAAAATACCCACAAAAAGAAGGAATGCGAGGCATATATCTGATGTAGCTATGTAGATTTGATGTCTGTTTGAAAGCCACGATCTGAATTCATCACTAAAATAATGAAATGATTTTGTGGGGCAGTAATTGGGGGCTGCTGTAGGCTTTCTCCACCCTTCTGCCCCCGTCCCCTTTCTGTTTTGTTTTAAATGGAGAGATCAATTTTAACTTTCAAAGTTTGGAAGGTATTTTAGTGATGTTACCTCAGTTTAACTGCTCAAGTAACAGGGAGAAATGTCAAAAAAAGATAAATTCAGTGTGGGAGCTTTTGCTGGAAGCTGTAACCTCGGGTTAGAATTATCCATGCTATGCAGAATTTCCTGCGACACCTCTCCTTAGGGCCACAATGCATTACAGCAGACGTGTAATGAAGCCGCTATAAAGTCTCTGGTAATTAAGGGGGATTTGACAGTAATTGCAACAGTGAATCAACTTAATTATTACCTGCTTCAAAGAGAGCTAACCTGATGTTATAATCTAACCTTTTTTACTTTTAAAATGGGAGATTAAACAAGTATATGTAGCATTTAAGAATTAAATTTGTGGGAATAGAGTTGTATTAATATACTTCTAATATACATTTTAATGCCTGTATACATATCAAGTTCTGAAGAGCTAGTATTTGGCTCTCTGTGATCTACTGAAATTATCTGATGTGCTCTGGAAGTGGAACCAAACTCACATCTCTTATTCAAATCAGCTTCCTCCCAAGCTACAGACCCTGCCCACCACAAAATCAAGGATACGTTCTTAATATTTTTATCTTACAAGGGAAAGGAACACTGAAACTGTAATAATTGTTGGTTTTTGGTAGAGTATCCTTTAGAATCTTAAAAACTCATTACAGCCACAAGCATACCAAAGGCAAAGCTTTAGAATTATCTGGAAGAGCAGTCAGAACATCTAACCTCAGAGCAAGAGCAAGACACTCACATTTCAGCCCGAATTAGGCCCGTGGTGATGCTGAAAAATGTCCTCTTTCTACTCTTTATCTTGCTGCTTGTAGAAATAGGAGGGGAAAAAGATGACAAAGACAGCATGGCTGTGATACGAATTCATGTCATCTACGTGTTCTTGGCTACCTAGAAAATGTGGTTCATACCAGTTGTATGTGTGGCTCAGCCTCCTCTCTACAAATTTTCTCAGTGCCCTAATTTTATTTCACCCTGTAAGCCCGAGCTTCCTTCTTGTCTTCATTGGCTTTAACTTTGCTAGTAGCCATGTTAACTACAACGATAGCAATTAAAATTAGAAAAAGTCTGCTCCGTGGTAGTTTTACCTTGGAGCACCGGTGTGTTTGTTTGGTTTTGTGTGATTGTATGGAGAGACCAAATGAACTGGCTCATCGGTCTGGGGATAATGCACCAGACACAAGTTTGGAGCTGGAACAGGATCACCCTTCAGTGGATGCTCACAACACCGTGGTGTGATTTGGTGGACATGAACCAGAGGTAAGTCTTCATCACACTAGCCAGGATCATGTGGTTTTGATCATGGATCTTCCGGTGTATTCCGAAGTCAACTTGAGTTCCTTGAAGAAAGCTTGGGATGATGTGTTGCAAACCTCGTTTTCTGATATTGCAGAGAATGCAGGTTTGGTACCCAGCGCCTTCGTGGTGGCTCACAACCACCTGTAACGCCACTTTCAGGGACTCTAATACCGTATATCCTAGCATCTGTGGGCATCAGGTGTGCCCCTGGTACGCGTGCATACGTGTAGGCAAAACTCCGGGGCAAATAAAAAAATCTTCGTGATACTGGCCACATTTTCTCGTAATGTGAGAGACAAATAAATAAGGTAAATAACAGAATGATGAAAGAGGGACTGATATGAATTCTGAGTTTGATTTGGTCCCTGGCTGACCTACAGCAAAGTTAGGTTGTTTACAACGTCGCGCACTTTTACTTCTTTTCAAACTGAGTCACCACAACTCCACAAAGTCTCTTAAAGCCCAAGGTCTCTGGTTCTGTAAGAAAACTTTTGCAAAGCCAGCTGTCAAGGCAGCAGCTTTGACAAGCCCCACTTCCAAAACTACGTCGTCAGTAGTGACCAGAGGAGGTGAAAAGACAGAAAGCTTAAACCAAGCGACCTCTGCGAGATGAAAAGTGTAACAACACTGTCGTGACAAGAGGGTGGAGAACTTGGCCAGGATAAGAACCTTTCCTTAGACATCACGTCTGTGATCTCGGGAAAGAGAAATAAATCAAACAGGCTCCCGCTCTGCTGAAGCTCACATCCTGCTTGTTTAATTGTACAGCTAATTACGTAATTATCTAGTTTGGTCCACGCTGGCTGCTCTGGGCACGGTATTGAGTACTTACTATCCAGGCACTTTGCACACACACATCATGGTCTGCTATGAAGGGGAGTCTACACTTTCTGGGCAAGAACACGGAGGATCAGGGTAAGAGGACTGCCCAAGAGTACCTGGCTGGTGAGGGACACATGCAGAATTCAGTCCCACATCTGGTGACCAAGTGTGAGGGTTTTCTGGAATTAACCGCAGCGTTCCTTTTCTAGATACCGGTGAATGTTTTGTTGAGACACCCTTGAAATTCAAAGTCACTTCCAGTGTCCGAGTTTTCAGTATCAGACATAGCACGGGAATAAGTGACTTACGAAGCTATCACCCTTTTTTTCAGTTCCTGCCAGGTCTTTCCCAAGAGCAAAGTGTGTACAAGCTTGCCGTGAACTTTGAGACCTCACAGTAAAGACATCATTCTTGGATGTTCTTGTAGCACAGGGGAAGGCAAAGGATCGTGGTTATTCTTACACAGTTGTCTTGGGTTTTGAATATTAGATTATTAGAGCTAAAATATTAGATTAAGGATCTATTCATTTCTGCCTTTGGGCACTAGAGAAGGAGTTTTGGATTCATATCAAGGTGATCACATGAGAGATTGATTAGGGTAGCCTGAAAAACAATGACAAGTCTAAAAGGCGGCAGAGTTTTAAAGGGCTTTTTACAATTATAACCCAATCAGGCCTCAAAGATACAGTTACTTGTGGAAGCTATGCTCCCGTACATGACAGGGAGGCTGTTATGGTCTAATTTGGTTGCGTAGCTCACAGAAAATTCATCTTAATGAGTTTAGTTTCCGGGGCTGGGGAGATGGCTCAGGAATTAGGAGCACTTGCTGTTCTTGCAGAGGACACAGGTTTGCTTCCCAGCACCCTCACGGTGGCTCACAACCACCTGTAACTCCACTTTAGGGCATCTAATACCATCTCCTAGCTCCTGTGGGTACCAGGTACACACGCATATGTGTAGACAAAACTCCAATGCAAAGAAAGAAAGAAATCCTTAAGAAAGAGCTGAGTTTTGCTCTTCTTTCCTCCGCCACAGTGCTCCATACACCCGGACACCCTGTCTTCCCACGAGACTTTTCAGAGTCAAGCGATTCCTGGCCAAGAAACAAAGAGACAAAAGCAAAACCGTCCTACTCCTCAGTGGATTCAGATGAAAACTGGAAGCTAAACCAGGGACAACCCAAGAGAAGACACTGGAGAACAAAGCTGGGTCTGTGAGGATTCACACGATGACAAGACTGAGGGTTTACAGTGAATCATGGTCATCAGTCGATCCTGCCAGATGGAGTTCAACATATTTGTTTGTTTTTGTTTTTTGAGACAGGGTTTCTCTGTGTGGCGTTGGCTGTCCTGGACTCTCACTGTAGACCAGCCTGGCCTCAAACTCAGAGATCCACCTGCCTCTGCCTCCCCAAGTACTAGGATTACAGTGCTGTGCGCCACCGCAAGGACCTTCTGGTTAGCATTTTTAACCTGGAGACCTGGCCGTGTTTACATTGGGCATGTGGTTTGCCCAGTAGTGAGACGTAGAACCTTTCAAAACAGCAACAACGATGCTGTAGTTTTTGACAGTTTTAATATAACTAGCACAAATAGCCACCATTTGCTTTAGAAAAAGTCTACTCTTTTTAAGTAAATTGGTTCATTAGTTGATTTTCAAGCCTATGTTCCTAAAAGCAGATGTCGTTCTTGTTTCAGAAACTGTTTTGCCTTGTTATTCAGTTGAAGCATTGATGTAGCAATCGTTGGAGGGCTGAGTGATGCTACGTGGAGAGAAAATAGTGAGCCAACAGAACAGTGAATTTAAGCATCTTTTCAAAAACATTTCCGCCCTCCTCCCTTCCAATTTACATCTTGGCTTCCTGTTTTTATTGGGTTCCTATTTCAAGAGGCAAAGGAAGGTGGTTGTTGGTTTCTCTGCCACCACACTTTCAAAAGGAGTGTGGAATTTGAGAAAGAATGGAAGTTTTGATTGCTGTGAAACAAATCTCCCCCAAATTTATTTTCTTTTTTCTTTACTTTAAAATATCCATGACAGTATCAGGACATCTATATTTTTGGACTAAATTAAAGTATAATTTAATTTATTAGAGTATCACATATTGCATAATTTCCAAACGCATTAGCTATTCCTTGTAAACATATGGCACACTAGTGAAGGAAGGAAAAGTTTGGGAGTACCCAGCTCTATTCTCCCAAGCTTACTGTACTCACTTTAGAAGAATTTGCTACTCTCTCATGATTCTGTGGTCTGGTTGGGCTCCTCTGCTGTAAGTGGTGACACTGGGGTCACTCATTCAGCTGTCTTCCTTGGGGAGCCAGGGTGGTGGTGGTGGTGGTGCTTGAAGTTGTAAAATGGTCCATCCTCATTCAGGACCATTCCCCAAGTGACCTGTCCTTAGCTAATCTAAATCTAATTCAGCATGGCAGTTGGCTCTTAAAAACCAAACCAAAACAACAACAAAAAACCCACCAAAACAGTAGCCTCCAGGCCTTTTAAAGGTTTGGGCTGGGCTAAGCATGATGTCCCTTTTGTTATAAAACAGTTTGGAAAAAAAATTCTAAAGGACAGCCTAGACTCATAAGGAAACAGGCGGCATTTACTGTCAGGAGAAGCGGCCATCTTTAATCTACTAACGACTCATTTTTAGGGGACCTTAATGTTTGTTTTTACAACAGTGTTTTAACTTTCTTGACTCTTCGTTGCCCACATAACATACACAACAAACGGCAACATCTCTTTAGCAAAAGCAAGAGTGTTTCTCCTCAGTTTCCTCAAAGTCTCAGATATACTTTACTCAGAAAAGCACTTGTATTATGACTTCACGAAGCCCCGATTTCAGAGTTCACAAAGGATCCCTAATAGATAGGGTAGAGTTTCCCACCTCTTTTCCTTTCAGGTGTGTAAAAATGAGTCTCGAAGTCCTAGGAAATTTAAATTTCAAAATAAAAAGAAACATGAACACATGATTACGCCGGAAAAAAAAAAAAAAGAATTTGGCTGGGAATTTAGATGGGTAATTTCATTCTGCAAAAAGACCCTATCCATTTTCTCCTTGGCTGCTTAATTCTCATTTCTCTATTAGAGTCTGAATTTAGAGTCATCTCCGAGCAGGTCCTGCTCTGCCAAAACAGCACGAAGTGCCAAGCTGCCTGAGCCACGATGGCCAATTTGACATGGAGGCATTGTAAAAACAGGAGTGAGGCTCAGCTTTGAATTCCCTAAACTTTTTTTTTTTGTAAATACTTACAAAGGATTTACACACCGGCACCATGCCGGCTTTTCTCTGAAAATGCAGTCGTTGCTCAGCCAAGCTGAAAGCCGGCAGACAATGGTGGGAACCGAATTATGGGATGGACTGCGCTGTAAAGACAGCGATGTGTTTCCGAATCCCCCTTTCCCCGAAGGCAGCAGCAGAATCACCAAAGAGGCGCTTCCTCCCCCCCCTTCCCCCCAAATGAGGTACAGCAGTTCATCATGTCAGCCTCCGCCACAGAGGGTTAAGGCTATGGGGCTTCTTGCTGTCAGGAGCAAGGATTTCATCTTGGGGCCCCTCAGGCCATATGGAGGAAGCCTAAAAAGTTCATTCTGCCATTTCCATCGTCTGGCGTCTGGACTCCTTTTACCCAGTATCCTCTTGACCAGCCTTGTAACCAAAATCATGTTCAAGTTCAGGAAATTAGCATCCTGAGACTTTCCTTCGATTTGATAAGACAAAACTTAGTTCGAATTCAAATAAATTTACTAACAGAAATATAAAAAGGACTGGCCTATTCTAACATGGAAAATTTAATACCTGTCTAAAACTTAAGAGAACTGGCTTTTCCTATCTAGATTCATTCTGTGAAGAGAATTTGAAATTATTTCTGGGGAGTATAAACTTATTATAGAGGCAAGATTGTGAAGGAAAACACACACACACACACACAAGCACTTCTTGGGTGGGGTTACAATGTTGAGATTCTGTTCACAGCTCCTGTAGACTCCAGCCCTCAATTCAGATTTTGCACACAGAAATTATTTCATTGTAGATCTCTTTTGTGTCTCTTTCTGGAATTGCTACATTGTCTATAAATATTTAGCGATAATGCATGGTTGGGTTGTATTTACCCCTGTAGTTCTGTATTACAAATGCATCTGCTGAAATGAAAAGTGGCCACATTTTCACTCGTGCTTAATTAAATGCCAAAATTTATCTACATTAACAACAAAGTAGTGAAATTTATTGATCAATTCACATGATGTAAGTTGACGAATGGCTTAAGCAATTTCCATAATTTTCTACACGTGTTAAAATTTGTAATGAAAAAGAACAGTATATTCACATTAAATGAGAGCTGAGAGGGAGGCTTTGTCCCAGGGCCAGGGCCCTGAAGCGGGGTAGGTTGTCTCCCTGCCCTGTCCAGGCTTGCTGTTTGAGCCATGTACAGATGGGCCTCTGACAGTCCTACAGCTGTTCTCCTAATTGTCTATTAAGTGTTCTATTGATTCTCTGATTCAAAGTACATGTCTTTCAGCTCAGGCTATCCTGTGAAGTGGCAGACACATCCCTTGTAGAATGACAGAGCTGCTGGAAAGCTAAAAATGTGCTCTGCCAGTTTCAATTGAGGGCGCTGCTTTGAAAGAGAAGGCTTGGTTAAAGGTGCTCTGTGATCGAGGGTTAGGCTGTATTTTCTAAACTTTTAGCATCAATCAATTAAAGGAGCAGCAGCATGGAGAGTTTTAATTCCTGGTTAAGGGTGTACAGATTACACCTGGCTGATGCATGCTTGGGCTAGGGGGTCAGTGTCAGCTGCAGTTCAGAGGGCTGGGCTTGTCTGCAGATGGTCCCCAACACACCCTACATGCATTTTCATGTCACCTGCAAGTTCGATTTTAGCGCTTCATAAAAAAAAAAAAGATCATCTTCGATCCCGGGTTATGCCAATCAGAAGCTTCTTAAGAATCCGCTCTCTTTAATCCTGAAAGTAAGAGATAAGATGCATATCAGTTATAAGGCCCATCCATCTTCAGAGGAATGAGGAGGCCTGGGTAAAAGCGTGAAGGTTCTTCAGGTTCCGAAGGGGCTTGCTGATCTAACATTTCTGGTCCGCAATTAGCTTAGCCCTCGATCTTCATTTTATGCAGCGGACCTCAAGCAAAGGGCTGCTCTCTTTAGGGTTTCTCAGGGTGTCGTCAATAGGATGTCGTCGATACAGACCAGGTTTTAGGCCTGGAACGCTGAAACAAAGCTCTTATCACCCCACCCCCAACACACACACACACACACACACACACACACACACACACACACACACTTATGGTTTAGGTTGCTCTGAATAGCATTTGCTTTCTTAATGAGAGGACCCAGCCTAATGTTTTTATCATCTGAGTTTAGCTTAATTACCCTGCAGCACGACATTTCATTGGAAACAGTCTTGTTACCTAGTGATCTTTCATCTGTAAATGAGATGAGCAGACAACATTTGTTGCTGCCTGTGTCTCATTAATTTAATTAGCAGCAACCCCATGGCCTTCATTACGGTTGAGGTTCTCTGGTGTGATTTTTAACTCTTGAAGAAGTTTTGACATTTATCTAAATTTTTGAAAGGCAGAAAAAGACTATCAAACACACTTATGTGTGTTTTGTGTAATAACGATATTTAAATGTGTAAAGGGGAGAAGCAGAGACAATATGAAGGAAAATCACTTTAAAGGAAGACCTAACTAAAAGCTGTTTCTCACAATTTCTTCTTTAAATTTCATCTGTTTCATCTGTTCGTCTTCTCACAATGGCCTCTTTTGAGCAATGCCCGCTCGCTCTTCTTCTCCGGTTGTTTTTGCTGGGTAGAGGTGCATTGTCCTTTTGCAGAGTGCTATGGGAAGTATGGCTCTTCTGACCCTGGCCATCTTGGTCCTGCATCCCTACACTGCAGCATGAGAAGCCAGCCGTAAGCTAGCTGCAGAACTGACCAAGCAGGGGCCCAGAGTGTCAGAACTTCGGTGTTTTCACCGGTACCACCTTTAGGGTTTGGAAGTAGAAGTTGTTCGGTCTATTTGGCTTCAAAACATTTTGTTTTAAAATTTAAAAAAGTCTGTGAGCAAATGAAATATCATGACGTGTACTACAGGAACTAACGCCAGGCCAGGGATTTACGAAGTTTTAGAAGGTGGCCACTTCAGTGGGAAGCCCTCTTACCAAAGGGTGATGGATCCCCCCATCTGCTCTCCCTTGGAAAACAAGTAAAAAAATCCATTTCAAGCACTGTAATACAGTAGATATCGATACCTGCAAAACAGTATGTGAATCTACTTAGACGCCAGCACTTTCAATTACACCGTTAGCCAGTTTTTAAAGAAGATTTTTAGAAGCTTTCAACTGTAGACTTTTGTCGTGTTGAATGAACTTCAGCTCCACTAAATTTTAAGTAAATTTGTGATGACTGAGCAATATACATTGGCTGAGCTAGAATCCAATAACCCACAGGACAAATTAATTTTCAACAAAAAGGGCAGAAACCTCAAGTGCCATGAGTATATGGAGTCTCATTCTTTCTCTCTGGAGCCATTTTTGCAAATCACTACAGCTATTCATAATCTAAATCAGTCTCC
Source organism: Psammomys obesus (assembly GCF_907164565.1). Lineage (NCBI taxonomy): Eukaryota > Metazoa > Chordata > Mammalia > Rodentia > Muridae > Psammomys > Psammomys obesus. The sequence goes on from NW_026596109.1 coordinate 2,686,170, forward strand.
TTTAGCAGCAGAAAGATCTTTTCTCATGACAAAACAGAAGATGACATTCATTAGTGCTAACTTGCGTAAGCTACCTTAAATTTATTGGTGCTCTTCCACTTAGCTGGGTAAGGATTCCTTTGTCTGCTGCTATAGGGAAATTTCAGCTCTACTACTTAAAGAATATCAATTGTCACTTTTATCAGAACTTTTGGCAGTTTACTTTATTTTAGAAGTAAAACTGGTGGTTAAGGTTTTAAGACTTCCAATGGGCGTTGTTTCAATCATATTTAATAGGTGTCTAGGATGGTAACATGATTATGTTTAAGCTCTGTACTGCACAGAACAAAATCCCTTATTTCCACCCATGTACTGCTGAGGAGGTGCTGGGAAATGTGAATAGAGCTCATTTTGGCCACTGGATTTCATAGAGAAGCAGATTCCAGGCATGGCTGCCTGAAGAAGGGCCATTCGGGGCAAGGTCTTAGAAGCTGAAATCACCAACATCTAGAAGCTTTGAGATTTGTTTTCCTTTTGATACAAAGTCCCACTATGCAGCCTTGGCTGACCAGAACTCACTCTGTAGACCAGGCTGACCTCGAACTCACAGAGATCCACCTACTTCTGCCTTCTGAGTGCTGGGACTGAAGGGGTGCCACCATGCCCAGCTCACCTGGAAGTTTTTAACAAGTAGAATTAGCTGCTCAAGCCAAGCCTGGTAGACTGTGCATTACCAACCAGTTAAGGTTCCTTCAAGGAGAGAGTTGATTGCAAAAATTACTCGTGATTTCTTTTCCCAGAATTAGCCGCAGCTCCACCTGGGCTGAGGGTTCTGATCTTTGCTGATGTTTTGTTCTGGTTTAGTATTCATCTGATTGTGCCTCCCCCGCCACCCCCTCCCCCCCATATAATCACCATTTTTATAAAGAGCAGCTCTCTACTCTCCCAAACCTAAGTATTTCTTTAAAATCAGAGTTGTTAAGGATGCTGTTTTCCTATGATGCAGGCTCAGTGAACTATGCCATCTTTCCACACTAAGGGAGGAAACAGTGTCTTTTTGTTGGGTGGGAGATGGCCTCATGATTTAGGCCAGATGGTCTGGAACTTGCTGTACAGCTTATGACAGACATGAACTCAGAATCCCCTTTCCTCAGCTTCCTAATGCTGGCATCACAGTGCATATCATCATAACCAGCCTAAAATTATTGAATAGGAAGGAGGACCTAATACCTTGGTAATAGGACACAGAATTTTTTTTTTTTTTTTTTCTGCCAGGAGATGAATGACCACATCAAAGCTGCATATTAGATATTTGTTCAGGACAAAACATTTAGTGCATATCCGCAAGACAGGGCTGCACTTGAAATGTGACTGGCTTGTCTTGAGGATGCGCTTGTGCCCCCAGCACCAATCATTACAGCCCACACAACTGAGCCACATGTGCACACCACACTCTGTAAGCACATAACATCCTCTAGGAGCAGAATTTGAACCTGTGTCTTGTAACCAGCTGTACAGCAGACTGTGCTGAGAGCAGGGACAGATAGAATTCTGGTATAATAGTTTAGGAAGATCCCAGGGACTTCCCTGACATCCGGCTGACTTCCGGTTTTCCTCATTTTTCCAGGCAGGGGGCATTTTGGAGTTGCACAAGCCTGCCAGGCAGGCCCTTGCTGTGTGATCTGTGCGAGCTCCTTGTGTCCCTGTGCCTCCCCCTTCCTCTCTAGGAAATAGTCTGTGTTGGTCATGCAGACTTGTTGGCAATGCTAAATGAGACCTTATTCTTCGTGTTAACCTGCTTCCCAAGAGTCTGTGTGGAACAAGTATAGTGATAATTCTTAGCGTTTTGTTTTGTTTTGTTTTGTTTTGTTTGTTTGGCTTTTACTTGGCCCGCCAGGTAAATGCATTGCTTCATTCCTCCTTCCTGTATACTTTCTGGCTTGTGATCTACCCTGGCTTTCCTCCTCCTGTCCTCCTCATGCTCAATTTCTCCTTCCCTCTGTACATGTGAGGTGCTCTGGATTCCATACTTAGGATTTTCTTTCCTCTGTGATGATTTCTTCCGGGCTCGAAGCTGCAAAGATTGTCTTTTCAGTCGCCACCCCCAAGGTAAGAACTCCAGCTTGGATACATCCCAGGAACTGTAGCAGCTCCCCCATTGCATATCGGGTAGCATCTGGAACTCAAGAACAGTGAGGAACTTTGACGACGAATAACTGCATTTCCGAAGACTGTAAATGCTGTAACAGAGCCATGTGGGGAGTCGTAGAGGTGCCAAATAGGAAGAAACAATGAACTCTGGAAGATGGTGCGGGCTGTGGAGGAGTTCTTGTGGCTGTCTTTAAAATAAACTTAAAAAATAAAAAGGTTATGCCCAGACAAAAACCATTATCTGAAAAGAGACAAAGAAGATTCCCCTGACACACTCCATTTTGGAAGGTGGAGACTGGAGAAGGCAAAAAAGGTATGTTAGACAGTGAGAAGAGTATTTGAAAAGAAAGACATAGCTGGACATGGTGGTGCACCGTTAGTCTCAGCACTCAGGAGGCAGAGGCCCTTGTCAGTTCAAGGCCAGCCTAGTCTTCATATTAAGTCCCAGGACAGCCAGAGCTACATAGTGAGACCCTGTCTCAAAAATCAAACAAGCAAGTGAGGGAAATTACTCATAATTCGGCATCGTAGGAGCACAGGACGTACGTGCGTGCGTGCGTGCATGCGTGTGTGTGTGTGTGTGTGTGTTGATGGGGTGGGTACATATGTGAGAAGTTAGAGAACACAAGCCCTGGGCTTTCCATGCATCCATTGCTGGTACTGTTTTATGTAGCCAGTTGGGTTGCTATTTAAGAAGGAGTATGGCTCTGTAATGACTGTGCTCTCTGAAGCGACTGTGCCTACCCTGCTGGCACTAACCTGGAATGCACAGGCATGCTAGAAGTTTGGGAAGAGTCTGGGTGACATGATAGCCTGCGCTGAGGCAGGGGATACAGAGGTGGAAATGAGGAAAGGGCTTCTGGGACATTCTTGAGACTTAGGCAAAACCAATCTGATTGATTACATCTGGAAGGATGAGGAGGCTAAGCCTTGTTTGAACCATAAAAGTTCATTTTCCATCTTTAGGTCTAAATAATTTGGAGTTTTGTCATTTGCTGAGAAGGGACATTCATTTTAAGAGGAGAAACTAGGGCAGGACTCTCCAGCTCACAGACCAGTGCAGGGCAGAGCTCTCTCTCCAGATCTGAGTGGTTGTTCAGGACAAGGTTTAAGAGAATCTTGGAAGTCAAATTTAGTCCAAGCCCCTGCTAATGTCAGAGTCATTTCTAGAGGTTCTTGAATGGAAGGCGAGTCCCCATTTGAAGTCTACCTTTCAGTTATAGAGAACATGACACCTGGCCTGGCCTCACCCTGGTGCCGTAAGTTCTGCCTCACGCCCAGCCTTCTGTCTTGGGGAACCGTGAAAGTCTTATTCAGGAAGTAAAGATGGCCTTTGTGACTTGCCAGGTCGCCCCAGCTGAGCTGTCTCCTAAGAAATAGTTTCTGGACTCTGTATCTGCTTGTTCATACTTCTTGAACATTTTTTAAAATACAAGTGTTAGGCAGCGGTAGCACATACCTTTAACACCAGCATTTGGTATCTCTGTGAGTTCAAGGGCAGCCTGGTCTACAGAGTGAGTTCTAGGACAGCCAGGGCTACATTAGAAACTTTGTCTCAAAATGCAAAAAACAAAAACATAAAAGGTGCTTTGTTTCTCTGCACTTATATGGTACACCACCTGTAGCCACCAAACCCCAAACAACATCTTTTTTTAATCCTTTAGTCCTGCTCAGTTCAATTGGCTTTAAGAATCCACGAACACACTTTTATATATGGCGCTCTTAAGTTCATCGCCTTGAGCTCTCAGACCTACACTTTGTCTGCTAAGCAAGTTTACTGTCAAGACTCAGGATGATCCTGTCAACCCTTTTGTGTCTCCTGAAAACTGGACAAACTCTAATTGTATCTGTTTGTACTCTTTTCTTGTCTTAACCTTTTCCGGCTCTCAGAGCAGTTCAGGCACTTGGATGGCGTGCTTGGCTGCAACCGCTGATGTGGCCCACAATCTACTGCCCTTTGGCCTGTGCCATTGCTGCCAGCAATCCTGCTGTGAGTCTCTGGGCTGACCTGAATGCTTGGCTGTATTTTGGGTTTGTCGTTTCCGTCTCAGGTTGCTGTTAATCCCACTGTTCATTTTAGCTACCTCTGCACTAGCAGATGCTGGATTCAGATGAGTTCAAGGCCAGCCTAGTCTTCATTTTAGGATTCAGGACAACCAGAGCCACATGGTGAGACCCTGGTTTTATGCATCCCCTCCCATGCATATGCCACAAAATAGAGAGAGAGAATGTAAGCATCTACTCATGTTATAGAACCCACTGATTTCACAACCGTTCAAGCCCTGGCCAAATGACAATGCGAGATATAAGTAAAAGTCACAAGTCCTGTTGGGAGGTGGACATTCAGTACTCAATGCCCAGAGTATTGCCCTCCAACAGTATCCCTGATGGGAACTGGTGGCCTTTTACTACTCAATATGGCTTCCCTCTCTGCCTTGGTTTTATCCTTTCATGCCATTAGAAGTTGAAGAACAACCCTCATTCTCTAGCCTTGGCCTGGAGTCTTTGCCCTAGAAGTGCCCCACCTCTGTGGCTTCTCCTTGGCCTATTGCTTCCTCACACAGAATTTTCCCTGCAGACTCTGATGCTCCTGGATTCAGAGGTGGATTCAAGGCTGTCACGAGGCCAAAACTGGCTCATTTCATAGTAGGGTGAGGTGTGAGAGATCACCTGGCACATTTTGTCAATGAAGACGTAAGCCCAGAAGGTCCAGGATGCACACTTCCTCCTCACTTGAAAAGCGCTCATGTCAGAGGAAGCTGCTCAAAAGCCACCATTCCACAGTTTGGGAAGGAGAGCAGCCAGGCAGCATTCAGAAAACCTGTCCTGCCTCTCCCAAGATTGGAGAAACCACTGGCCTTTCTGTAAGGTGGGTTCTTTTTAACCACTTTTCCTTGGCTTCCTCTGGCTCACAGGCTCCTCCAAGACCCACCTGTTTCCTTTAAGGAGCTGGATTTTCCAAGCAAACACAACCATGTTTTTGTTTGTCTCTCAACAGCTCTGCTGTGCAGGGAATGAGGACTCGCTCTTGATGAGCCCAGGGACTCCAGTGCCAAGCCTCTGATATATAGTGTGGGGACTGCAGGGCATCCGGGTTGTAACAAGAACAAGATGAGCTTGTGGCCTCGGGCTTCTAACCTGCTCCTCAACCCACACTTCAAAGAAAGTTATTACACAAGAGTTAGACTAAATCAAACCAAACTGCAATGTTTGCGCACTGTGGCCCATTTTCAGATCTCGGGTATCTCACCACGAGTCCCTCAGAAACCCAGGCTGGAACAAAACAAAACGACCCAATGATAATTTAGTTGTAAGTCTTTAAAAAATGAGCCAGACTGATTTATTTTGAAATTTCAGTTAAGCACAGTGTCAAGAAAATCTCTGTGGCTATTTGTCATTTTTCTCCTTTTAGCATAGTCTGAGCAGGCCGAATAAAATTAGAAACTGGCTGCTCATAGGCTCTCCAGTCCTGGTTGTAGGCTTGATTTTGCTACTGGAATATCAGAGATGTTTTGGTGATGACCGTCTGTCAGAGTGCTTGTCATAGCAAAGAAGATCTTTTTATGCCCTCGGCTCATTTTATTAGCCTTATTATACAGTTGCAGGAAGGAAGCACAATGAATCATATATATGCATATACACATATATGCATTTATATGTGTGTGTGTATGTGTATGTATATGTATGTGTGTGTATATATATATATATATATATATATATATCTCCACAACCTGAAGAGCATGAAAAATCAGATTTTTCCTTTGAATAGGGGAAGGTTCGGGTTTTTGAAATGCGAAAGACACGAAGCTTGTATTCATTTCTATTTACTATTATGTTTTAAAATTTTTAAACATTTATTTGTGTGTGTGCATGCGTATGTATGAGAGTAAATGCTGCTGCACACTGTCTCCTTCTCTCATGTAAGCCCTGAGGATGGAACCCGGGTCACCGGGCTTGGCAACAGTCATATTTATCCACAGAGCCTTCTTTTTGGCCCCTATTAGACATGTGTTATAGGCTACTTTAGACAATTTTGTGTGGTAGATGTGGCAACTTCCCTTACTCTAATAACTGAACCATTAAAAACCTGTCCTCCAGGCCATTCCATATACATCTCCAGGAAATGTAGTTTCAACTAGGACTAATTATGGTCTCATGACCACCTGGGGTCAGTTCTGGGTGGGACCACCAAGTTGTGTGAAGGAGGAGGCTGGGTCTCTGAGGACAAGTGGTTATATCCTGGTCCCAGCACTGGTTGCTTAAGGCCAAGGCTAGAATTATGGCTTTCTGCTTACAGCCCGTACGCAGCTCCTCTCTGGTTAGACTGGCAAGTCCAGATAAGCTAAAACCAGAGTTTCACGTTAGCAGAGACAAAAGGGAACCGTTTCGCTCCCGATCCAAAGGCGATTGCAGTTGAGCCAAGAAACCAGAGCCTCGAGTGGGCGGTGCATGGCATTGAAGCCAAGGGCAAAGTTACGGCTGTGGGCCTGACAGGGTGAGGACAGGGGGCTCTCTTGGCTCCTGTAAACTGACCGGTGTCTGCAATGCAGGGATGGAGAGTTTCCATAATCATTCTTCTGCTTTTATACCAGCATGAGCAAATACCCAGCATTTTAAATGAGTACCCAGTATTTGTTTCTGGCCCGGAGGAACCGGAAGGAAGATGGGAGATGCTCTGCTTTGGAAGACCCGTGGACTCACAGGTCATGGAAGCCCTGCTGCTTGCCCTCATGTGGCCAGCATGTCAGTCTTCTCCAGAACTGCTGCCTACCTACCTACCTTCTGACTGCAGGAGGTTTTTTTGTCTTTTTTTTTTTCCAATAATTTATTTTTATTTTATGTGTGTTGGTGTTTTTGCCTACATGAATATCTGTGTGAGGGTGTCAGATCTTGAAGTTACAGACAGTTGTGGGCTGCCAGGTGGGTGCTGGGAATTGAACCCAGGTCCTCTGGAAGAGCAGCCAGTGTTCTTAACTGCTGAGTCATCTCTCCAGCCCCTGCAGGAGATTTATTAACTGGCCTTCCCTGTGCCCCTTACAGCCTCAGCATGGGGGTGCTCATAGCACCGCAGACAATGTGTGAAGGGAGGCCTCGGTCTACAGCAAAGGCTTAAGAGGTACTAGCATCTTGGAATTGTTTGTGTAGACACGCCTCTATCTGAGGAGAGAGCCAGAGATGCCGTTATCAGAAGCATCTGTGCTGCAGGGGAGGAGGTTCATTGATGTACTGGAGAAATGACTGGTTTCTAGTGTCAGCAGTTAGAAGAGTGATATACAGTTGTGTGGGGTACCGTGGTATACACTTGTAAGCGCAAGGCGGTCAGTGGGCGATTTGAAAGTAAAATGGGCTCAATAGAACATCTGCCGAGTATTAGGAGCTTTATACTACGTATGATCGGCGGGTGTCTTCAGAGCAAGTTAAGGATATGTATGATGCTCTATGTCACGGGTAGAAACAAGTCCAGGGACTCAGTATCTTGCATACAGTTAAGAAATGAGAGCCCAGGTCACTTGGCCTCAAAACTGTTGCTCTCCCTTGCTATCCTTTAGCTATAGCACAAACTGTAGTGTTAGAGGGGTGAACATAACACATAATCCGTGGAGAACGGAGGGACTGAAGTGAGTGAGGAACAGGCCTTGTGTAGTAATAGTGAGGCCAGCGCCTGTTGGGCAAGGCTTTTGGAGGAACTGCCATAGACTAGTCACAGTGCTAGACTCTATTTCACGTCATTCTGAAGTGATCCTATGACTGGGGACCGCTGTCAGAGTGAGTTTGCCAGGGGGACCCTGAAGGTCTAAGGCCCCACAGACAATGAACTGGGATGAGTTGAAAATTGGATCTTATCTGTTTGACTTACAAAGACCGCACTCAAGTCACACTAGGACATAAGAGCACGAATAGGCCGAAAGGAATTTATCTTCAAGGATTGCAATCTGAAGGGGACAGATACACAGGCAATGACTCAAACGTGTTTGTGGTGGAGGCAGCTGCAGGAAAGGTTGTACCAGAAAGAGCGAGTGCCTAACTCAGAATGTCAGTGGCACCTGGGACAACGTTCCAAGGAAAATAATATTTCAATTAAATGTTAATCAAGTTTTTTTTTTTTTTTTTTTCCAGAACTGGGGCCCGAGCCTTAATTTTGCACATGCCAGGCAAGTGCTTGGCTACTGAGCTACATCCCCAGACCTTGTTGTTGGGATTTCTGTTTTTGTTTTGTTTTGTTTTGTTTCTTGGAACAGGTCCTCACTGGGACTCTAAGACTGCCTTGAATTTAATATATAGCCCTGGCTGGCCCGAGATTTGGGATCAAGTGCCTCTGCCTCCTAAGAGCTGGAAATACAGTTGTGTGTGCTTCCACAGCCATCACTGGAGTAACTGAGTTTTGACTTAGGTTTTCTTGCATGTATTCAACTTTCTATAAGTGGATGTGCTGAAGCTGTTCCTTCAAAATGGTGACTGGTGTCCTTTTATTGCATTTTCTTTATTACACATACAAGGATATTATCATACTATTTATACATCCATTGTACAACTGCTTTTTTAATCTTAAAAAGCCAGCACACAGGCCAATAAGGTGTTTCAGCTGGGAAAAGCTCTTGACACCGAGACTCATGACATGAGTTTGAGTCCCAAACCCGCATGGCGGAAGGAGAGAACCGACTCCACAAAGTTGTCCTCTGACCTAGTCATACACTCACACACACAGACACAGGACATAGACACAGACACACCCACACACTGAATAAATAAATGTAACAAACAAACCCTTTTTTAAACACACACACAAAGACGGTGATTTGTAGGCAACAGTTACAAATCCTGATGGCATTGTTTGCAGACTGGGTGAGATGTGCTGGTTGTGGGGAGGACCATGACCCTTTCTTTGACCATAGCCGCAAGCTCTGTGGATGAAGCTCAGAGCCAAGGTTATTTCTCATCATGTCAGCTCTGTGGATATTCTCAAGCACATCCCACTCTGATTAGTTTTTGATTATATAAAACCCACTTTTATGATGATATTATTAATTATATAATTAATGATGCGCATTATTGACATAATTGATTATAGCGTATAATCTTATGTAACTAAATTTCATTCAGTTTTAAGTGAGCAGTTGATTAGTTTTGACAAATGTATACAGCTGTGTATTCACCACTCCAAGTTACAGAATATTGTCAAAGGCTGAAGAAGTTCCTCCTGGCTTTTGGCAGTGGCTGGAATCAGTCACAGAGGTGAGTGCTCTGGTGAGCAGCTGGCAAATGAGCTAAAAAGCTGGACAGAGCATGGCCAATCTAAGGAGCATGGCCCATCTAAGGAAGTGATGCCTTATCTAAGGATTTAGTTATTGATTTTATTCAGACCTCCTATGGACTGTGGGGAGTTTTCCAGTCTACAGAAGAGGAAGCTACAGCCCTGGAATTTCAACAGCCAGCCCCATGCTAGATTCTATCCTATTTGTGTTTCCCACAGCATTGCTTTCTATAGCTACTGTCAAGGGAAAAGGTATGAAGGAAGCACAGAAGCCAAGTATGCAAGACTAGGTGCTGCATATGTCCAGTTATTTGAAGGTAAAGCTAGTGATTAAAGGCCGGTAGAACACTACCATACCTAGGGAAAGGGCCCACCATAAGAGTTTTTTTTCTAGTTATGGTTATGGATTATTGACTAGAACAGTAATTGCTCAGCTGTATACATTTGCCAAAACTCAAAACTGTATGCTTAACATTAAGCATTAGATCAAATTAGAATTCACCAATGCCAATCCAAGAGGTGTTAGAAGAAAACAATATGGAAAGATGTGGGGCATGTCCTTTTCTTTGAAACTCAAAATAGGAATGCTGAGGTGGCCCAGTGGGCCAAAGCGCTTGCTGAGCAAGCCTGACAACATGAACCTGACCACCAGAATGCATGTGAAAGGCAAGAGCTACCTCCTGAAGCTTGTCCTTTGACCTCTGTGTGCACTGGCGCGCGCACGCGCGCACACACACACACACACACACATACACACACATGATAAACATTTAAAAGTCACAACATCATTATCATGTTTAGAAATATAGCTATTATAACTAGGAATACGGTGCAGGGATATTTTATGTAACTTGGGGCAGAAAAAAAGTTTTTTAAATCTGCCAAAAGATGCAATAGATGCCCACTGTGACTTGGAATTTAAACCAGTAAAGTCAATTTTCTTGCATTAAATGAGCAATCCAGTAGATGTACTTCTAAATCCATTGCAAATGACTGCTGACGGAGGATCTGATTAAGCACGGTCCAGAAAGAGCTTGCAACTAAGACTGTTTACTAACATTTCAATTTCTATGGCTCATTTATTAGACTTAGAATAAAAAGGTGAGAGGGCTGTTTGGGATTGTCTTTAACCTTGATGATATTTCCACTGAAGCAGCATAATGGCTCTTAATTGCTTAAGTGAAGAGAGCATGTTGACGTGTCCTCCTTTGGGCTAAGAGCTTCAAGCTTAGACTATTATGCTAATTCAAGCATTATATACACCTGAGTATTTATGAGGCTGACACCAGTGATGTTGCAGGTAAAGGGCTGTGAAATGGTCTGTAAACAGAGAGAATTGATTTGAGGCCCAAAAGCAGTGCTGGTAAAAGTCACAGCCATTGAACAGCCAACCCCACAATTTCTATCCAGATTGTCAGCCTAGGTCAGACAGTGTCAGCAAGGCTGTCATCGGAGATCAGATGGGTGGTTTAATAACACGTAAACCAACCCCACAGCAACTCTCACGGTGGCAGTCTAGTTCCATCTGGTGTGGCCACGTGTGCATGCCTACGTGTACGCGAATTTTCATTATGGAAGCTTCACAGAGTGCTCAAGTCAGTGAACGTTACTGTGTTGGTGTTGGACGAAAGCTTTTGGCTAGTTGACTCGGACAGCAGTGTGACTTACCCAGGGACTGTGCAGCATGAAGAGAGACCAGATGTTAGAAACCTTCCATGGGATGAAGGAAAGATGGCCAACTGATCTTGGTGCCCGGTCATCTGCATCATTGGCATCATCTGTGTGCCGCAACTCTTCCAGCATGAAAACTGGACAAGCCAGCCTCGAGATAAACTATGTAAAAAAAAAAAAAAAAAAAAAAAAAAAAAAGGTAATCGCTTTTATTTAAATTGTTATAGGCTTTGTTAATACAGCTTTCAAAGACAGTGTCAGGATGGCTTAGCTCCGTCTGTGCTTTAAAGCAGAATTACCCATTTGTTTAACTGACTTACGGGAGGTCCCTTCCCATCCCAGTTTCCAGACAGAAGAAAAAAAATAGCCATGATTCTCTTCTTCCCCGGTGCTAAGACATAATGAAACAGAACTGGGAGACATCGGTAGAGCAGTCACCCAATGGGCACATCTGGGTAACTGCCTCCTTTTCTTTACCTCCGAATGTCTGCCTGACCGTTACTGTGAGGGTTGACTATTCACGCAGCAGGGAAAAGCTTTCCCTTTGTAAACTTCGTCTACTTTGTAAACCCTCAAGCCAGAAGAGTGGCCAGGCCCCTGCCTGAGATGCTCTAGCGGCCAGGCCACTCCCGAAGGCCTCTTTAACGGTCTTAGCAGCTTTTTTAGCCTCTGTAGCAGTCACAAAGGCCATCTCCAGCCCCTCAACAGGAGCCTAATTTTAGGTAATTTTAGTTATGCTAATTTTAGGTAAAAAGTCTGAACAAAAATCCACCAGTCCTTGAGCAGGAAAGTCAACCAATCCCTGAGCTTCCCATAGGAACCTACCAATCCCTGAACAAGAAAGCCCACCAATCCCTGAGCGTCTCCAAGCTCAGGGTTTGAAATCCCACCAATGCTTTCCTTGGCAATCTCTTTCCAAAAAGAAAATCCTAAGAAATACTATTTAAAGGCTATGACCCTGCTCAGTTTCCTGATGTCCTCCCCCAAGAGCAGGGGCGGCAACTCCTGGATTTTTTTCCTCCACACCCTGGACCCTCCCATTAAATCTCTTTTGTGAGATTTGCTGCGTGGTATGACTCTTCAATCAGAAGGAAGCCAAGAAGCAATGAAGGGAAGAAGAGAAGTAGAGTGGGGCTGAGGTCCCGAGGTCCTCAAATCGGCTGAGGATACCGTCTCCTGGGAGCTACAATGCCTCTGCTGAGGAGACTTCTTCTCAGAGCTCTGTGGTTCCTGGGCTCCAGCGTCTCAGGATAACTTCCGTTGGGACACTGTCCCACCTCAGAGCTGTGTGGTTCCTGGGCTTCTGAGTCCCAGGACACCTTTTCATCCAAGAAGTAAGGCCAGCAGTAGGGATGGACTGTGTAAAGTGCTCGGAAAAGTGTCCAGACACCTAAGCACACACTAAATGGTCAACACGACTGATGACTGATACGTATTTGGTCTCATACATTTTAAAAACAATATGTGTCTGAAGTACAACATTTTTCTTCCTTGGGGTTCATGGAAGTTATTCTGATTCTAGGAACTCTGTTAAATATGTATGGTATTAAAAACAAAACAAAAAACAACAGAGCCGAACATAATGGTTGTAATCCCAGCACTTGGGAGGATGGGGCAGGGAAAAGCAAGTTCAAAGCCAACTAGTTCTACACAGCAAGAATCTGCCTCAAACAAACAAGCAAACAAAAGCAAAAACAATCAACTTTCAAATTCGTTTTTTTCCCCCTGCCAGTGAGCTCAGTGCTGACTAGGAGTACATCATTCTCATGTAGTTTCAATGCTTGTGTTGTGTAAGCTGACATGCTCCCTGAAGAACAACAGTACCATCCCGTGCACATTCATGAAGGGGAGAGAGAGAGAGAGAGAGAGAGAGAGAGAGAGAGAGAGAGAGAGAGAGAATAACTTGTAGGAACCAGTTCTGGCCTTCCACCATGTGGGTTCTAGGAATTAAACTCAGGTCATCGGGATCAAGCACTTTTACCAGCTGTGCCATCTTGCTGGCCCATGGGTTGGTTAAATTCTTCAGCTTCGCTTTTGGGTGGCAACCTCTGGATTATTTTCCTTTTGTTCAAGTAGCACTTTATGTTCATGAGTTAATGTTCCAGTCCAAGCTGTTAGAGATGAGCTCTCGTATTGGTTAGCAGTTATGATTTAAACGTCTTTTCCTCAGTAGACATCTGGTCAGTCATTGTGATGAGATTCAGAATTGTGAATAATGGCATTTAAAGTGACACAGTATGGAGCCAGGACATTTAATCCTCAGGTGGCCTCTTACTGTTTTTTTTTTTTTTTCTATTGTGTGCATTAATGAAAAGGTTTTGCTCTAATTTTAATCATAAAGGGGTCAATAGTATTACATTTTCTAAAAGTTTAGCATGTGTGGCCACATCAAGTACGGCATAATCTGTAGTTATAACAATTCTGTTTTAAAACCTTGGTATGCTATAAATGCCTATTTTAGAAAATACTTAAATGTGCTCATGTGGCCTGCCTTGTTTGTAAGCAAAAGAAGTTTCTCGATTTCTTAAACTACCAGTTTGAAGTCAAGGTTCTTTTGAGCCTTTGAACACACAGACATTTGTGTCAGAGATCTTGTTATTAGCCCAGTGTAGGTAGAGTAGCCAGTAAGAGAACCCAGGCCATCTTCAGGATTATTTTGTTTCAGTTCTACCCAGGCTGTCTTCAGGATTTTGTTCAGTTCTTCCAGGGGCAAGGCTGTGTTCACTACTTCTGGGCATTCATGCCAAGATTATTCATAAAGGTGTGTGAGAGGGTTCAGAGTTTCTGAATAATCCATTCAGATCCCACAGTAAGGCTTTCATCAGAATGGTACCAAAGAACAGCTTTAGAGATCTCTTGAACTCTTAAGAGCCAAAGAAATAAGCAAACAGTGGTCCTGGGTCCATTAAGGCCACAGAGACAAACCTTCACAATCTATCAGGGGTGACAAATAGATTTCAGTATGTATATCAGTTCTAACAGGTTAATGGGAGTTGCTTGGGGCAAGGTACTACAGGCACCATGTGATCCATTAACAATGCCTGGTGTGGTGAGGTAGTGGAAGAAAGGAGTGTTTTCCCCAGGAGTATCATCCCCAGTTACTGTGCTTCGCTGGGGCTCATTCTTCTCAACTGAAGTGACTAAGTTTAGCAGAGATGGGCCAGTCTACATTCCTACATCCTGGGGTTTGTTTGTATTCCTGTCTGTTTCTCTCCCTGTCTCTATCTTTGTCTCTCTCTCTTCCCTCCCTTCCTCCCTCTTCCCCTACCTGTCCCTCCCTCCTTTTCTCTCTCCTTCTCACTCTTTCCTGGAAAAATAGAGGAAAAGAGATATTTCTGCAAATTATAAACATTCACTTCCATGAACAAATACACCAAGTACTTGTTAAGGATTAGCCACTTGCCAGGGATGTATGATGAATAGGCACAGATGGTCTCTGTTATTTGCTCAAAATACCTTTACTAAATAAGTTAAAATATGAAAATTCACTAAAATCCCTAGAGATGGTCTGTTCTCAACAAATACGAATTATCCTTTGTTGACTACTTCTTAAAAAACGTATTTACGTTTCTTATATCTTTTTCTTCCTACTCTACCTCCATCCCTTCCATCACCCCAACATTGGGTAGGAGAGAGAAAGGGTTAGTGGGAGAGGGAGCGCAGTTCTTTCTTAGCTGCTTCCTGCTGGTTAGGGTCCTTGGGTTCCTTGGAGCCCGTCCAGTCCTCATTTTAGCGGATCTCCAAATCCTTGTTTCACAACAGAAACCAGGAGCAGCACTGTTCTTTCTCTGATCTACACACACTCTGGGCTCTGGCATTTATTTTCTTTCCCAGGGCCCTAAGATTCACAGTATCTGCAGCTGAGAAAGAGCTCCTCTCAGAGCCCGCACGAGGCAAATAGTCTGCTGCTGTGGACCATCTGAATCAGTCTCATATCCCACACCTGGGACCAAAACAAAAACATGTTTATAGCCACAACACTCCTTATATACAGGATTTGGTTAATGTGTCTGGGGATACAGAATCTCTTCACACCTTTCTCAAGAGGGAATGTGGAAAATACTCACCCTGGAAGTTGAGAGACTCAGACTCTGGTCCTGGTTCCATCACTAACAACTTCAGGCGCTATACCTGAGCAAGACCCTCTGCCCTGCTGCTTCCATTTCTCATCCCTGAAGGCAACACTGGTCCCTACTTTCCCTGACTATAATGTGGTGCCTAGAATAAAAAAAAAAAAATAATTCAGGCCATGGCTTTGTGTAGTATCACCATGAAATTTCAGGTACTGTTTAAAGTTAAATAAAGGGGAAATAGGAACCGAGACACATTCTATTTTTAAAATATTAAAATATTTTAAAATATTCTATTTAAAAATTGGGGCTTGTGGGAGAAAGACAAGAATTTAACCCAAGTCTGGATATATAAAGAAAAAAACAGGCCCGAGTTCTGATGTGGCCTGTGGCACTTAGAAGTTCTTTGGAGAGTCAGTGCAAAGTGTAAACACAAGTATATTTCGGTGTCTGTTCTTTGGGGGTGATGATAGTACCACCTCAAAGGGCTGCCTGTGGGAATATATGACACGTGACAAACTTATTACACTGGCTAGAATATAATGTGATGTCAACAGCCAACTACTGTTGCATTGCTTGACAAAGCTCTATTTTTAGAAAGTTTATTTGTATTTCTTTTAGATGTGTGAGTGTTTGCCTGCAGGTATGTACATGTGCCGTGTGCGTGCCTGATGCCTACAGAGGCCGAAAGAGGGCATTCAGTCTCCCGAAACTGGGGTTACAGGTTGTTGTGAGCTGCCATGTGGGTGCTAGGAACTGATCCAGGTTCTCCACAGGGCAGCAAGCACTCTTAACCTCTGGGCTGTCTCTTCATCCCCACCTTGCTATTTGTGTATGTACAGGAAAATGGCGCCGTTTTATATTTGGGCAATGCAGTTTCTCACATTTGTTAATGATCCCCAAGTGCCATTATATCGTGTAACAATGCTTTATGCAATATTTTGGAGACTCCTGATAGATATGATCTTTAAATCACTTTTTAGATTTAAGTCTTACACCTGGAAAGATGGCTCTGAAAACCACAGAAAAGGCCTTGGGGACTTAGAGAACCTAGCCTGTTGTCATGGTTACAGGACTAAGACACAGCTACTCCCAGAATAGGAGTGGAGTGCATAGCTCTGATTTCAAATTCCAGTACTAATAAGATGACCTTAAGTGATGCTTTGTCACCATCATCCCTATTCTGTATGTCTTATTGACAGCTAAATGTCTGCTTTTTGTGTGGTGCTGGGGATCAAATCTAGGGCTTAAAGAAGCCAGGCTCTCTCTGAGGTACATATCAGTGCCCGACCCCTCCCTCCCTCCCTTTCACCTTTTACTTCAAGGCAGGTAGGTCTTAAAGTTCCCCAGTGTCCTTGAACTTGTGACCTTTTCTGAGTAGTGGGAATGCAGGCCCGAGCAGGCCTGTCTTGTATGCTTTTGAATGCTTGTTCCTTACCTTTCTTTCTTTTCCTTCCTCCCTCCCTCCCTCCCTCCCTCCCTCCCTCCCTCCTTCCCTCCCTTCCTTCCTCTCTCGTTTGTTTATTTGTTATTTATTTATTTTTTTGAGACATGTTTTCTCTGTGTAGCCTTGGCTGTCCTGGACTCACTTTGTAGACCAGGCTGGCCTTGAATTCACAGAGATATGCCTGCCTCTGCCTCCCCGAGTGCTGGGATTACTGTGCCCGGCTCCTTACCTTTCTTTACAACCATCTTCAGGCCAAACACACATGAAAGTGACATGTGGCATAGAAGGTGGCTGGGGTCTCCACCGTAGTTTTCCAAGGTTGGTAGCCTTGCTGGCACTCAGAGAAGACCACGTGCACCCCTGCTGTGGTGAGCAGACCTCATCCTTCCATACAGGCTCATTTCTGTCCATCTGACTCGAGCGTCTGTCGGGGACCTGTCCTGCTGCCCAGACACACATTCTCCCCCCACCCCCCCCCCCCCCCCCCCCCCCGTGAGTTCCATGGAAATTACTCACTGCAGAGGTGCAAATAAAGACTGAGTGAGGAGCCTGAAGCGAGCTAGGAGGTGTGGAAAATGCCAGCATTAAATCAATTCATCCAGTTTCATCTTCATTTGCTTTTCCCTATGGCTGTTTCTATACCAGTCAAGTACACTTTAAAAAAAATTTTTTTTTTTTTAATTCACAAACTGATAAAAGAATACACTAAACAGAGGCAAAGGATTATGGATGGTTTTGTGTGCTTGCATACATGTGTGTGGTGGCCAGAGGTGGAGGCCAGCCTTGGGTGTCATTCCTCCTCAGGAGTCATTCACATGTGGTCTCTCATTGGTCTGGAATTCAAGAAAGGAAGGCTGACCTCAAGGATCTTATTCCTACCTCTGCAGTGCAGGGATTACAAGTATGGCTTTAAATAAATAAATATATA
>NW_026596109.1:2708667-2720796 GCF_907164565.1 Psammomys obesus
TAAAGTTGTTCCTACGATGTCGACTTGCTGAAAAAGTCCAGAAAAGAGTGACAAGCCCTGAAACCTCAAGCAGTCATAGCAGGAGGAGCTGAAATCATGGCACTGTGTCATTGAGAGAAACTGGGGAGTCCCAGGCTTAGGGACAGGGAATACACAAACTGAGTTTGTCACAAGTTGTCATAGGACTCCAAGTCACATGAAGAGGCTTCTAGCCAAGCAAGGGACCAACAGCCGTAAAGGCAATAACTATAATCTGTTAAAACCTGTCAGCAGTTATTAAAATCCTAAGGTCATAGCGGTAACAAAAGAGAGAAGGAGAGAGGGTAAGAAGTGGAAATGGGGAGGTGCTGGCAGACATTAAAGGGAGTGAGCAAACAGGTATCCAGACCCTGTGGAAAGCTGCTGGAGACTAACAAACTTATTAGTCTGAAAACTGGAAAGAACTGGAGCCAACCAGCACACACCTTGCCTTTCCTGTGTGAATTGTAACTAGAAAGCCAAGGAAGAGATGAAGGAATGGTTTATTTTTATTTTTATTTTTATTTTTATTTTTGCAGTGCTGCGTATTGAACCCCGAGCATTAGGAATTTAAGTAAATGCTCTGCCACTGAGCTAGACCCTTGGCCTGGGAGTGCCGCCTTATAAACCTGTTCAAGCTAGTAAGTAATCATGGGAAGATGAAGTGAGAATTTCTGCAGCCGCCAATGAATGAATGAGCTGGGAAGTTCGTTAAACTAACGTCATCAAACAGACATGGACACTACAGGCTGAGGCCTCCCCTCCGCTGGGAAGCCATTCCTCACAGCACTTATGGTGCAGTTATCGCTGACTTTTTGTGTGACTTCACTAAGTTCCATATGTCTTCTCACTTGATTATTGTGTGGTTTCCCCGTCTCTACCCTGCTCTCCCGTAGTCTAAGGTCCACTCAGCAGCTAGATGACCAGCTTAAAAATCTAAGTCAATGCATGGCAGTCCTTCGCTCAAAACCTGATAATGGCTTCCCTTTAACACTTCTCTCTCCTCAGCCCCATCGTATTTATTTATTTATTTATTTAGCCCTTGTGGAAATAACAGTTTGCTCTGTAGCCTAGGCTGATCTGAAATTATGTATTTATTTGCTTGTTTAGACATGGTCTCACTGGAGACCAGGCTGGAATTGATGTCAGACATCTGCCTGCCTCTGCCTCCTGAATGCTGGGATTAAAGATGGGCACCACGGGTGCCCGGCTGTAACTCTCTTTTAATATAGCCCAAGCTGGCTTGGTTCTCCAGCCTGAGTGCTGGGGTCATGGGTGGGTAACGATGCCCAGATCTTATCAAAGACCTTTACCATGGCCGGCAAGATGATCCAGGAACTGTCCCAAACCTCCTAGTCCGCCCTATCGCATACCCTTAGCCACGTGGTCCTTTTGCCATCCTGTTGTGGCTGGAGCTCATTTCCCTCTCGGCACCTTCCTGAGCAGCGCTGCTCCCTCGCTCTTCTCTGCTTGGCTTGCTGTGCTTGGGTCCATCCGCTGCTGGGGAGGCCTTTTTGACTTTCATGGATCAGCTGCACGGCTGGTACTGTTCATTCCTTTTACTCCATTTCATCATTATTCTTGTACCACTTGCTCGTGTGTGTTTACCGTCTCTCTTCCATTTGACCACGAGCTCCAGAGGCATGGACTGTTTTTTATCCATCCCTGTGTCCCCCGGAACAGTGTCTGTGAGGTGCTGTGCTAGGGTGCGTGGCTTTAACAGTCACTCAGCCACCATAGCTCGAGGAAGGCATCAGAGGACATTTTATTTATTTTTTGTACTGTTAAACGTCTTTGCCTGTTGATTTCATATCACTAGCGCTGTTTCTAAAATCTTGTGTTTCTGTTTTGCGTGTATGTGCATTAGGGATCTGTGCATGATTATATTCCTATATCCTGTTCTGCGGGGGCGGGGGGGAATAGTTTCAGAGCTCCATGACAAACCTTAAAACTGTATCATGAGAAGAAATGAGTTTGAGAGGCCAGAGAGGGGACAGAACTGAAGCATACCAGCTATTGGTCAGCCATGCTGCAGGACTGGTGAGAGTTTTGAAAGGTGTTGCCATCGCACCTTCCGTAGGGGGGTGGGCTGCCGAAAAGAAAGGACCTCCCGCCGCCGTACTCGCCGGGGGCCACCAGGTGGTGCTGTCAGAGACCTGTGCTCCTCCTCAGTGGCTGCCCAGGCTGAAGAAAGGCAGGCACTTCACAGTAGGACAACTTAGTATTTTGAAATCACAACAGCGTCATGGAGCCGCTGAAGATCATCACTCAGAAAAAATGAAGAAACGTTCAATTGGGAAATTGAGACAAAACAAAAGAACAATAACAACAACAACAAATCACCACAAATAGCGTGAATAAAGCTAACACAGGGGGCCTGTGCGCAGTGTTTATGGTGTCAGATCAGGCCAGCGTGGTCTCCCCGACAGCTTCCCAGTCTGACGAGGAAGTCAGCATCTACGCAGTGGTTTCTTTGTTTTGCTTTTGGTTTTGCTGAGCTGGCACCTAGGGTCCCGAGAGTCACGTGTTAAGCGACTTTTGAGAATACAGCTGCGTAGTTCACGAAAGCCGTTTAGCACCTGTGGATTTGCAGAGCCAGCCTGTAGACGCTAGCCTGAAAGAGTGGTGCTATGCTGGTTGAGCGGCCCAGAAAGAGTAGGAAAAAACATGGACCTTCCAGAGGGTTCGTGGCACCCGCTTCCGAGTCTCCTGACTTCCGCCTGGTAACAACAGAATTTCCCAATCCATGAGGAGGCGCCTCTAGCCACAGCTCAGCTTGCATCTCAGAACTCCTTGATGGGACTGGGGACTGCCGGTGGGCCGGTGGGGGCAGGGGAGCTTTGCCTGTGGAGTCTGCATTTCCGGTAAGCATCACAAGTCCTGTGTGCACTGAGGTCTGAAAAGCTCCAAGTGTCCAAGATGGCTGCAGACAGCACTGGAGAGTACAGAAAGGAAGAGAGAATGCCTGACACTGGCTTGTCGTCTGTGTCTTTGGATTCCTCTTCAGTCGCCAGGATCAACACCCTCATTGCCCATTTTACAGTATGAAAATCAAGGCACAGAGAGGTTCAGTGCTTTGCCCACACAGAGAAAGGGGAAGGTGCGCGACTCCGAGCCAACAGCCAAGGCTTTCAACCGTTCTCCTGAAGGCCTCCCACAAATGCTTGCTTTCTGAGAAGCCTCAAAGAGGCCTGAAGAAGTACAGAATTGCCCAAGTAGAAGACACGGGTCTAATGATTTATTCTGAAATGTAATATTTATCCATCAAGGACTATAGTTATCGAGAATTGGATCTCACTAACCCCTTTGTAACTACATTATATGGCATTGGTTTTGCTCTTCCAAGGACACTGGAGTAGTTTTTCAGAGGAACAGAACAGCAATAAATTGAGTTCCTTTACTGTATGATGTCCCTACATGCACTGTCTTCCCTAATTCTTAGGATAACGAGCATAGCACGTGCCTCCACGTAGAGATACAAATATTCTCACAGGGCGCAGGTGCTCCCTGCAAATTGGGTAGTAATTAAAGAGTAGGTTTGGGTTTACCCTCTTGTATCAGTGAAGATGCGGTTAGCTACAAGCAATAGAAACCTCTATATAGAGTGACCTGAACGATACAGGAAGATGTTCTCACAAGATAGGAGGACGAGCAAGTCCTGAGAAGGATAGCTTTCGGGCTGGTTAATTGAGAGGCTCAGCAATGTCATCAAGACCCTAAGATCAATGTAACTCGGCTGGTTAAATTTGGGCAGTTTTATGGGTTGTGTTGTGTTTCCCCAAATATAAATCTACAATTCTAATTCCAAGATCCTTAGAATGTAAGTTTAGGTGGATATGTAATATTTATTACACTTAATTATTGTGCATGTGAATGTATGTGTGTGTTTATGCAGGCATGTGTGTGTGACACAGTGCATGTGTGGAGGTTAAAGGGCAACTTGTGTGAGTCCTTTCTCCCTTTCCAACACTGGGTCTCAGGGAGTGAACTTAGGTTGTTAGGGCCTGGTGGGAGGTCCCTTCACCTGCTGAACCATTTGTGCAGGTGGAAGCAGAGTTTTTACAGAGGTGATGACGTCAATCATTATAGGACCAACATGAATGGTGTCCTTATACAAAGGAGAAACAGGGGCACAAAGACAGATACACATGGAAGGAAGATAGTGTGAGACACTCAAGGGAAAGATGGCCACACTGCTGGAAGGATGCATTTCACAGCCAGGCAAGGGCAGGGGTTCCAGGCAAGCACCAGGCTCTGACAGAACACAGGATTATATATATATATATATTTTTTTCAAAATATATAAAATACACACACACACACATATATATATATACATATACATATATATGTTATGTGAACCTACAAACAAACAAGTGAAAACCAAATACATATCATGGATAGGCGAGAAAACTCTTCCTTGCAGAGGCCCAGCAAACTTCCTCTCCAGTTCACTGGTTAAAAATCCCATGCCCTTCCCCACACTCAGCAGTAGCCGTATCAGTTTCTTTCCTGTGGCTCTGATAGAATGCCCTGACAAAAAGCAGCTCAGAGGAGAAAGGGGCTTATAATTCACAGGCCGTCATCTGTCGTGGTGACCAAAGCACAGCCGCAGGAGCATGAGCCTTGCTGATGTGCACACAGGGACCACAGAGAGAAAGAACAGGACATGGGGCTGAACTATAAAACCTCAAAGCCCACCCTCACTGATATACACTTCCTCCAGCAAGGCTTCCTAGATTTCCCTAACCTCCCCAAACAGTACCACCAATGGGGGACCAGGTGTTTAGATACCTGGTGTTATGAGGGACGTTTATTGCTCAGACCACAAAAGTGGCAAAGGCAACAGGATGCCCTTTTTGTCAGTTTCGCCAGCCTGCTATGAACTTGACGGAGTCCTCCACAGTCTACGTTAGGCCGAGCTGTGAACGTATTTGGAGGCAGGCCTCAGTCGTAGTGACTTTTGCTGTTGTGGTGGTAAACACCTTGACAAAATCAACTCAGGGGAAAAGGGCTTATTTGGGCTAAGCGTGTCCTGCATTAGTTCTCTGGAGCTTCAAGCAGCTGTGAGGCCTCCAAGTCACAATCCCAGAAATTGCTGACACCTGCCGTGGGCGGGTCTTCCTATCGCAATTAACCCGATCAAGATGACTCACAGGCGTGGGACTCCCAGTGATCTAGGCCTCATCCGATTGGCAGCTGAGATTAAGCACCTCCCTCTCTTCCTTCTTCCCTCTCCCACCTTCCCTCCCTGCAGGGTTGTTTGAGCACTCAGGAAAAAAAAGATGGCTGTGAGGCGGGAATAGAGCTCCCAGCAGACACTACCCAACCTTTCTAACAGCTCTGGAACTGTCAGAAAATATGTGTGGGCTGTTGAAGCTGCCCAATGTATGGGATTTGTTACGGCATCAAGAACTGTGTATGGGTCACCCTTATTTGTGGATAGCTTAAAGGCTGGAGGGGGATGTCTGAGTTGGTAAAGTGCCTCCTGCACAAACGTGAAAAACTGAGTATGAACCCCCAAAACCTACATAAAAAGCTGAGCATGGTGGCGGGTGTCTGTAAACCAGTAGGGCCAGGGAGATCCCTGGGTTTTACTGGTCAGCCAGCCTTGTCAGTCGGTGAGCTCCAGGTTCTGCGAGAGAGTCTATCTTAAAAAAAAAAAAAAAAAAAAGAGGTGTAGAGTGATTGAGGAAGACACTCAACCTTGATTCCTGGCTTCCACGTACACACACACACACACACACACACACACACACACACACACACACACATACACACACACGGAGAACCTGGAGGGGCTAGCTTCTCCTGAGATGCATGGCCACGTGTCAAAGCAGCTCTTGAACAAGGCTGAGTCCAATCGGGAAGGAAGGTGGACTGGGAGAAGGCTGGCTGGGCAGCTACCAAGCGACTACTGTATCCCAGACCTTCCCCACCGCACCGCAGCCCCCTTTCCTTTGTCCAGCTTTCTCTGCGCAGGATGAGAATACCCGCTGACGCTGAGCGGAGAGGCGT
Source organism: Psammomys obesus (assembly GCF_907164565.1). Taxonomy (NCBI): domain Eukaryota; kingdom Metazoa; phylum Chordata; class Mammalia; order Rodentia; family Muridae; genus Psammomys; species Psammomys obesus. The sequence continues at coordinate 2,714,704 of NW_026596109.1, forward strand.
GAGCCGTGATTTGTGAATTAGTTTGGTTCACACACGCATTGTTCCTTATACGCCCCGAAGCTCCATGCTTGAGTCAATGCCCCAAAGCACAGACTCCCAAGCAGAGGTATCTCGGTTGGAAGAATGCACGTCTGCCCCTTCTTAGTCTTTCCGCGCCCGATTTCTGTGAGACTGTCTCATGGGAAGGGAGGGCTGAAGAACGGGCATTGAAAGCAGGGGCTTTGGGACTCGGGGTTTCAGGAGGATTCAGAAGACGCCTTTACCACCTTTCAGGAGGCCCTTCCTCCGCTACGGCATAAAAAGCCAAACGTAGTCGTCCAAGCTCACCCCTCAGACCAGCCACTGCCCCCCACACGAGCCTGCAGGCCGTTCTGTGTTTATAACACTGGTGCTGCTCCTTAGGTGGAGATGAGGGAAGAGAAATGCATTACAGGATCCCGAATATAGCTGGGGAGAACCACAGCAGGGTAAGTATGATGTAATTTAAGTATTTTGGCACAGCAAATGAAAGGAAATTACATTTCCTATTATCTCCCAACAGTTATTGAAAATGAAATGAAATATATTCAGGATTCCCTCCAAAAGTCAGCCTCCCTCCCCCCCCCCCCAAGATGTGATTTTTTTTTTCCCCCGCAGTTTGTTCATCTGCTCTGCGGGCCCCTCCTCTCTCAACATGGAGGCACATCCTGTTGGAAAACATTCAATGAAAAAAAATGGACAGAAAAAGTATACTACTTCTTTAAAATATATTGCAAGAATACTCATTTTCAGCTTTTTATGGCAGCACTAGCTGGTATTCTTGCATGCAATTTTGTAATTTATTCTGAACATTCTACTTAAACCTTTTTTCAATAGCATGATTTTATTAGAGTCAGCTCACTGGACTTTCCCAAAAAGGTATTTAAGATCAAATAAAACCAGTGCTTGGAAAAATATCATTACAATATGAAAGCAGTTACAAAAACATTAGTACTGCAAAGTTTTATTTCAAATGGCTGAGCTTGCTGTACCCCGGGTTATGGTGTTTCTACTTCTGCAGACATACTTTCTGGAGAAATGGGGAAAACTGTCATCTTAGCAGTTTTTGCACCTGAGAGGGGGTAGTGGGGGCGGTGAGGGGAGGAAGGGGTATAAAATTTTACAGTGAGGAAGAAAAAAAAAAAACAAAAAACACTGGACGCTGGTGTTGATGAGAAAATGGACTGTCTTTTATCCAAACCTTATCTTCTCAACCCACACTTCCAAACCGCTCTGCTTCTCACCTGTCCCCACAGAGGCAAGGTGCAGCTTTTCAGCAGGTGTTGAATGTGGATGGGTTGGGGACTCTGTTGTACCAGCGGACTATATACTGTGTGCTGTCTCTGATGTCCTCTGGACAGCGTAGTACGGTTTTTGGGGTCCAGATCGGTCTCTAGCACCTCCATCTGGTCAGGCTCAGAGGAAGTCTGCATCTATGGTGGGCTGGTGGGCTCCTCAGCTCTGGCGGTTATCAGGTGAAAGCCCAGCAGCTCTTCTCTCTTGCGAACAGGTCCCAAGGCCACCCCCACGCAGACTCACCTTGCACCAGGCCACAAAGCAAACCAGCACCTGCTCCCTGGACTCCAGGGTGGGGCTCCAGAGGCAAGCACCTTTTCTTTCTGTTGTGACCCAGCTCTCCATTTCCCAGGCAGTTTCACCAAGTCCATGACCGTAGGTCCAGCGAGCCTTCTTTTTGAGGGGGTTGCTGTCAATCAAAGGTCACTGCTTATCAGAGAGGAAAGCATCATTTGTCCTGTTTCCCAAAGTGCTGCTGGCTCCAGGATTTCCACTTAAGACGTGCTCTGCTCTGGATGTACAGCAGGTTTGGTCAGTGAAGAGGAAATAAATTCACATTTTTACATACTGGCATTTCATGTAGGTGATTATTAATCCACACGCAATTCTCTTACCCAATATTTCTCTCGGCACTTTTCCTCCGAGCATCAAATCTGTGGCAAAACACTTCCATCCTGAAGCTGGCAGATTAGGTGGCTTCTGCGTGGACTTTCAAATGTGATTTAAAAAAAAAAATTGCGAGTTACTATTCATATTACTTTTCTAAGGAGAAATATGCTTAAAAAGTAAAGTCTTTATTGCTTCTTAAAAGGCCTAGCACTCTGTGATAAATTCTCATATTTTGACTGTTAATATGTTTGAATGAAAATTATTTATACATTTGGGCGAGGTTGAGTGGTTTTCATTTGATTGCTGCCTCTGGAAATGAAAGCAGAGTAGCAGGAAATTTACATGCCACGCTGTGATGTATATCCAGATTATGAGATGATTGTGCGGCAGACGAACCCCAAGTAAAATCATTCCCATCACACTGTGACAACTGCAATTCCTGACAAGGCCTCTTAGTTTTGGGGGCTATTATCATTGTACAAGAGTATAATCTATTGACAGCAGGGCTGTTTAATACATCGAAAGGCAGACAGTGGAAGAAATCTTAACTGTTTTCATTCGCCGCTGCACAAGGGCACAGATCAAAAGTGAATTATATCTGAAAATATGCACGTATGATGATGGGATGTGTGGCATCCATCAACCTGTTTAGTCATGGTTAGGCTAAGGTGGGGAAGAGCCGCATATGTGCTCTGAAATAGAGAGATGAGACTGGAAATCAGACCACTGCCCAGTCAGAGAGCAGACAGGGCAGAGGTCTCTCTAACCCTGGCTCGCTGCCTGTGTAAGTTACACCAATGTCCTCATCTGTGCCGACGCCTCTGGCTCACTAGGGACAAGCGGGTGGCAGTGACCTGGGTTTACCTAGAACGAGTTGGAGAACTGTGTGTATCTTTGTCCTGTCTCACGTGGGTGTGCAGGTGTGGAGCCCAGCGCGGTGTGTTGCAGAGATGGCTAACCCACGGCTCTTCTGGATGCTCAGAGTTAGACCAGATACACGGAACACAGAGCCCTCCCAGAAAGGGCAGTGAGTGGTATCGTTGGGCCTCAGAATATTGGTAGAGAAGGGCTGCTTTTCTGCTTTCTTACTGATGGGGTCAGGGCCTCTCTGGGCTTCAGATGGCAGAAAGTTCTTAGAGCCGAGTGGTGGCATTGATGCCCAGGGTCAGTGGGACTCAGCTTGCTCCTTGTGATGAGAAAACTCAGGCGCGACTAACGGGGCTTTCTATGTGATAGGGCTCAAGAGGAGCCAGAGTGAAGATGTTGGATTCCCAGCCTCACTAAGGCTTTTCAAAGTACAACACGGAGCCCAGTTATTTTACAGAACAAAGATGTTTAGGGGCAGCTGAGAAACAGTGAAGAGGCCTGATGAACGATTGGCATATTTCCCCAAGGAAATAGCTAATCACCCAGTATTCAGTTCAGACACTTCAAATGACTGAGTGGAGACAGGGGAGAATGGAGAGAAAGGGTTAAAGTACCAACGCTCAATTCAGTGCCAGACACACCTTCCGGGTCAAGCTGAGTTCCTCTAATCTCATGACTGAAGGTCCTGAAATAGGCCACACCCGCCTGCCTTCCCTCTCAAGCTCAGACTGTTAGAGTGAATGTATGATTACTTTTGGCGTCCGTTCCGAAGGCTCATCCTGACAAGAGGCACTTAGCCTTTAGGTTTCCCAAAGACTACAAAACATGGCTCAAGTCTACAGCCTGCTCAAGCTCACCAGGCCAGGACTAAAGGAGTACGGAAGTAAGAATCCTCTAGCCTGAGTCTCTTCGTGATGGGTGTGGCATCCTGGGGAAGGGTTCACTGTCTCTGAGGAGGAGGGAGTTATAAGCAAGAGGAAACCATCCGTGTCCAAGGGCTGCACCCTGTGACCCATTCTAGGATAGGCAAAGCCTTGTTGCTGCTGTAATCTTTGTAAGAGATCAGTGTTAGTTTATGTCAACAAACATTTACACACTCCTTTCTATACACGAGGACAGTGAGGTGTGTTGATGCCATCGAGTAAGGCAGAGGTCTAGCAGGCCATTCTGTGGTGGGTGGAAAAGGAGACAGCAGCAGCTGAGAAGGATTTTGTACGCTGATGTATCTAGCGTAGGCTCAGAGAAAGGAGACAAAACATTGCTTTAGTAAGCCTTCCCTTTAGAGGCATTATAGATGTAAGAAAACCTGCAAGGACAGTGCAGAGTAGAGTATCTTTGTACCAGTCTCACTCATTATGGACAGCTTGTATTAATCTGGCACATTTATTACAAATAGTGAACCGAAAGATGATGATTATAAGAAGGAGGAGGAAGAAGAAAAGGAGGAGGAGGAAGAGGAAAAGGAGGAAGAGAAGGAGGAAGAGGAGGAGGAGGAGGAGGAGGAGGAGGAGGAGGAGGTGGAGAAGGAGGAGGAGGAGGAGGAGGAGGAGGAGGAGGAATGGGAATAGGGATAAAGGGGGCATGTAGAGAAATGGGATTTCTCCAGGACTGGAGCTTTCTGGAACTCGGTCCCAAGGCCTGAGGAAATCCAGCTGACTTACTGGTTTGAGATCTATACCTATATGTACGCTTCTGCATCTCCTATTTTTTTCGAAGCTAGTTGACATAATCACATCATCACATTGGAATTAACCACCTACATCATTCGTGTTTCCTGACTTTGGCAAAACGCTCTTATCTTGTCCCAGGATCCCACTCAGGATCGTTAAATGTTTTTGGTCTCCTCATGGCTGTGACAGTTTCTCAAGCTCCCTTGGCTCTTTATGAACTTGAAATTTTGGGGCTCAGGAACCGTCTGGTTGCCAGAGAGGCAACAGACCACCGAGCTTCACCCCCCGCAGAACCTGGCAGTTTTGAGATGGACTAGCCAGGGATTTTTGTCTAGTTTCCTTCAGTTAAGGTTTGACACTTTTCTTATAGTGGGCTTGTAGAAGGGAGCCTGTAAATATAGCTCTCTTTCTCTCTCTCTCTCTCTACCATGTTGGTTTTGCTTGTCTGTTTCAACCTGACATGAGTTGGAGCCATTTGGAAAGTATGAACCTCAACTGAGACAATGCAAGTCTGTGGGTCATTTTCTGATTAGTGGTTCATGTGGGAGGACCCAGCTCAATGTCACCTCTGGGCGGGTGGTCCTGGGTGATATAAATATGCAGGCTGAACAAACTACAGAGAGCAAGCCAGGAAGCAGTTCTGCTTCAGTTTCTGCCTTGAGTTTCTTTCCTGACTTCCTGTCACGTTGGACTATAAGCTAAGATGAAATAAACCCTTCCCTCCGCAAACTGCTTTATCACAGCACTAGAATGCCAACTAAGGTACATGTTGTGTCAAGTACATGAACACTCTCAAAGCCTGTGTTGACCTTGGTCACATGGGTAGGTGGGTTGTATTTTATACCTGCCTCCTGCCTGTGCTGTGTTCTTTGGGATGAGGCCGGCAGGTCCAGTTTACACTGGAGATGCAGCCAGATTCCATCCTCAGGACTGTGCTTTGGGATATGAAGGTGTCCGGGTTCTCTGGGAGTAAGTATAAAGAGCACTTGGCCTTCTCTGCCTGTTAACTGTCAAGGTGGCTTGGAGAGAGGAATGGAGATGACTGAATGAACATGGCCAGAGAAGGGGCATGTAGAGAGGCAGGATTTTCCCCAAGAGTTCAGCTTTTCAGGATTTGGTCCCCATTCCTAGGGAGGTCTGGCTGATTTACTGTCTTGAGATATATACCTGTATTTATGTTCACGTCTGTGCCTCTTGTTTTCTTCTCTTAAGCTAGTTCACATAATTTTTGTTAATGCATAATTAATGTTTCCTAGGATATTTTAGGAAAAACTTTGATATAACTAAATTTACCTATCTATTTTTTTTTATTTATTTAGTGTGTGGATTTCAGGGATTGTACTCAGGTTGTCAGATTTAATGGCAAGCACCTTTATCCACTTAGCCACCAAACTGCCCTAATACAATGTTTTAAATTAATTCTTTGAGAGCTTCACTGTAGGCATAAGGTTATAGTGTAATTCAAATGCTGATTTCTGTACCCCCCCAATCTGGTTGCAATCCTTGTTCTGAGAATCTCCTGTCTCAATGTTGTATAAACACTGCTCCCCAATTGTCCCCTGATATGCTAATAAAGCAGCTTACAGTCAATCAATGAGAAGGGGAGGGAATAGGGATGGACTTTCTGCCCCCC
>NW_026596109.1:2720806-2738306 GCF_907164565.1 Psammomys obesus
TTTTTTTTTTTTTTTTTTTCCCCAAAAAGACTGTTTCTGAACAGAGAATTATTTACTAATTGCAGACAGGATGGAGATAGAAAGAGCATCAGTCTCCGTGGAGCTAGCGTTGCGTCGGAAGGGCTCCGTACGCTTTGAATCAGGCAGTATATTTTCCTGTTAATCTATATTGGTTCCCTCCCAAAGGCAGTTGACCCTGCGGGGGAGGAAAAAGAGCCCCACCGAGCGAGCTTGTAACTGGCATTGAAAGTGCGCTGCTGGGGAGAAGAGCGCAGAAATATCAGAGGGAATAGCTCGTGGAGAAGAGGAGACGCTTGGAGTCAGTGGAAAGTAATCTCGCTGAGCGCAAAGTTATCTAGTTAACCTATTGTTCAACATAATGAAAACGCAGGGCTATTCTGAGTGTGTTACAGTATGTAGTTTGTCAATTATCCAACCAGGGGGCCTTGCTCATTCAGCCAGGATTGAAGGCAATACCCATACTATTTTATTACTGTTAAGCCTCAACTTGGCATATTTTTATATAGACTATAGGGTGTTTAATAGCCATGCAGAACCAGAGCTGTCTTCATTCTTTCTGGTTTGAGTCCATTGTCAGTGGGCTGCATTACTTCTCGTCAGTGCAATTAGGGTGTGATAATAATGCAGTATTTTAGACTTGAAAATTCTTGGCAAGGTGAAGGATGAGAGGGAGAGATGAGAGATGTCTCTCAATGTTCCAAAAAAAAAAAAAAAAAAGGTAGGAGCGGACAAGCAGGGTGTGAAGAAAACAGCTTGAGAGGCTGGGTAGCTACCTGCTAGAATCAAGAAGGCACCCGGGGTCTGCTTTTACAGGTTTTCACGAAGACACCAACATCTCCATCACCCAGCATTTAATAAAAATGGAAGCGCACCAAAAAGCCTCTTAGGAAAATCTCTACCACATCAAGTTAAAGCACAGGTGAACTTTAAATGCGATTTCAAAATTTATTTCTCATTCAGCAAATTCTTACTAAGACTGGCCAACCATCTTGTTTTCAAACACCATTTCAGAGCACATGCAACATCCTTCTCGTATTTCTCGCCAGGAGTCCTACAGGCTGCAGGAGACTTAGAACGGAATATTTTGAAAATTGGTCTGTTCTGAAGAACATACAAGTTGTGTCCACAGCAAAGCATTTCCCCTCGCCAATGCTGGTCTGTCCAGTGGTGTCAAACATTTCTTGACTTAGATTAAAAAAAAAAATGTATCGAGGGTCAAAATCATCCCTTAATGGTCCACACTTCTATTTAATAATCTGTCTCAGTGTTAAAAGACACCCCATTCTTTCATAGTTACAAGGAGTATTGTGCACCGACAGCCTGCTCTGGGCTCGCATCGGACAGGTCCACATGATTCCATATTCTGTCCATTCCAGGGAAAGGCTAAAGGAGACAGAGGGTACGGATCTTGTTAGGTACAGTCTCTGACACCATCACTATCAATTGTCTTTCTCTGGGGCTGATCACCACCTCAATTATCTAGTGTCCAGCCTACCTGATAGGTTTTTGCAAACTATAACTCTTCTGTCGATGAGCATGGAATAATGACAGCCAGGGGCAAATGGACAGAATACAAAGGAGATAAACCCAAAGTAAAATACACGAGTCTGTCTCTGCATGGAGGTGTCCACTGTGCTTCTGGTACCAAGACAGTCAACAGCTCTAGCGGAGAGCCAGGGGCTTCTTTGTGGGCTTATTGAGATTATGCAAAGCATGCTAAGTAAATTAGAGTGTGTTCTTGGCATAAAGACTAGTTCCATTTTATCATCTCAATGGAAATATAACAAATACTAAAAATATTGTGATATGTCCAATGGATGTAAATAGAATTTTACCCAAATCATTACATTTGTAATTTATATTAAAAAGGATACTAAACTTTAATAGGGACCCTTCCTTTAAAGGAAGATATATTTTTTAAATGATTCCAAAGGACGCTCAATTTCAAGCTGAAATCATAAATCAAGGAGCTAGGTAAAACATGCTGGTAAGTATGCCGGGCATCACAACGCTGTGCGTTTTCAGCCATACACAGCTTGTACAACATGAGAAAGGAGATTTTAGTCCAATATTAATTGAACCTTTCCAAGTTGTGGTTCAGGGAGGTTAATTTGAAAAGAATACATTACCAATATATTTATAGCATTTAAACAAATTAAAATTACACTTCACACATCAATAACACAGCTGTTAAATAATATTTTTATTCTATGTAAATCCCATCCATTCATCTCTGTTGTATAATAAATGACCATAATTACGGAGCCTCATTGGGAGGAAGGTCATGGATAACCCTGCAATTCCTCATTGGTGTAAAGAGAGAAAACAGAGCTGTTTGTGATGAATGTATTCAACCTTTGCATACTTTGGTACTTTGGACCATGAATTAAAATGCAGTTGGAAATTAAGTTCTTCACTTCCACAGCATTTTTAATCTGCTGTGTTCATTTCATTTATTTTTATTTTTTTTCTTTCAGTAACTAGGACTGCTGGACTATTTTTCTTTTTGTCTGTGATCACACACACACACAGTAGCGTGCCTACCTAACACAGGCTGCCCCCTGTCCTATAAACCCAGTCTGAAGTCTTTACAATCTCTTTAATTTTCAGTCCTTCATTCAGTTCTACAAGGAGCTATGATCTTCATACTGACCTCAACTTGTGGCATGAAAGGAACTTCTTGGCCTCACTTCCTGACCAACTCTTCCCTCTGCAGATCGCTATTCGCAGGTCACCAGGGGGGGCATTTTGTAAATTTCTTCCCGGAAGGCCTCTCCAGCTACTACCCGGAAGGTCCTCAATAGAGTCCGAGGATGAACGCTGTTTTTCCTAAAGGGGCTGAAGACACACGGAAGCGAACGTGAATGTTAAAAGCAATGGGCCAGTGGCAAATAAATTACAGAGAGAGTAACAAATTAAGACATTAACAAAGCTGGCTGGGGCTTAATTCATCTGCAGCCCTGTGTCCTCCTCGCCCGGAGGCTGTGAATTTTGGAGCCTTTCTTGTAGCAGACAGATCTTGGTCTCTGCATATGGAAATAAGAACAAATGACTCCTAATTCCTAATGAGAAAAATACCAAAGTGAGCAGTATTCCCTGTGTGTGCCATAAGGGCTTGTAATTGAAAGGTCTTTGGAATAAAGGGTTCCAAGCAGAGGGAATTCCTTTTAATGAAGCTTGGATTTAGTCCCATTATTCTAATAAAGTGTAATCAATTGGTGCCGGCAATCTGAGGGTCTAGTTCAAACTCTGATTAGATCTTGGTTGTTTTTAAGGTGACGGGCACGAGGAAGGGAAACACAAGTTAATAGGCTTTTGGGTCAGTGATCCACACTTCCTGAAGCCAGTCAGAGTTCGAAGAGGGCAGTTTGGCAGCTGTCTTAGCATAAATCCGAAGGAAGGCCATGCTGTCCACGGGGAGCCAGAACCTCAGTGCTCCCCAAGACACACTGTGGACCGAATTCTGCCCTTAATCCAATTTACTCAGCTGAATAAGTCCCACTGCTCCAGCTTGCCAACAAATTAAAATCCAGCTTCATAAAAACACCTTGAATTTGGAAGGTATTGGCTGGCCCACTAGACTTGAAACTTCATTTATTCTGGCTAACTTCTCAATTATCTTCCCAGCAGTGGAGATGTGTAAAAGTGCAAAAATCAATAGGGTTCTATTCCCGTTCTATTGGAAAGGGAAAAATTAATGAGATAGGACACTCTCTTAATCAGAAATAAATGTTTTAATTCAGATAATGACATAGTTTTCCCTCTCTGAAGGATGACAAATGCTGGGCTGCGCCCCCAGCAGAAGCAGTTTCAATTTTATTGTAAATATAAAAGGTATTGATCGGGGACATGCACAAACCCCATTGCTTACAAAAGCCATTCAGGGGGACTGGGAAAACTATTAAGCACTGGGTCAGAAATCAATAAACAACACTGAAATGTAGCAGAGGTCGCCCGAGGCTTTGTGGCATCTTTGAAAGCCAAGTGGCAGGAATAGTGACAGAAATGTCTCCTGTGGAACAATGTTGGGGATGAAGAGGGTCAGATGTTTAATCTCTTCAGTGCTTTGACAGGTCCTGGAACAGAGCTAATGTAGCCTTTCACAGCTGTCTTTGATTTAAATACATGCTGATTCATCCCCCCCCCCCCCCCCCCCCCCCCCCCCCCGCTGACAACTGTATTTATTGGCTTTGGGGTGCCGAAACGTATTGGCAGGGAAAGAACCATAGTGTACATAGGAAGGCAGAACAGTTTGTGGTTATGCAAATGCACACACACACACACACACACACACACACACACACACACACACACCTCTCTAAGCACGCCGATAGAGGGAAGTACAGCCCGCCATACCAACTGAATCTCATATCCGAACAGATGCAAGGTAGAGGATGGAGCATGACGTATTTTTTTTTTTTGTAATAGCTGGCTAAATGTAATATTTCTTCTTTTGGGTTTTAATTCTAACGCTTGCTTTACATTCAAATGTGGTTTGGGCTTCCTTGTCTTGAGTCTTTTATCACGGGTTAATATATTCAACCATCTCCCTTTCCTATACCTTAGTTGGGGGAAGTAGAGCTATAATTAATCACTTTCTCCCCAGACCATCTCCCCAAGCTCCTTATGTAGTCTGGAAACTAGAAGATTAACCCAGATTAGAGACCATTCTTACATGTTGAACGGAACTGGGTAGAACCTCTAAAAACACCAAGACAGTCATTGAACTAAAACACATGTTTTATGGCAGGAAAACCTTGAACCAAGAAATCCCCGGGGGTGGAGAGAAATTACACAAGGGAAGAGATCCCATGCATGTAGGTGGAATCCGATTTTTCTAATCAGACATTGATTTGAAAGGCTTCAAGCCGAGTATTGAAACTTTTAACAACATCGTTTCTGAAGCAGAGACCGAGTCACTCCCCGAAGGTCCAGGAGCTGAGCCTCCCGTTGCTGGCGGCTCTGTTCCCCTCCTGACACCGCATGATTATGAGATTGGTGGGGTCAGGCTGCCCATCAGCGGGTGAAGTGTGCAGCTGCCGAGGATTTGAGTTTCATCTCACCTCCGATATGATGTCAGTTTCATGTCATTTCCATCCCCGAGAATGATTTGAGAGCTCTTCTTGTCCCTGTTATTACGGTCACTTGACCTCAGATGTAACTTGTGTGGAATACCATCATTTTAACAAAGTCGGCCAGTAGCACCTCCCTAGCAGGGGCTGACCTTTCCATCCTGCCGCTCCCCATTGGCTCCGAGGGGGTTTCGCTGCCCCCTCCATTCTCGACAAATGAATGTAAGGCCTCAATGAATTGGCTCACATTGGAAGTTATAGTTTTTCAGCACAACGAGCATTTAAAAAATGGAACCCCCATCTCTCTTTTCACTGGCCTGTTCTACAGGAATCGATTTCTCTTTTTGTTCTGGGATACTAAAACATAGAAAAATACCTTTCTGCTTACAAAGAAATGTCAATGCTATGTTTGTCACCCAAAACAGAGATGACACACCTTGATGTTCTGTCTGGGAGATGTGTCCTCTATTCTCTCAATTTGTTGTATCCTGCGTCTATGCAGCCAAGGACCTTGTGTCCTTTCAAAGTATTATTCTTTATTTTCACCAGAAAAAAAAAGACATCAAGAAATTTTAAACCTCACACTAGTATAGATGTCCTTATTTTGGGGCCCCCCCGTGTTAGTTAAGGAGCTCATAAAGACACAGTAAAGAGAGATGAATATCCTACTCCTGTTATGAGAAAGAAATGGCTACCTTAGGAAAGTTTAGGGAGGCTATTCTAGTTCACAAGCAAGTGTGAGACAGACCTGGGACCCGAGTCTTTACTTCCCAAGTCTCTCCCCTTTGCAGCTGCACCCAGTATTAGCGTCATCCACACCTCTCCCCTCCACATCCTGGGTTAGCACGTCACAAGTGCCTGGCGTCAGGGGTCACATACATTCATAGATTCTGGGCTATACAAAGCCAGGCTGTAAAAGTAGACTGAAGTTTGGGTCATAGGTTTTGTTTTCGTTGTTGTTTGTGGGTGGTTTTGTGTGTGTGTGTGAAACTAATTTGTGAACTAGAAAGTGCTTAACATATTAACACATAATGGTTGATTGCAGAATAAATACAGAGAGTAATGGAATGGTATTATTGGAAGTGCTTGCCAAGCCAGGCACATGCCTTTAATCTCAACAATCGGGAGACAGAGACAGGTAGATCTGAGCTCAGTGGCAAGCTGGTATACAGAGGAAGTTCCAGGACAGTTAGGGGAGGAAGGGGAGGAGGATGGGAGAGAGGGAGAGAGAGAGAGAGAGAGAGAGAGAGAGAGAGAGAGAGAGAACTTTCCCCATCACAATAAATACTGGTAACTGCTATTCATTTTTCCATTATTGTAGCAAAGAATTGGAGATAATTAACCTGAAAGAAGGGTTTGTTGGTCTCAAGTTTCTAAGGTTTCCTTTCATGGTCGGTGGATCCTGCTGCTCTGAGGCCTATGGCCAGGCAGCATACCATGGAGGGAAGCTACTTATGTCATTGTGCCTGGGAAGAGCAAGAATGGAAGCAGAATGCATTGGGGTCATTTCAAGGGCTTGTCCTAGCACTCGGAAAATCCTCTCCTAGGCTCCGCTTCCCAAAACTCCATCACTGTCCACAGGCAGGGAACCAAGTCTCTAATGCAGGAACCTTTAGCACAGCCAGGGAAACCCCAGCAGGGATTATCACCTCTGTGGATGCTTATTCTTTTAATTGTTTGATCGCTTTATTACCCTACGTCTTTAAAGACTACAAACCCAGATACTTAGATTTAATGTTTTTGACATTCACTTGTGCGTGTGTGTGTGTGTGTGTGTGTGTGTGTGTGTGTGAGAGAGAGAGAGAGAGAGAGAGAGAGAGAACCCCTGCATGTGCATGTAAGATAGAGGACAACTTGAAATCAGTTCTATCAAGTGTGCACCAGGAGCAAACCTCAGGCTGCTGCAAGCACCCTTACCGTGGCCATCTCACCATGCCCGTGTTAACTTTTTAATCAGCATAAGAAGTATGAGGTTTTGTTATGGCATTTTAAGCAAATGTACATCGGTTTGGTTGACCTTCCTTCCCCTCTTCTTCCACATCTGCATGCCCATCTTTGTATCCTTCCACCCTTAGGGCCCTCTTAACCACTTTCAAGTCACATGTGTTTGATTACACATGCTCCCCCTTCCTCAACACTGTTTCTTTTCTTGTGTCCCCCTTTCTAGCTAGGTAACACACACACACACACACACACACACACACACACACACACACACACAGCTAAGATCTGCATATGAGAGAGGGCATGAAGTAGTTGTGTTTCAAGCCTGAGTTAATCTAATATTTCTAGACCCATATATTTTCCTACAAATTTCAGTAAACAAAATTTCATTCTGTATATATAGCATGCTTTCTTCATCCATTTGTGTGTTGGTGGCTGGCTAGGTTGATGGCATTTCTTGTAGTTGTAAATAGAGCAGCAATGAACACGGATGTACAAATATCTGTGTAATAGGATACACAGCTCATTGGGCACTGCCCAGGAGCGACTGTAGAGATAATCCATATGACGGCTCTTGTATCAGTTTTTTGAGAGGCCTCCATACTGATCCTCAGATTAGCTCTACTGGTTTATGTCCCCATCAGCAGTGAGTAGGGTTTGTCTTCTTCAGCATCCTCATCATCATTTGTTCTTTGTTTCCTTGGAGACAGTGAGACTGAGTTTTAGAGTGGTTTTAATATGCACTTCCCTGGTGACCAAGGATATCAAACACGTTAAAAATAATTTATTGCCCATTTGGGTTCTTCTTTTGAGAACTGTGTGTTCATTTCATTAGTCCATTCATTAATTGGAAGTTGAGTTCATTGAGGTTTAATTTTCACAGTTCTTGTCCATGTCTGTATCTCGAAGTGCTTCTCCTTAGCAGTCTTAGTGTTTCAGATTCTAAGTTGAGGTCTTTGATGTATTTTGAGTTCATTTCTGTGCAAGGTAAGAGATATGGATCTAGCTTCATTCTTCTGCAGATGGTCACATGGTTTTGCCAGCGCTGTCGTTGAATAGGCTGCCCACCATCTTTTCAGCACACGCTTTAACCACTTTTTCAAATACTTGATGGTCATATCTGTGTAGATTTCTGTCTGGTTCCTCTATTCCGTTCCATTGCTCTATATGTTGGAGATAGCCCAGCTGTAGGGTTAAAACTGTACCAGGGATGGAGAGATGGCTCAGTGACTAAATGCACTTGCTGTTCTTTCAGGGGACTCGAGTTTGATTCCCAGCATCCACATGATGGCTCCTAACCATCTGTGACTCCAGTTCCAGGGATCCAGAGCCCTCTTCTGGTCTCCAGGGATACTACACACAGGTGGTTCACAGACACACATGCAGGCAAAACACCCATGCACAGAAAAAAATTTTAAAAATATCTAAAAGAGAAAGATAGTATGGACCACTGAACCAACAGTCCATGTTTAAAGAGCATAACAACCACCATGAAACATAAGCCTTGCTTTTCAAGTTTTCCATGAATCATGTGAAATGAGTGATCGTAGACCTATTTTTTTTTTTAAACGTTGAAAATGGCAGTTTTTGGTTTAACCTAGTATCTTGGTCTTGTCATACCACCAAACGCGTTTGTATATGACCCAAGGTTAAGAGCCATTGCTTTTGAAAAAAGATTTGAATATTTATAATTTTTATTTTATGTGTTTGATTATTTTGCTTGCATGTATGTTTGTGCAGCACATGCATGCAGCGCCTGTGGAGGCCATGAGGGGCACTGGATCTCCTGGAACTGGAGTCACGGATGGTTATGAGCCACCATGTGGGAGCTGGGAACTGAACCTCGACCCTCTGCAAGAGCAGCACATGCTTCACGCTGCTGGGCCATCTCTCCAAAGCCACTGCTTTGTGTTGAGGGTATTGTTTGTCTTCTCATCTAAGGGAGTGGCATTAAGAAGCCAAGTACACTTCCCCAGGCCTTGGGCTCAGCTAAGTGTGGGATTTGGTGGCCTTGTCATAGCCTCCATTTGCACCATAAAGAGTCTGGAGGCCTGCTGGCCTGCTTCAGATGAGCTCCATGCTGACTTCTGGCTACAGCAGCATTCTCTGGCTTTGAGTAGGTATCTTCAGTAGTTTGAGTGCTGGGATGAAGAGGATGGGGGCAGGAAATGGCAATGGAACTGGTGAGCTGTGGGAAACTGGATAGTTTTTGATTGTGGTCCTTTGCACACAGCGTGTCTATGGCTGATTGAACAACTTGACTTTCTAATCTCATTAATTTGGAGGCATCCAAGACCAGGCCTAGCATCTGACTGAGCTTGTCTCACTCCTGGGTCCGATATACCATAAGTCCACCTCATGGGCAGTTGCCAGTTTGAAGTCCAAGTCCCATGGGTATTAAGGAAGGCACAAGTGAGCCTGTCTCAAGGATCTTAGTGTCCTCCCTCTTCAATGGGGCCGGGAATTGTCTTCAGTTTCTTCCACACTCTAGGAACAAGCTGATGTGGGTGACCATCAATGCCAGCAACTGATTCTGACCGAGCATGTATGTGTTTCTGTGTTTACAAGAGAATCGGTTTATTTTAGCCCATAGTTTTAGAGGTTCCAGTCCACAGTCAAGTATTTCAGGCCTCTCATGAAGCAGCACATGGTGATTCCATCATCACCACTGCTCCCTTGATGAACTAGGAAGCAAGGCAAAGATGAGAAAGAGCTGAGGATCTTTCTGTCCCTTCGAGGGCATGGCACCTGATGACTTAAAGATCTCCCTCTAGGTTGTACCACCTTAAATTTTCATATAGCCCAACAGTTTCCCCGGAGACTAATCATTTCATACATGGCTCTGTTGGAGTCACTGATCTAAACCACAGCAGGAAGGCAGTTGAAACAACTTCTTACTCTGTCTTCCCTCCCCCCCCCAAAAAAAAATCTTCTAAAAGCCAGTATTGACCATTTAGAAATTTCTCTAGCTAGATTTATGAAAGGCAGTTGGGAGGGCCATCACGAGGCATTTAAAAGATAGGAATGGCTTGAAACACAGTGCAAGAGAGGTGCGTGACCTGGGACTAACATTAGTGGTTACTGTAGCTGTGAGCCCCCCCCCCCCGTGCTAATGGCGAGGCAGGATTGGGCAACAGCTCTCAGACAAGGAGATAGGGTTGTAGACAGTAGGCGATGATGGAGGGGGGTGGGGGGAGCGGGGGTAGGGGCTGTGAGTGGTCATAAGAGGAGCGTGGCTACCTGTTATGACTTTCCACCAACTTTTTTTCTCATTCTTATTTTTTAAAGTTGTATTTTTATAATATGTCTGAGAATGCACATACGACTTTGGCTGAGATTGAATCAAAGCAACGGGATAACTTTTAGTATTCACATTCTTTGGTCTATAAGTTATATTTTAATTTTCACAAAATCATAACATAGAATGCAGGAGTTAGAACAGGATTTAGGGAGTACCCTCTTTCTCACAGCCGATGAGAGGAATCCACCTTGCCGGAAATGAATTCATTGCCCAAGGCCGTAATAGAAGCCTTTATGTTTACCGTGTACTTGTTCAGCCCCAGATGTGCTGATAGGTGTTGCGTCTGAATACTAGGGGCATGTCAGTCACTAGGCTGATGGATAAACTATATAAAGCACAGTCATCAGAGCACACGGGTAGTTGGGTAGGGTGGTTGTGATGAAAGCAAAGTGACTTCTCTGTGTGGTGACAGAGATGAGAATGGGACCTTGGGCCAGCATTTCTTCCACAGGGCACTGTGTTCTGAAGCAGATCCCCAACATTAGCCAGACCCTTGGCTCCATCATGTGGCCCAGAAAGCACTGATTTTATGGACTTCCCCTTTACTGAGATGCTGTTTATTTGTTTTTGAGACAGGATCCTACTGTATAACCCAGGTTGTGCTGAAATTCACTGTGTAGCCCAAGCTGGCTTCCACCTTGAGACCCTCTGCCTCAGCCTTTTTCAGAGATTTTCAGGTGCGTGTCACCACTCTTGACCTGTAGGATGTTGATGCTATGTGTCTGCTGAGGAATAGTGTCGTGTGGAATGCAATCTGTCTGCCCTTCTGTGGCAACGCTCTTCACTTCATCACAGGGTGCTCTGTCATGAGGAACTCTGTAGGTAACATCAGCTCATTTGATCTTGTGGGCATGTGGTCTCATGGGTGCCAAAGAGGAGTGATGGGCCAAGCCGATGACCCCTTTTTTCCTGGTTATCAGAGCCCTGAGATCCTGGTGTCACTCACCCACCTATGCGTGGGCAGTACTTCAAAGCAGCCATTGCAGTTTATACTCTGAGGTCTGCTGCGATTCCAGCTTCTAGATCCTGCACCCTCTCTTTCTCAGCTACTATAATTTACTTTCCCCTGATCTAATTTAAATAACCATACAAGAAGTATAGAATTGTTTTCAAAACAGTGTGAGGAATAAGTAACTTAAAAAAAATACAACCTTTAATTCCATGATGACCTCCAAAATGTTTTTCACAAAATCCAGTAGGAAACCCAACCTGTCTGATATTCTGATCTATCCTGGCACGAGGGAAAAAGAGGCCTAGGCATGAGAAACTCCTCATGTTTAGCTATCTCCTTGAGAACTCTTCAGGACCCAGGTGGGGACATCCAGGAGATGGAATGGTTCCCCACTGTCCTGTACAATTGAACTAGGATGTGGTATCCATCCTACCTAATTAGTGAGCGCTTGAAAGCAGGGCCTTTTTTTTTAAATTTTTTTTTATTTACCCACTTTCCTAATCATTTACAGTGCACTGATAAGTGAAGGCAGGGAGGAGAGACATGTAAGGGGAAGATGAGTATTTCCTTAGACGACACCGATGAGGACAAGTGTCACCTTCACAGAAACCCCTTGTGTTACGTCAGAGCAGCAGTGGAGGGAACACGCTCTGCTTATTGACAACACGTTGAGCTGTCATCCATACAGAAATTTAAGGGCAGGACAAACGGAGCCCAGAGCTGTGTTGTCAAAGCTTGCTGGAGGACAGAATCCCCTGCAGTTTTGACTCACAGGAAACATGGAGGGGGCTTCGTTCACACACCTGCTGACCCGTTCCTTTGACAGCACTCACTAGCAAAGTTCTTGGCTTATCTAGTGGTGGAGGAGGAAGGTAGACACCGGCCTTAGCTCACGCAATTTGCCCTCATGCAATTGGCTCAGAACGTATGCCTCTCTAGATGGAAAAAAATCCCAGATGATTAAAACACAAATGTATCATCTTGGTTTTTATGTGGAAACACCTACCCAGTTCAGTTCTTGAGAATTCCTTATACCCCACATCAAAAGGTTGCTCATACTTCGCTTCAGGTTTCCCTCAGTTGAGAAGAACCATTCACTTGACCCTGATGGCCCATTTACCCAATATTTTGTCTTGTTCCTTTCTTTCACTGTGGGATATCTCAGGTGAGCAATTTATGCCAATTGCCTCCATTTTCATCTTTACCCACATCTTACAGAACCTCCCATATGCTGGCTTTTTTTTTTTCCTTTGGAGATATCCCTCCCCTGTCCTCCTTCTCTCATCACTGAACAGAAGTTGCCTTTTCTTATTCTATTTTTTTGACATTTCGGGTAACAGGAGTTCCTCTTGCCTCTCCCTCCATCAGTGAGTAGCTGCTGGGATTCTGGCATCCTCAGTGCCATGTTCCTTTTCTGCTCTGACTCTCACAGTCTCCCCTCCTCCTCCTCAACCATGAAGGGCCATGCCATCCTTTTTCTTCTTCTCCTTCAGCTCCTTACAGAGCTGTTTTAAGGGTCCAGTGCTGCTTGCGGCTTCTCACCTCCAGATTCATACCTGCACATTCCTAGAAGCTCAACATCCATGGATGCTGCTGCCGTCCACCACCACCTCAATTTCCCACCACCCAGACTCTGCTCTGCCTTCTCTCTCAGCCGGTACCTATGTCCAGGCAACATCCTGGCTGTGTAATCTCCTTCACTCCTTCAAGTTTTCCACTTTGCCACCGTCCACTCCACAGCATTCAAGAGACACTGTCATTGTCTAAATGAGCCATCCCTGTCCCAGTTGGGGCAATAGTAGAAAATGAGGCTGGATAGAAGGGTCTCAGTCTCTCGGGACTCCAAAATCCAGGCGAGGAAATGTAGGCTTAGCCTAGTAAAACTGGTTTTTAATAACAAGAGAAGACATGAGAAATCAAAGGAGAGATAACAAGACAAAAACCCCAAATGAAGCCTGGCTCATGGAAAGTTTTAAAAATGGCAAGGTCTATTATCATTTCTAATCTTTTGTGTTTTTCAGGTCTTTGTATCATGCTGAGTCAAAGGCTTCCTGGGGTGTGGGTCATGACTGCCTTTATCCTCCTCATTCTCTCCTCACCCCTAGTTATTTTTAAGGATCGGTGTAATTTACAGTAGCTCGGAGTGGAGACGTGGGCCTTGGCTGATATGGCTGCATGTCTTTTGATGGTCACTTCCAGCTGTGAGAATGGGGGCCAGTATCCCCATGCCTCTGTGCCTTGTTTAAACTCACCAGCGTGTAGGCCCAAGAACAGTAGATTCCTGCCAGGGTTGAGTAAAAAGGATTATGTTCTCTAACTTGGTACTTACTGTGAGGTCATTATAATAAATAACAGTTATTATCACTGCTCTTATAAATGACTGTATTTTCTTTTGTGATATTTTTGCTTGCTGAGAAATTTCTTCTAGTAATTACTACTACAGATGGTATTAGTTCTCTTGTGGAATTGTGGCTTTCCAGTCATATAAATTCTGCCAGGCTTCTCTGCCTGCTAGGAAGTTCAAAGTTCAATCCTTCCAGGGTATGGACCCCAATACTGTTAGCGTGTAGTTGAGGATTTTTTTCCTGCTCCTATATACTACTTCCCTCTTTATTTCTGTTTCATTTATAATAAAAATGCCTTAAATCACATTTATTCAAATCATTGCTTCTTAGGTTCTTCTTCGTCATGGTCTCCTTGAATTAATTTTCTTTCTCGAAAAAAAAAATTACCTATAAATTCTGTCTACCTCCCCTTTAAATATGTATCTGATTTGCAGGCACTCCTGGGCCTTCCTATTTAGTCTGTGGCTAGATAACAGGGGAGAGAAGGGAGAGGCAGGATGGAAGACAGTGTGGTTAAGGAGAAACAGCTTCTCAGACAGCCTGTGAGTTCCCCTCAGGTGCCTCCACCAGCTGTGTAGATGGTGGCGGTGGCTCTGTTCCCACTGGCTCCCGGGGCTGTGTCTACACAGCTGAGATCTCTCCCTACAGAACACTTCTGCAATCCGTTACCGTGTGACCTAGCGGTCAGCACACATCTGCAGAGATCCTCGTCCCCAGAGGACCATCCAGCCACTTCCGGCTTGGACTCTCTGGATGCTTCCAGTTCTCTGGTACCTGACAGGCTCTGACTGGTTACATTTGGGTTGGATGTCCTCTGATGGCCACTCCCAGCTGTGAGAAGCGATGGAAGGTGCCCAGCCGCACCCTTCCCTCCCGGTCAAGGAAGCTGTGCTCAGGAGCCAAATTTATACTGTGAAGTGCCACCCTGGAGATACCAGACTGGCCAATCCTATAGTCTTCCACTAGAAATCATGACTTGGACTCAGGACACAAACAAATTTCTCCTGGCCTCTTTGAGTGGGCAGATACCCTCCTGGTGGCTCTTTATAAAGAGGGAGGAGAGCAAAGGATAAAACTGGGGCATGGCAGGGTGGATGGACAGTGGTTGGAGGCTATGACCTGGAGGGAGAGGAAGAAAGTAACCTTTGGTCCTTCATAGCTCCCCAGTGCCTGACTCCGTTCTTGCAATCTTATTTACCCTCTTGGGTTCCATGAAAGATCTTTGCGACTCTGTAATAAATGCCTGGTTCAGGTCTCAATCCATTGGAATGAGTTTCGCACTACATGCAAAGTTGGGCTCTTCCCCTCCCCCCACTCCTCTGCACAGTTCTTGTGTTCTTATAACCTTCATCACTTCTCTCGCCATATCCATATTTTCCTGGCTCAGATGGTATCTCTGAAGCTATTAAAGCCCAGAGCCCTGCTTCCCTTTCAAATGTGGAAGCCAGGGTTGCCTTCCAATCACACACTCCGTGAGGACGGAAAACTTCTCCTCCCCAAAACCTCCCTCTGCAGCCAATCACCCAGGCCTGACATTTGTCATCATCTCTGGCTCCTGACTCTCTTCCAGGACTTTCAAGGTCTCTAGATTTTGTAATCTTCTCTCCTCCAGTGGCCTGAAGATCTTCCTCTCTCCTCCCAGTCCCAATCACTGTTATGCTTGATTACTGAATGGTCATCCATCCCTCTAACCTCTGCAACTTGAAAGCGTTTTCACAAAGCAAGACTCCTAAGCAAGATGCTACTGTGTACATACACCCAGCAAAGACTGAGGAGTCCCATTACTATGGGCCCAGCTGAGAGCACTTTCTCCGGACTTCTTGGGTGTGTCTAAGCTTTCATGGCACTTAGGTTAGGCACTTAACTCTCAGCCTGTGGATTTGCCTCTGTGCCCCGTGTCTCCTTCTGACAGGTCTCGGTTTCCCGAGAAGCTCCGTCTGCCCTGTGGGCCTTTGTGCCGACTAACGGGAGCATAGGACTTAGTGCTGCAACTTCTTAACAGCTACGACAACATATGAACATGGCATGTCCCTTGGGGGGACAACACGAAAACGGTTGTCTTAGCTGGTTCAGCTCTTTGCCGTGTACAAGATGAACCAGGTCACCAATGCTAGAGCGTGAGGGAACCTTAAAAACATCATGCTTCATGAAATGAACAAGTCACAAAAGAACACATCATGTCTGGTCCCAGAGGAGCCAATATCCTAGAAAGTAGAGTGGTGGTTTCTGGGGTCCAAGGAAGGCAGGAAAAATAGGAAAGTGATATTTAATAGGGTAAATGCTCCTTGGATTACTGTGGAGCATGTTCCAATAAGCTTGTGGTTTTTGTTTTTTCAGTCTGAGCCCAGAAAATGCCTTTTCTCACTGGTTCTGAAATATTATTGGCTTCTGTGGTTGTCAAAGAATTTCTCACATCTAAGCTACAATGCTAAATCCAATAAAATTAGAATATTGGAAGCCAAAAATGTGTTTAGTTCACCTAACCTACCACACATGGCAGCCTCGGCTGGCCTTCTGAGCATGCCTGGGGCTCAAGCCTGGAGCTGGTCAGGCCACTGCACCAAGCCTTGCTTGTAAGAGAGGGATAAGTATCTCGGGTCGTTTATTGCTGTACCGAAGACGAAAACCTGCGTGGCTGTGTGGGTTTGCTGAGATTGGAAAGGTCAAACCCTTGGTTGAGCCCATTCCAGTATACTTCTAGTTGGGGTTGAGGAAAGAGCTGACAGTGGTTGAAAGGCAATGAGAACGTAACTCTTAGGGTCACCAAAGTTACAAAGCCTTAGCTGTCTTACCACACACTAACACCTCACCCAGCTTCCAGCAAGTGTGTGTGCGTGCGCGCGCGTGTTCGTGTGCATGGGTATGAGTGTGTGTTCGTGTGAGTGCTTCAGGGGTGGGGGTGCTGGTGGGGGAGGCCCCTGACTGTCTGGACTCTACCCCCTCCTTCCTCTGTTGCCAGAAGCCAGGCAGCTCCAGATAAATACCTGTGGAAGTGAAGTGAATGGCATTATTTCCTTGGAATTGAGAAGGGAAATTAGAAGGGAGATGTGTGAGAATGCTTTAAAAACTTCTCACGTTTCACCTTGCCGCAATCTCCTCAGGATTCGGGTGCGGGAAAGTGTCAAACCTCAAAGCCAACGAGAGGAGGCGTTTTCTCGGCTCAGATGAAGAAATCTGCAAAATTAGGAAATAATGTTTGTGCCATTTGTGGAGGCCCCGGACAGGCTCCGTTCACCTCCACATGATTTACCTTTGGCTCGCCATGATTATTTACTTGGCTATTCAGTTCAAGACAATCACAGGAATGTACGGCCCATAAATTAGAATAGCTATGAAACACAGGCTGCCTTTATGTTGAAACATAACTTCTTCAGTTTTTTTTTTTTTTTTTTTTACAAAGAGAAAATACATTTAATATACAAGCTCCCAGCGATCACTCTCTTCCTACGCCCCCTTTTTTAATATCAGAGCTCATATCTGATGTCTAGCCTGCGCTAGGACTTTGCGCTTGTGGCCCATTGCAAGGCCCAGAAGTCAGTAATAACGCTCTGTTCTGCATACGTCCCCTCGAGAAAACACCCGTGCCCTCTGCTCCGGCCATTAAGACGTGTCTGTCTCCTCATTTGGGGGCCTCCTGACGGTGGGATGAGCTCCACCACGCCTTGCACTGACCATGGGCTGGCATCTTCTTGGTGAGTTACGGTGACCAGCTGCACGGAATCCGGCATTCAACAGACAGCCCCAAAGATGTTGGCATGGGAGTAGTCTTACTCTGGGGAAGATGGAGAGACTCAAGATGGGGCCCAGACAGTAACTCAGGCGTAGAGGAGTGTCTACACCTGTGCTAAGGCGTGAGGACCTTCAG
>NW_026596109.1:2743306-2754145 GCF_907164565.1 Psammomys obesus
AGGCAGCACAAACTTCCACATCTTGGGAGAAATTGGCCCATAAACTCCAAGGTACCGAGACTGACATTTGGCCACCACAAACATCAGGTTACCAAAATACCCTGGTTAATCAGTAACCAATTTTGTTTAATCCCTGAGTTGTGACATTAGTCACCTTTTGTTTACACTGGAAAGCTAGCCCTCCCCTGCCACTTGATTTTTTTTTTTTTTTTTTTAAGGCAGGCTAGAGGGCAGGGTGAATGGATGCAAGAATGCCTTCCTTTTTATCTCAGAAGTGACCAGGGATGCTGAGGTTGACCTCTCAGTGTCTGTATTTCCCACTGGCCTCCAAAGGAAGGAAAACCTTCTAGACTATCAGTAACTCAAACACCACACACCTAACTAAATGCATGATTGCAGAGCCATTATCAATTATAACTCCAACCAAATATGATTTTATATTCAATTGACTTGGTGTGGATAAATCTATGTTTGCATAATAAATGCATCTGTCAAGATTTTTTTAAGTGCTCTAAGCTAGATTTTCATTAATAAAAGATTAATCTGAATTAAGCACTCAGAGATCTCTATCCATAATCAGCAGCAAATAAGCTGGTTAATGAGTTTATATACCCGTATACATCTTTCTGAATCAATGTTTTCAACTGAGACCATTGCTGAGTGGTTAGAATAAGCCGGAGCGAGAACGCGCATGAAACACTTCCCATTTGCCGGGCTGATGTCTGCTGCAGCCCTATTGGCGTCTCAGGCTGCGGTCATTGATGCATCTACGATGACTGAATAAAATGTGTTTAATTGGCATGAAAGGCACTAACTGAAAACTGGTGGGGTTTCCATTATCTGGGTGGACGTCTTATTTACTTTGGTGGATCCTGGGAACAAGATGAAAGTGGAGGAGAAGGGAGATGGGGGCTGGCCCTGAAACGGGTGGGGTTTGTGGTTGGTTGGGGGGGGGGCGTCACAATCACCCTTCAGGAGAGGAGCAGTGGGACTTCTTCTAATTAGGATCTGACGCTCACCCAGTGTGACACGGTCAGCACGGCAAGTTGTCACATTTTAGAGACTGCAGCTTTATACAGCCCTTGAGCGCGGCTCCAAAGCCGGGTGGATGAGAAAGTGTTGTTTTTATTTTGAAATTTTGGATAACGCAGAGGGAGGGGAGCGGAGCCTCCTGGCTCACCTGCATTTCTTTGCTCTCTCTCTCTCTCTGGACACAGGATCATCTCATAACACCGCTCCTTCCCATGATGCCTGTGGTCACCAGCTCCCCCACAGAGCCAATACTTAAGTCCCTGTTTCTAAGAACTGACATCTTACAAATCGTTTGTGCCTCAGTGGTAGGAGTGGCAACACCTACGCACAGCCATGGTGGGTACACACTGTGTTTTGGCGTGCCTTTAGGGAATGTTATTTAACTCTGCTTTCGAGTCTTGGTGCTTGATATTGACAGAACAGAGAGAAGCCACAGGGATGGTGCTCTCCCGCTGACCCCTCCATAGAGGGCTAGCTTACACAGTTTAATTGTGCTTGATATATTTACCGAGAGAGAGTACTTATCGCTTTAAGATGCCCCACTGTATGTGTGCATCTGTGGAGAGCCCCTCAGTGGAGTCTGCCTCCTCCAGGAAGCATTTACAGTCAAGTGGGAGCCTGTAGTGTGCCAGGTCAGAGCCTTAGGTGGGTGGGTGCATGGAGGCCTCAGCTGTGCGTAGTCCTGTGTGCAGGGCCCTTGTGCTCTGACGGACTTGTGACAGAGCATGGTCTCTTACCCAGTCTCACCCAGGCCTTTCTCGAGGAAGCTCACAGCTCAGGATTGGCGAAAAGTATCGGAGGCAGAAGCAATCGTAATGAAATGAGCCTTCTTGGTCGAACTCATTACTGAAAGTTCTCGGTTTTATTAGAATTCTGAAAGGAGGATAAGCATGGTCAACAGACTTTGGGTTGGCTATCTAGAACAATTCCATAGATAGCAGCCCCGATAACTGCCTGTGAAAACCACACGTGCCTTCCGGTAGAGTTCTGCCACGCCGACCAGCGCTGGGGTCGGGGAGAGATAGTTGCAGGGCTCATGTTTTCTTCCACAAACTGACAGGACTCTTTCCTCTCATCATTCCTACTCTGACTCTCCCTCTCTTGCTCCCGAGAGAGGCCAACGTGCCCAGAATTAGCACAGTTGTTTTTTGTACCAATATTTGTATATTATAACTTCTAGGTGCCAGGCATACCAAGGCATGTTCATAGGATTCGTATTTCATTTCCCCATGGAGACTTTTCTCATGTCACTTTTCCAAATGAGGAAACTGAGCCACTCCGTGGTTAAGTCACTAGCTCACATTCATGACTCTGCCTACGAAGCTTATCACTGACCCCTTACCAAGACAACTTTTCAAGTTTGGCCAAAGCTGATGGCGAGGCATCCTGGACCCGAGGCCACCTCCAGTTATCTCTGTAGTTCAGACATCACAGGGAAGGGCCCTCCCTCAACGGAAGAGCCAGCTCCTTCATTCCCGTGCTCTGCACTTACTGTCTGTGTGTCTCTCAAAGTGGACAGGTCCATGTGGCCACCATGGTTCTGCCTCAACTCCCCAGGTTGGAAAACTGAAAGAGTAAGTGGGCAGGAGGCGCAGTTCCTTCGGGGTGCTACAGGGACCGTGTCTTAGGGAGGGGAGCACTCAGTCAGGATGGGAAAATCAGCTCTGCCACTTGCTGTCCACATGATCACGTCTCAGGTTCCTCATCTTTAAAACTCGAAAAGCTGAGACATCTGCTTCATAGGCATTTTTTTCTGAACAGCTCCTGGTGATTGCCTGTGGTGAAAGGTCACATAAAATGGGGTTACAAGCCCCTTATGTCAACAGTATTGAATGGCTGGCCAAGACAGTGATCTTCAGACTATGCATCAACCCAGAGAAACATTTTGGATTACCTACAACGGGGATAAATGTCGCTGGCTCGCCAATAGAATTGGTCATCATTTGGGCGTGCCCTATTTTTTCCCCATGACATACTGACATGAAATGCTTTGTGTGTTCGTTCTGAGCCAGATAGTGGAGACACAGCTACAAAGGCGACCCCAAGGAGCTTAGGCGGCAGCAAACACCCCAACAACATCCTGCATAGCAGTGGCAGCTGCTCCAGTGGCTTCATGGAGAAGGTGGAGAATGCTGCATCTTTGCCCTGCTGGACAGAGCTGGGAGTGGTTGAGCCAGGCTTGCAGGACAAGGGTGAGGCTTCAACTTAGGTGTTTTAGCAGAGGGGCATCTGGACTACACAAGGCATGGACACAAGGGGGAAGAGCTCTTTGGAAAGGCAAACATTCTTGTTTCTTAGAAGTGGAAAGTAAAAACGGCCCATTTCTTTGACTGCAGACAGCAGACATTGGCTCTAGGGTTTAAGCTAACAGAGACTAGGGATAGCTGGTCACAGTCAGAAAGACAGAGAAGCGTCTTCTTGGTCCCTTCCTACAACAATGTACTTTTCTGCCCTACCTTTACTCCAAGGAAGTCCTATGAGAGGAATTCTAGTAAGTTGAGCACAGGTTACACACTCACTGAAGGGCTATACCAGGCAATAAAAAGTAAAGATCCGGTGGGCAGAGCCTGTTGGGTACATCTAAGGTACCAGCACACTAGAGGGCACCAAGGCTACATACATTGAATCGGGAAGGGTGATGCCCCAGTAGTAAATCTGGGTGCCAACGGAAAGGACTATTTGACCCCAAATTATAACATCTATTGTACATCATGGTACTAACACGTTTGTGTCCAGGGATGATTCTGTGGTGGATACATGATTCTCATGTGTGTTTTATTTTATATGTCTTATAACCTAGGGGCAAGTAAATCCTCGCTTGACAGGACCGAGGCAGGCATTTACAAAAGAAAACAGAAGTCCTAGTTCAGAAGGTTTCATGCCAAGGTCTTCACACGAGTACCGAGAGAAAGCACGCCAGGACTCCAGCCCAGAGGTCATGCCTCTAGGTGTGCAGGGGAGGTGAGAGGCCTTGCAGGTTGGTGCTGGATCACCACTGCCTAGTCCGGCCCTCCTTTCTTACCAGGCCTGAGTGGGCACGTTCAATTTATGAGGCAGACGAGAGCCTCCAAGCCCTTCCACCCGGAGCGTGGGCGAGCCAGCTGTGTACTTTGTACTTGGGTCAGTCTCGTAAGTCCTTTGTGCGCGTCACACACAAAACCCTGGAGCAAGTCGTTCCAAAGCTGCTTAAGTTAGCGCTTCCTCTTGGGCCCCAGACGTAGAGAACAGTACATTGGCGGGGTACCAAGACACATGGTTTTAGATAGAGACTGAGAAAATGCTAGATCTATCTGCCTTAGTATTTACACTTCTACTGGAATTAAACTTCCCTTAGAAGGTGGTGGGTGGGCGAAGTATTTATCTAGAGTAAAATCTCTCCCGGTACTGAAGTAGCCTTGCCAGCTAGCAGCCACGTCATTAGTGTAAACAGAGGGAATCCCATCCATACCAGACAGCCACTGGTTAGATAAATTTAACAATCTATATAACAACCTACTCATCTAGACTTGACTACCTTTGGAGCTCACAGGATCCACTGGTGCCCTTCTACTCTACCAAAGACTGCACAACGGCCATTCAGATCCTCATGTAATAGACAAGAAAATGGAATCTTCAGGAAGCTGAATAGATGCACTAAGGCAACACAGAAAGAAAGGGGCTCACCAGTGACCCTTTGTTCTGACTTCCTGCACGGAACATCTTGGAGACATTGATCGGTGCTGGCTTGCACTTTGACCCAGACTTCAAGGGTGACTTCTCTTCACCTTCTAGGATGATCCTGCCCTTATCAGGGAGGATTTCCCACCCTACAAAACTCCCTGTCTGAAGAAATGTCTTCTCAACTTATCTTCCACCAGCACAACCAGCCTCAGCACTCAGGGCTTGTGGTCCTCCAGTGGTCCCCGATTCTCTCCAATAGCAAACACAGGCTCACACAGGTTTGCAAAGCCCTTCAGATCTGGCCCTTGCCCGTCTCCTCTCCTCCAGCCTCTCACAATGCTATCTCTCCTCAGATCAGGAAGCTCTCCCAACCTTCTTCCTGCGGTGATGATGCCATTTAGTGTCTCTTCGAAGATTCCCGTAGCATGCCTGGAGATTTACCACTCTGTAAGTGGAGGAGGCAATCAGGAAGCTCAGGGACCATAATAAACACAAATGCACACTCAAGCGAGACCGTGAGAAGGGAAATCGTGTGTTTCACAAAGCTCTCTGGAGGTGGACTGGGCTAGTGTAACAGGGTGTTTAGGTCTCTGGAAATGTCTCCCATTCCCCTTGTAGATGTCTTGCTGTGTCCCTAGACAGTTTCTCCAGTGGTAGCAAGAGAGTTGCTAACAGTGCTTGAGGCAACACACACACAGAGGACCAAAAATTTCTCTTCTCATTGTCCTTCCCTCAGGGGTGATGGGGCCATTTGAAGCCACATGTCCATCTCTGGATCAATTAGCATTACTAACGAAAAAAAAAAAAACTGGCTCAAGCCAAGATACCTAGACCAATCACAGGTAAGAAAGGGTATAAGATGGTCATGTTGATTTAACCACAAATGGGTCAGTTTCTGCTAAGTCATGTAATTAGAGGGGTGAGTGCCAGAAGGAAATGGAGCCAAGATGAAGGAACAAAGAAAAGAATGATCTACATCGGTGCAGCAGTCACCACGGCAAATACAAGCCTCTCTTCCCCGTGTAAGCCTACGGAGGACAAAGAGCACGGCTCGTTTATTTGAGCATCTTGCTGTCTAACACAGGACTTGGAAATGTGTTGAAAAAAAATCAGAATGAGTGAAAGTCATTAGACTATCATTGGAGGGGGCTGAAGTCTGTAAAAACAAAACAAGTAAACAAAACAAATGAAAGGTTCAGGGCTGCAAAAGACTTGATTGGCACCCACCCGAGTCATGTTTGGTATAGAAATTAGACCTTTTGAAAAGACATGTTTCTGTCTGCCAGTCTTCAGAAATACTGATCTAAGAGCCAGACATCTCTATTAAAGTTTTAAAAACATAGCTTTAAGTCATACGTTATATTGAACGCTTTTCATATCTCATCTGATTCAGTAGCTTTTAAACCTCACAGAGGTCACATTTTGAAACAGTGCTCACTTTTTACAGCATCTTCAAACATTAAATAAAAATAAAAATTATTCTGAAGAGTGGAGGTGTCCGGAGAGAGCACTAACACGACACTGGGTATTATTATTGCTGAGGACAATATTATTTGGAGGTTCCAGGTTAAGATGCCCGGCTCATCTCTGTTTCATTTTCCCGTGATTGAAACCAAAGAAGTAGGCTCAGATTCTAAGGCTGCTCAGGCAGTTTTAAGAAGTCGTATGCAAAATAGGGAGTCTCGGGCTGCGCCACCCTCAGGAACACTGTAGATCTGTAGGAAATACACAGAATTGCCTGTGCTCTCATGTCTTTCTCAGCAGGGAGATTGCAAAGGTGAGGACCTGAGTGCAGATCCCCCAAAGCCAGGCATAGTAACCCATGAATGTGTATGACCCCGGCACTCCTACAGTGAGATGGGAAGCAGAGATAGACTTGCCAGAAGTTTGTGGGGAGCTAGCTGTCACACGCAGCTGTAGGCTCCAAAGAGGGCTTGTCTCAGATGAGGTAGACAGACGGTGACTGACAGACCCCATGCCTGTCCCTTGACCTCCACGTGTGGGCTGTAGAGCAATACTCCTGAAGGCACAGACGAGCTTGTGCGCATACACAACCCCCACCAGGCTTAAAAAGGAGAGGGGCAGATTGTAGTCTGGTTGTATTGTCAGAAAGATTACTTAAATTTTTTATTATTACACTTATTTATTATGTGTGTGCATGTGTGTGTGTCGGCCTATGTGCAAAGTTTAGATTCCTGTGTAGCTTTCCACAGGGCTGTTTGATTCCCCCACAAACATCTCCATTTGAGGAGGCCTCTGGGGGCTTCTGGCTTTCTCCCTGTTTTCCTTGTCCCCACGTTCAGAATTTTACTGTTCAGAACGGGAAGGGTGCATTCGAACTCACGGAGCATGACATTTTAACTATCTCCTCTCACCGTGATTCATCTCAATTTACACCACGGTTGGTTCTGCAGGGGTGAGAGACCATAAACGGAGTCAGAGGAGCCCCGTGCCGGTCACCCTGTGAGCAAGGCTCGCAGACTCCATCCTCACAGAGCTCCCGAGAAGGCTCTGGGCAGGCCGCATTAACAATGGCCTCTGCAGTGGAGTGCTGAATGTTCAGTGTAAACCAGCAGATGAATCAAGCAGAGACTGGGCTTGTGCTGAGCCCAGCAGAGCCCAGCAGCTTCACACGGGGTCCTACTAGGCTCGCTCCAGATGATGCATTACCCAAAAAACAAATCAATCTCAGGACCCGATGTAAGGCCACCGGAATATATTTTACTGACTTTAGTGGACTTCCATTTCCAAGTTCAACTGCAGCTGAACTTTGGGTGTAAAAAATCAACTCTGTCTTCACTCACTCAGGGAAGCTGGGCTTTTGAGTTGCTGGAATCGATAATGAGGTCACGAGCAAATATTATTAATGCCTTTTATTATTTATATGGATGATAATGTTTCCGACCGACACACGACTTTGCACCTTCTAAGCCTCACATACATGACCCCTGGCACTCACTTCCTGTCTTCACTCTCTTTCCACTCACTCATGGATACAGTGAAAGAATAATATATCACAAGCCATGACCCCTTGGCCTTTATGAATTATCTGTTTAGAAAGATGTGAAGCCACCTTTTATATCCACCATAATAGATACTTAGACACAGTGGATCAATAGTGAACAAGTTTGCTGGTTATAGTTAATGGGTACCAAAGGGACGCTCTGCCAGTGACCTCTGACATTGAAGCTGACAAGAAATCTATAGAGTAAAAAATAAGGAAGATGGACAGTTTTTAAAGTTATGAACATAGGCCGGTAGCAAATCACGATAATTTTCTTCCAGTGGAAGTAATTCAGAGTTGTGGGAGGTCACTAATTTCTGCAAATCCTTTCTTCAGGATCTCAAATTAGGCATGGCCTTACGTGGCCTTGCCTTTCTGGAAACAGCCACGGTACTAGGACCTGACATAACTCCATCTGTTATCCAAGGAGAATCAGATGAGATTGTTTCCCTGTCAAAGAGGGCTTTTCTCTTTATGAAATGGGCTGTCACTTATCATTTCAGGCAGGTTCGGATTTGTTAAACAGCCACATGGTAACGGGTTTCTAAAGGAGATCCACAGGCCCGCCGTTCTGGAAAGAAGCCGAGCTTAAGAGGTATTTAAAAATGTAATGGGAATAGAACATTTGGGCTTTCTTGAAAAGACGATTTCTGCGCTGCTTGTTGTCAAGGGGATTTAACAGTAAATCCGCTGTTGTGTGTCCGAGAGTCTGTTTAAGGCAATTATAGTTTCATACTTCCACAGAGTTGGTCTTAGGGAAATCCACCAGGGCACTGAGCCTACCTTTACTTGTTGCTGCAAGGGTTTGCAAAGTCAGGGAGGAAAGGCCACAACAAACGGCCTGGAAGAGGAATGAACACAAAGCCTCCTCGGTGGGTGCGGGGTGGGGAGTGAGTGCAGAGTCTTCTCGTCCCCATCCTGGATCATGATGTCACAGTGCCATTGCTCTCCAGTCCCCAAGGTCTTCCTGCTGCTAAGTACCACTGAAAGCACATTCATCCCTACTGTTCTTTTATCTTTCTCTCGGCTGTAAGATGAATCACTAGTGGCTCCAGACCGATTCTGAGGACAGAGGCAGGTCCTGGCGAGGTAGCCTGCCTCCCGTGGCTTAAACATTTTAATTAATTTCAACACTAATGCGCAAATGAGAGTTAATCACTCTGCTGAAGTGCTTTCTAATTTACTAAGTTTATTCATTAAAACTTCCTTACTGAACTTTGATTGAATGTCATGCTTTTTTGGAGGCCTTTCAAACTGCCTTAAGGGGGTTTTTTAAAGTGATATCTTGGGTAGCTTCTGAAAGCCTCCAGTGTTTGCTTAAAGAGAAGAGTGAGGAAAATTTGATCAGCAAGAAACCTCTGGGAAGAACAAGGAGCCTTTGGGGCAGCAGGAGGCCTATAAAGGAAGGTTTATTTTTAAGCAATATATAAAAAAGCAAAGGAAACTTCAGTTTCCAATAAAAGAAATAAAATCTATCACCTTAATACCAAGACTCCATCTTCCGGTAAGATGTAGCTATCGTTTAAAGCCCACAGAACCATGGAGGCATTTTTTTTTTTCACTAATGTGGGGAGACATCGTCGCAATGTGCTGGCCAACCCAAATATTTTGGAATCAATATAATAAAAGCTTTAAGCGCACAACTTGTCTATTAATCATACCAAATCTTTTGCTGAAAGATTGGTTCAGTGAAGGCTCCCATTTTAAATTAGCCTTAGAAAAATGTGAGCCGCCCCTGGCTAATTTCCAGTATCCAGGATTAGAGGCCAAAACACCCCATATTTTTGGTTACTTTACGGATGCTCTCAGATTGACATGAAAAACACATGGAAACCAGATGTGGCTGTGCACACCCGTCGTCCGAGCACCAAAGAGGCGGAGGCAGGAGGATTGTGAGTTGGAGGTCAGTCTATGCTCCATGGCAAGATTCCCAACTCAAACAAACATGGGTTGCTTTTTCAGACACCAACAATTTTACTGTCCTGAGAAGTTGTTCTTTCCCTGGCCCTACCTCCCTGTACCCCAACCCTAAATCCAGACAGAAAACTGCTTAGAGATTTTAACAAAAACCCTAGTAATTTGGAAGGGAAAAAAATTAAAGTCAGAGATCTTAGTGAAAGCATCGCTTCTGTATTAAGATGTTATAAATCAAAACATCCTTTTTCAAGTTTCATTTCCATGATATATATATATATATATATATATATAAAGTTGCTCAACAGGATACAACCAAGGCATTTTTTTAAAAAAAGATTTCATTATTGTTTATACAGTATTCTGTACTGTATGCCAGAAAAGGGCACCAGATCTCATTATAGATGGTTGTGAGCCACCATGTGGGTGTTGGGAATTGAACTCGGGACCTTTGGAAGAAAAGCCAGTGTTCTTAACCTCTGAGGCATCTCTTCAGCCCACCAAGGCATTTTTAAATGGGATTTGTAACTTTGGGGAATGGGAGTCGTGACCCGTGTCATTCCTGGTTGTATAGTGTGCCCCTTCTTATTTGCAGGGGCCAGGGCTCACCCCTCTGAGTTGGCACATGCCCTCCCTCCTCAGGTGGAGAAGATCTCTTTTCTGGAATCTCCTCTCTGGGCGCAGAAGATGAGAAGAGTGAGCCAGCCTAGGGTAGTGCAGAGCAGTGGCAAGGGTGTCTGCACACTGGCAGCAGATCCACCCTGACTTTCCTGTCTGGTGGCTGTGGCCCTTAGTTTCCACATTACGCATTACACGGATGTCTCTCCTGTGGGGTTTTGTGACGAAGGGCAGCTAATGCACAGCCCTTGCATGTGGCGGTTGACACCCAGGGGCCACACTCTCTCTCACTCCAACTTCAAGAGCCAGCATCCCAACGACATTCTTTAGAGAACAGGTAAAAGAATTCTAAAACTAGCATAGAGACACAGAAGACTACGGAGAGTCAAAGCATTTCTAAGCAGAAAGAGATATCACAGTACTTAGTTCAAACTATACGATTGAGCCATGGTGACAAAGACAAGGGTGATTCTGGCACAAAAAACAGACATTTAAACAACTGGAACATTATCGAGGACCCAGAAATAAAGCCACCCAGCTGTGGCCACCCAGCTTTTAACAAAAGTATATATATATATATATATATATATATATATATATATATATATATA
>NW_026596109.1:2754545-2784605 GCF_907164565.1 Psammomys obesus
TATATATATATATATATATATATATATATATATATACACACACACATTGAAAAACAAAACAAAACAAAACAAAAATAAAACCAGGCAGCTTATGTAAAAAAATGGTTCTGGAAAAATTGAGTATCCACTTTCAGAAGAATGAAATTAGATCCATATCTCTCACCTTGTACAAATAACTAATGAAAAGTGCAATTTAAAACCTGGACATTGAAACTGCTAGAAGAAAACACTTCACCATATAGGTCTAGGCAAGAACTTTCTGAATAAAGCCCCAAAGGTATAGGAAATAGTTACAAAAATTGGCAGATGGGAGTACATGGCATTTAAGAAGCTCTACAAAGCAGAGGAGACTATCAGCAGAGCACACAGTCTACCTAGAATATATTTTCTTTATATGTATACATATATATATATATATATATATATATGTATATATATAACTTTAAAATTAAGCAGTATAAAATCCAAACTGCCAATCAATAAATGGGCTAAAGAAGGACAGACAATTCTCAAAAGAAAAAAACAAAACAAAATGGGCCAGTGGCTAGTTTTTAAAAAAAATGTCTGTCTTTATCCATGAAGGAAATACAAATTAAAACTGCATTGAAATTTCATCTTACTCTATTTAGAATGGCGATTGTCACGAAAACAAATGACAACATGCGCTAGTGAGGATGTGGGGAAAGAGGAATCCCCATTCACAGCTAGTGGGCATGTAAGCTGCTGTGTCCACCGAGAAATTCGCTGTGGGAGTGTCTAAGAAACTAAACCACCACATGACTTCTAAGGACTCTTTTTTCCAACGCAGAGATATTTGCATATTCACGCTTATTGCTGTTCTAGTCACAGTAGCAAGAAAATGGAATCATTCCAAAGGTCTGTTAGTAGGTAAATGGATAATGAAAACATGGCATTTCATATATCTGTTTTTTTAAAAAATGGAATTTTGATATTTTCAGGGAATAGAATGGAATCGAGGTAAGCCAAATACCAGGCTCCTCTAGGTGAGGATCCTGAATTTTAAGTTATATATATATATATCTTAGTATATATATATATAATTTATATATATATAAATTATAATTTTAAGTTTTATATATATATGACTTAATATATATAAATATATATATACACACACACATATATATTTACATGGGACTGAGCAGTCATGAAACTAGAAAGAGAAAGAAAGCATTAAGGAAAGAGCTGTGGGGGCATTTAAACAGATTTTCGTGAAGCTATTCTGATTCCTGTCTGCTTCAGGGGAATTTTACTTTTGTGTTGGGTATTGACCTAGACCGAGGAATAAACTTGCTGGTTGTGAAGGGCACCCACACCTGGCTTTGGCAGACTGGGCATGAGTGTTTTTCAAAAATAGCACAGTTGGCTCCAGGGAGCAGTCAAGGTTGGGACTCAGAGAGGTCTGTAATGTAGCCCAAACGGCTTCCATGGGCTCAGGGTGTCAGTCTCAAACCCTTGGTTCTGCCCTCATCTCATCAAGGCACTGCTTGCATTAGGGTTGAGTTAGGATGAGAACTGCACGTTACACAGTCCTTTGAGCAAAGTATACGGTCCCTGTCACAAGTGAGAAGGTACTTGGGCAAGTGTCCTTGGAATATCTTATAGGTTGTTAGAATATGGCAGGAGGAGAACATCAATTGCATCTCCCAATCTCCCCTCTGTCCTTGAGAATTTTCCATGGCCTGGACACTCAGTTTGAGGGCCCTCCCTCCTGAGGAGCCTCCCTTGTCTCTCCAGCCAAGAATGAGGCTAGGTGCCCCTGAAAAAATTGCCGTCTTAGTTTCACTGATGTCTCGGCCAGCTTTAACCAGAACTTTAAGGATAACCTTATTTGCCACAAGTCCAAAAGAACAGCTTCCTCTTTAAAAAGGCTTTGTCAGGTGTGCATTCCCAACGTTCCTTCTCTCGGAGCCTCTCAGGTCGGCACAGGACATATTTGACCAGGACCCATAAAGAGAACAAAGGAGGGCAGGACTGGTTAACTAATTAACTGATTGATTAATTGTTAACATGATATACAGACAGGAGAGTCTCTTCTTGGGGCCCCAGAGGAAGCAGGCTTTAGCCCCAGGACAAGCATGATGAGTGGGGATAATTGGACTTGCTGCTGGCTATTAATCCATCCAGCATGGTCATCACTGGGGTGGGAAGAAAAGATCTTCCTTTGGTAGGACCATTCTTAAGTATTACTACAAGGAGCTTCTGAGCAGGGCTCACACTCTTATGCACACACACACACACACACACACACACACACACACACACACACACTGCCACCACCACCACCAAACCACACCTGGGCAGTGCATGCCCGGCACAATTCTAAGGTATAAAAAGGGGCTTTCTGGGGTTGTGCATCTCCTTAATTCTATCTATAAAACCCATCTCAGGAGGGTATAGACGAGGGTACAAAAGCTCCCACTCCTGAAGCAACACAAGGCTTGACCAGGGGTCTTTGCTAATGTTCTTCCTGTGTGCGCATAACATTTATAATGTAACAGCGTGCATTCAGGCCGCTAACAAAGGAATAATTATATGCTTACAAATCCCTCTGAGGGAGAAAAACCCAGAATACAGAAACAGGTGCAATATTATTATAGCTTGGGCGGGGGTGGGGCAGGCATGGATAGGACAGCTCTTGTGAGAAGCGACCTTTGGGCCATATGTAGGCAGGGGCACAGACTAGGGGCAGAGGAGAGAAACTCCCCACACAGCCTATGCAGATGTGTGGCGGGGACACAAGGGGGCCCTGAGGGTGCTGGTGTGAGCGGAATTTGGAGCTCTTAACGATCCTTGCCTCTTTTCTTGGCTTAGCATTGGGGGCATCCACTCCAGTCTTGAGCTCAATGCTCAGCGCCGGTGAATGGTCCAAGTGTTATGATTCAGCATCTTTAGATGGTCCCTGTCATGGTATTGTCCTTCTAGGGACAGATGACACTCGGCTGCACTGGACTCTGAGGAGGCTTCACTCCCTTCTCCTGCTTCTTTTTAAATCTTCATCATAACCCTGGTGCCTCTTTTAGCTGGCATTTGCTGCCAGTGATCTGGCCCCAAGTACCGTGGTGGGTCGGCTTTTCTACAAGTTTCCATCGTCAGCACTGTCCCACCTTTATTTCCTTTATTCCCCATCAAACCTGGTCTGGTTCTGTTAAACCCAGCTGACATGACTGCTTGTTTGAATTAAATCTATAATGTTTTAATAGATCGAGTCTCACAAAAAAACCAAGGACTTCCGTGAACAGAGCAACCAATGAGGTTGGGTGTGATTTTAACCTTAGGGTCAATTTGACTGCATCTGGAATCAACTAAAACCCAAGTTTCTGGGCTGTCCTGCGAGGGATTTTCTGCTTTAGATTATTTGAAGCAGGAAGGCTCTCCCCACACCCCTCACCTGGGTAGTACCTTCTGGTGACAGCCTAGGTAAAATGATAAAGAAGAGGAAAACTTTGCTTTTTGCCTGTTTGCCTTCACTCTTTTTTCTCTTTTATTTAAATATTTATTGTCTTTTATGTGTTTGGGTGTTTTGCCACCGTGTATGCATGGCCACCAAATACACACAGAGCCTGCTGGGGGCCAGAAGAGGGCTCTGAATTCCCTCGAACTGGAGTTAGAAAGAGCTGTGAACTGTCACGTGGGTGTTGGAAAAAGAACCTGGGTCCGCTACAAAAGCACCCTAACAGTGCTATTAACTGTTGATAAATCTGTCCAGCCATCATAACATGCATTATTCTTATTCTCTTTGTTCTTAAAGAGAATAAACACAGATGTGAATTTGGTGACTCACCTAACATGAACATCTTATATATGTTTCAAGTTGCCGTGGGTCTCCAGAATCAGTGAACCAATTTCCCCTGGCCCCAGTGAACGACACTTTTCTGTTTTTACTACCAAATTGACCCTGAATGATGATAGCAGTTTATTTTACTTTTTTTTCAAAAAATAAAACTTTGTCAATTTGATTATCACTTATTAAAAAATTCCCATTCCATTCTGTGGTTCTTCCTACAATTCTGATATCTAGTTATATTGTCCATTGATACTTTAAAAAATTTTTTTTTGTTAATTATACTTTATTTACTTTGTATCCCCCCCTGTAATTCCCTCCCTCCTCCCCTCCCAATCCTTCTCTTCCTTCCTCTTCTCCAAGCATGTCTCTCCCCAAGTCCACTGGTAGGAGAGGTCTTCTTTTCCTTCTGATCCTAGTCTGTTAGGTCTCATCAGGAGTGGCTGCATTGTCTTCCTCTGTGGCCTGGTAAGGCTGCCCCCCCCCCCTTCAGGAGGGAGGTGATCAAAGAGCAGGCCAATCAGTTCATGTCAGAAGCAGTCCCTGTTCCCATTACTATGGAACCCACTTGGACACTGAACTGTCATAGGCTACATCTGTGCAGGGGTTCTAGGTTATCTCCATGCATGCTATTTGGTTGGTTGCTTTCACTCTTGCTGGCAAGTTCATCTATACTATTGCTGTAGCATCTCTTCCTTTGATGATATTAGAATCAATTTCTTCAGGATTCTAATGTAGACTGAAGACCAGCAGCTCTCAAGGAACCCCCAGGCCTTCATTGCCTGACTAGGACTGTTGAAACATCCAGGTTTGTGGACTGAATACTAGCAGATTTTCAGCTTCCAAGTGTGAGACAGCCATTGTTGGACTGTCTACATCCTGTAAACTGACCTAATAAATCCCCTTTAATATGTGTATGTTCACCTATCAGTTACATTTCTTTAGAGAACCCTGACTTACACAGTAGATGTTTCTTCTATTTCTACCACTAAATATGAAGACAAGTCTCACTTGAACTCTTCTGGCCATTTCCATGATCACTTTTCTTATTTATTTTTATTATCCTTTGAATTATAGAGAGAAAATTCCAGATACATGATGTAAGAACAGTATATAAGGCCTGGTGGTGGTGGTGCACGCCTTTAATCCCAGCACTAGAGAGGCAGAGGCAGGCAGATCTCTGAGTTCGAGGCCAGCCTGTTTTACAGAGTGAGTTCCCACACAGCCTGGGCTGCACAGAGAAACCCTGTCTCAAAAAAAAAAAAAAAAAAAAAAAGGCCAAGGAGTCAAAAATCTTAAGTAATAAAAGTGTAGAAATTTAAAGAGAACAGTACACAAGAACCGTTATATAGATTCACGAGAGAGCAGATGGTTCTGTTACTCTAGGATGAAATATAGAACCTCACAGAACCACATTTTTGCTCCATAGAAGAGGAAAGTTGACCATAATTACGCCAATTGTGCTGGGAGATCCTGAGCGGCCAATGGAAGTGTTGACCCAGCGATGGCAACATATACACCATGGATATCCTTGAAGTGCACGGACAGTTAAAATGGATGATGTCTCAGGTCTAAGTTTAGGCTAGCATTCTATAGTTCTTATTTTTCATTAGAAGTTTAATCATGATCAAGGGATGTCTTCCTCTCCATTGTGCTAAGATTTAAGGAGAATCGGGACATTGTTGTTTCCATATTCGTCCTTTAATCTGCCCCAGCTGTAAGGCTAACTTGAGGGATCTAAAGTATTCAGTCTGTTACTAAATTGTGCCCTGTCAGAGGTTAGAAATTTATCTGATTAAAAAATTCTGGTTAGATAATTTAGTTAGATTTATTAGTGTTACATATTTTCCACTTATGATTCCCTTTTACCTGATAAATCTTTATCTGATCCCACATGTATAAAATAGGCATATAAATCAAACATTTATTGATACTAAGTCATAAGAAGTTTATTTTAAAACAGTTCTTTGACACACTATTAATTCTACCAATTGTTACAGACAAAAGCAAAGCCGCATAGATGGACTGTGTGTTTACTTTCACATAAAGAATAGACTCTGGCTAAGTATATGATACCAGGACAGAACATCTTTAGCAATTTTCAGAGGTGACTGATATTTTGACTTACAATCATCAATGCTGAGATTTTGCATAAATGTATAGTATACATAATTGCAGAACTATGCTTGGGGTCATTTCAGAAATGTTTGGAAACTCTATCCTGTCCCCAGCCAAAGTTCATTTAAAATTCTGTCTGTTTGTTTTGTTTTTCCAGACAGGATTTCTCTGTGTAGCCCTGGCTGTCCTGAAACTCACCCAGGCTACCCTCAGACTCAGAGATCCTCCTGCCTCTGTCTCCCGAGTGCCAGGATTAAAGGCGTGTGCCACCACATCTGGCTCATTTGGAAATATTTTAAATGGAATTTAGATTATCAAATAGCAATTTTAAAGAACAAACATTCTAACAATTCAATCAAAGGTGTACTACTTTGATAGATCCTGAGGAATGGGGGTAGGAAAATATTAAAGCTTCGCTTTGTGTAATTAAACGTTCCGTGTTCTGCGAGAGCGGAAAACTTTGTCCACTGAAAACCTTGCCTTTTGTAACCCAGGCCCCCCATATTAAGGCACTGCTTGTTGACCTTGGCTGGCAGTTTGCACGGTGTACACTGGACTTGCTGTGTGCTCAGAACTAAGGCTGCAGGAAAGCCATGTAAAGCAACACAGGCCACCACAGCCAAAACCCACCTCAGATTCACCACGCATTAACTTTTGGTTGGTGTACATTTAAGAACCTGTTTCTGTTGCCAAAATGTTGATGACCCCACATTCAGTTGCGTGACCCTGTAAGAGATTGCCATCCACAGTTCAAAAGCTGAAGGTTAGATGATTTTGAGGGGTTTCTTTTCTTTTGGATTTACTGACTTCCCAAGACTAGCAGACACTACAAATTTCCTGTGAAATATAAAGAAAGAACAAATTTCTCAAATCTGTTTACCCAAAGATTCTAACTTAGAATACATTTGGCAGGGTTAATTTCCCGGGGTACATGAACAGAGAAGAGGAAATCTTGTCTTTAGTAAAAATAAAGACTTAGAGTGGCTATTGACCGATGGGTTTTATGTCGCTATAATGGTCAACTTGACATCATGTGGAATCACCCGAGAAGAGGCTCAGTGTGGAATTGTCTCGATCAGGTTGGCCTGTGAACATGACTTGGGGGGTGATCTTGGTTGTTAACTGATGCAAGGAGAAGCAGTCTGCCATGGGCAGTACCATTCCCTAGGTGGTGGGTCCTGAACTGTGTAAGAGCGGCGAGATCACTGAGAGGACGTAAAGCAGGCAAGCTGCATGCTTGTGCTCGTTTTCTCTGCTCTTGATGGCGGGTGTCCACCTTCCTGCCTTGAAGTCTGCACAGCGAAGGCTGTAACCTGGAACTGCATGCCAAATGAACCCTCTCTCCCATAAATTGCTTTTTTGTCTGGGTGCTTTGTCACAGCAACGGAAATGAACTAGAACAAGCCTGGTGCCAGGGAGATGAGAAACAATAATGACGAAGGTCTCTTTTCTGCCCTAATCTCAGGGATCCAGAATCTGGTGCCTTGAGCCATTAAATGCTTACTTATATTTAAACACATACTTTCACATCTGCTATTTTTGCCACACATATTCTTATATTTTTATATCTGCATCCTTCACATTCACTGTCAGGATTTTTTTTTTCTCCTTCCTGTATCTAACTTTTTTAAAATTTAAATTTATTAATTTTTTTAAATTAATTACAGTTTATTCGCTTTGTATCCCAGCTGCAGCCCCCTCCCTTGTCCCCTCCCAGCCTCACCCTCCCTCCCTCATCTCCTCCCATGCCCCTCCCCAAGTCCACTGATAGGGGAGGTTCTTCTCCCCTTCCCTTTGTACCTAACTCTTAAGAGAAATCATTAGCTAGGTGGGAGCGGAAGGTGCAGAGGCAGAGAACAGCAAGCCCTACAAACAGCTGAGGGTGACCCAGTCTCTGCCTCACCGCCTGGTTATTTGTTGTCTCTCAGCCTGGATGAGCACTTGGAGATCTGTCTGAGGTCATTAATGGTGACTAGAGGAGCTCAGGGCGCTGCAAAACCAAAGGTGCTGAGTGTTCAGGCCATTCATTATCAGCATGATGAACGCCGACAATGGGCTTATACTGTCAGATCATGTACTTAATTTAATTAATAAAAAAATTAAGATCATCACCATTAACCTGCATTTGCTCAGAATGCCACAGGGGTGATTAGTTTGAATGGCACTCAAGGTTTTATAGTCCACTCTAGTAAGAATTACTTTGGTACCAATTAGGATTTTCCATAATACCACCCCGTGTAATATCCTTATTACATGACACATTTTCTACAAGTGATTGAGTTGGCACCACACAGACACGATGTCACAGGACCCTCCCTCAGAGCAGGCGTGGGAACTCCCACAAATGTTAACATTCTTGTCAGTGAGAGGCTATCCTGGTTTTTTTTTTTTATATTATGCAAACCCATTTCAAGGGCAATGATTCCCTGTCACAGGCTCGGCGCACCGGGAATTGGAATTGCACCTGACTGCCACAGCTCAGGCCAGCACAGGCTCTCAGAACCTCTCGGCTCTAACGTGCTCCCTTCACTACATGTAAATTCTTATTTTTAGTGTCAGAGAGGAGCCAGTTGTTCAAACGACTCTTTCATAACATAAAGTAATCATTATAGGGGCACATGGTCTTTACTGGGGAAAATCTACTGGGAAAATGCAGACAAAGAAGAGTGTATAAAACGTCAAGTATAACTCCCATAGCTTCCCCTCTCACGCCGATCAATTTATTTACTTTCCGTCCTGGTCAGCACTTTCCCTTCCTACTCTCCTCCCCGTTCCCCTCTCTCCCCTCCACTTTTCCCCTTATGCCTCCCTCTCTTTCTTCTCAGAGAAGGGGAGGCCTTGCATGGGTACCAAGCTGCCTTGGGATATCAAGCAGAACTGGACCCATCTTCTTCTGTGGAGGCTAGACAGGGTGGTCCAGTTAGGGGAAAAGGATCCAAAGGCAGGCAACAGAGTCAGAGGCAGTTCCTGCTCCTGCTGTTAGAGGTCTCACATGAGGACCAGGCCATACATCTGTTATATGTGTGTATGTGAGGGGGCGGGGCTAGATCTGCTCTCTGGTTGGTGGTTCAGTCTCTGTGAGCCCCTATGGGTCCAGGTTAGTTGATTCTGTAGGTTTTCTTGGAGTATCCTTGATCTCTCTGGCTCTTTCAATCCTTTCGCCCCCTCTTCCATAAGATGCCCCGAGCTCTGCCTAATGTTTGGCTGTGGGTCTCTGCAGATCTTCTCATCAGCTGCTGGATGAAGTCACTCAGAAGAGAGTTATGCTAGCCTCCTGTCTGCAAGTATAGCAGAATATTATTAATAGTGTCAGTGATGGGCTCTCCCTCTCATGGCGTGAGGCTCAGTGTGGGCCAGTCATTGGTTGGCTAGGTCAAAGGTTTTGTGGGTGGGTTGGTGTCCCCCTCCTTCCACTGGAAGTCCTGCCTGGCCACAGGAGGTGACCACTTCAGGCTCCACATCCTCTGCTGCTAGGGGTCTCAGCTAGGGTCACCATCATAAACCCCCGGGAGCCCTCCCCCATCCCAGAGATGCCCCCCTCCCACCAACTTCTGTTCTTTCTCCCAGCCCTCACCCCTTACCCCATTCCTGATCCTCCCCCCCATTCTTCTCCCCACGCCCCTTTTATGCCCAGTTCCTTCCATTCATCTGTGTCAGATTATATTATTTCCCCTTCTGAGTGAGATTCAATCATCCCCCCATGGGTCTCCTTATTACTTAGCTTCTT
Organism: Psammomys obesus; assembly: GCF_907164565.1. Lineage (NCBI taxonomy): Eukaryota > Metazoa > Chordata > Mammalia > Rodentia > Muridae > Psammomys > Psammomys obesus. The sequence goes on from NW_026596109.1 coordinate 2,764,196, forward strand.
TAGGTCTATGAATTGTAGGGTGACTATCCTGTACTTTATGGCTAATATCTGCTTATAAGTGAGCATATACCATGAGTGTCTTTCTGGGTCTGGGTTACCTCAATATGATATTTTCTAGTTCCATCCATTTGCCTGCAAATTTCACGATGCCCTTGTTTTTAATAGCTGAGTAGTATTCCATTGTGTAAATGTACCACATTTTCTTAATCCACTCTTTAGTTGAGGGACATCTAGGTTGTTTTTGGTTTCTGGCTATTACACATGAAACTGTTATGAACATAGTTGAGCAAGTGTCCTTGTGGTATGGTGGAGCATCTTTGGGTATATGCCCAGGAGTGGTATAGCTGGGTCTTGAGGTCCTGTTATTTTGATGTTGATGGTGGTAATGTGTGTGTGTGTGTGTATGTGTGTGTGTGTTTGTGTGCGTGTGTGTGTTTCCTCTTTTTTTGGTTTTGCTAATATGGAACTATTTATTTCCTGTGTTTTTGTGGTTGTAGTTAACTCCTTGTGTTGGAGTTTTCCTTCTAGTATTCTTCTGTAGGACTGGATTTGTACATAAATATTGTTCAAATTTGGTTTTGTCATGGAATATCTGTTTTCTCCATCTATGGTGACTGAAAGTTTTGCTGGGTATAGTAGTCTGGGCTGGCATCTGTGGTCTCTTAGGAACTGCAATACATCTGCCCAAACCCTTCTGGCTTTTAAAGTCTCTGTTAAGAATTCTGGTGTAATTCTAATAGGTCTGCCTTTATATATTACTTGGCCTTTTTCCCTTGAAGCTTTTAGAATTCTTTTAGTGTTTTTATTATTATGTGGTAGAAGGATTTTCTTTTTTAGTCTAATCTAATTGGTGTTCTGTAAGCTTCTTGTACATTTATAGACATCTATTTCTTTAGGTTAGGGAAATTTTCTTCTATGATTTTGTTGAAAATATTTTCTGGGTCTTTGAGAAGGGAATCTTTTCCTTCTATTCCTATTAAACTTAGGTTTGATCTTTTTGTACTGACCAAAATTTACTGGATGTTTTTTAGATTTGACATTTTTTGAGAAGTGTATCAATTTCTTCTATCGTATTGTTTACACCTGAGATTCTTTCTTCCATCTCTTGTATTCTGTTTGTGATGCTTTCATTAGTAGTTTCTGTTCTCTTCCCTAGGTTTTTCATCTCCAGGATTTCCTCAGTTGTTTGTTTTTTTGTTTTGTTTTTGCTTCTATTCTAATATTCAGATTTTGAACCATTTTATTCATTTTTTTCACCTGCTTGATTATATTTCCTATATTTCTTTAAGAGATTTATTCGTTTCTTCTTTAAAGACCTCTAACATCTTCATAAGGTTGGATTTAAGGTCATTTTCTTGTGCTTCAACTGTGTTAGGATATCCTGGGCTTGTAGTAAGATAGCTGGGCTCTGGTGGTACCAGATTCCTCTGGCTTTTGTTGATTGTGTTCTTACATTGGCTTTTAGCCATTTGGTTTAGCCAACATCTCTGGTGTTGACAGGCCTCCAGCAATACAGGCAGACTTGTGGGCCAGAAAATAGAGCTCCTGAGGGCAGTGGGCTTCTGGGAATGCAGGTAGAGCTGTGAGTCAGGAGATAGAGCACACAGGAACAGGGCAAAGCTCCTGGCTTCTGGGCTTGCCCAGGGGAACCCAGCAGGCAGGGGACTGGGAAGCAGGATTCTCACCTGTAGCAGCAGGTGTTTGGAGATGCAAGCTGAGCTGTGGGCCAGAAACAGAGTACCAGTCCTGATAGCGTTTAGAAACTCTTTTATTACGTGGTTACACGCTTTTCCAGATTTGTTTGTTTGTTTGTTTATTGAGAATTTGTTTGTTTATTGAGAAAGGGTTTTACTACAGAACCAATGCATGCTTTAAACTTTAGAATTACAGATATGCATCATGGCATTTTGCTGTGTAAATAACTTTGTAAATTTGTTCATATAAAGGGTCTGTCTTACACATGCAGATCCATATAGCAGCAACAAAATCCATGTCTTGCCAGGTCAATATTAACTTCATCATTTTCTATAAAATGCAAGGCTTGTTTCTGGGCCCACCCTATCTCCCAAATAACAACACAGAGAACTATTACATGTATTAAAAGCTTTAGGACACCTTTAATTCTAGCACTCAGGGAGACAGAGGCAGGCAGATCTCTGTGAGTTCAAGGCCAGCCTGGTCTACAAAGTGAGTCCAGGACAGCCAAGGTTACACAGAGAAACCCTGTCTAATTAAAAAAAAAAAAACTTTAGGTACTATTGCTGAGCAGATACTGTGCTATCCTAGCACTGGCCTGGCCTACTTCCAGCCACATGGCCCCTTATCTGCCATCTTAATCTTGCCCTGGCTCCTCCTTGTTCATCCATGTCCCCATGGCCACTCTCCTCCTCCTCTCTTTCCACCTGGGACTCCCTCACTGGGATCAGAAATTCTGCCTTATCCTCTCCTGCCCAGCTATGGGCTGTTCAGGATGTTTTGGGCTTGTAGTAAGATAGCTGGGCTCTGGTGGTGCCATATTGCCCAGCTATTGGCTGTTCAGCTCTTTTTTGACCAATTAGTAGGTTATGGAGAGCAATGTTTACAGAATATTGAGTCATGAGATACTTCATAAAGATGACAATGCCAGCATTGAGACTGCAACCAGATCTCTGGGTAGAGAAATCAGCGTTTGAATACACAGTGCACAAAAACGTTCTCCAACATCTCCCCCTTTTAGTCCAATAAAAGGTTCTTTCTCTTATATTAATAAACTATATACAACAAGAACAATCATGAAAACAGTCAGGTAAGAATTACATTCACAATGCCCAGTCCATTAGTTTTTCGCAAACTTGGAGAAAGTACTCTACTCTCTATCCTATCTTGATGAGTTCAAAGTTCTGTACCTGAATGACCTTCTATCATAACCTGCATTTACCAAACTATAAATATCCGTTAGACCTTAAAACACTTTATTAAATCCAAAACAACTTAAGCTTAATTGTGACACTATAAATATCTAGTCTTCAACCTCATCAAAGACCTGAGAAGGATAAATAGTACCTGAATAGACAGGAAATGCAAAGCAAGAAGTTTCCAAAACTAAGAAAACAAAGAAACAGCTGGCTGCCTGGACAGTCACCCAAGGTTCTTTGTGCAACACGGTGGCATCCTCTTCAGCTTTCTGGCCCAGAATATCTGACAGGTTATTTTTGTAAAGCAGGAATTATGGCCTATCCTGTCTCATCAAAATTGGGCATTTTACTTTCCAGTAACCTGCTTGCTCACAGTTTGGACAACCTGCTGCCAGCAGTTGAGGCAAGGGGTAGTGTTTTTTTTTTTGTTGTTGTTTGTTTTTTGTTTTTTTTTTTTTTGTTCAATGTCTAGCTTTGCCACATTTGAAGAAAACTCCAGGTGGAGGTTCTTCGGTGCCTATCATCTTCTTTGAAGTATGATGGGGTGCTGCCAGGAGCTGATGTGTTTACTGTCATGAAAAGCCCTATGTTAATGGAACATTTTTAAAAGCCATATTCTGTAGGTTTTTGACCACCATTTATCTATCTGTAGTGTATCTAAATAGGCAAACATTGCTTTTTTTTCTAGTTATTTAGTACCTAATTAACTTTGAAAACATCTGTAGAAGGCTAAATGAAGCTTATTTTTGTAGTTAACTAAACTAGTACCTAACGTGACCATAAGTTTGGTTGAGCATTAACTTGTGTTTCTTAATTATCCTGAACAGTTTGTAACAGTAACTTTCAAAAGGACTAGAACATCACATTACATTTTTAAATGAGTTGCATAGGCACAATACCTATTGTATATATATATATATATATATATATATATATATATATAATATATATTATATATATATTATATATATATTATATATATATTATATATATAATATGTTGTAACAAAATATATCCTTAAATTTGTAGCAATATAAAAAAATCTATATCAATGTAAGAGATATGAGATTAGTAGTTGCTTTCTAGTTTAAAAGAAGATTCAATTATTTACCCCTTTATCCTTTAGAGATCATTCCTATACCTCTCTTTTTTTTTCATCCCTTCTCTCTCTTTCCTCCCCATCACTAGTTAGGAGAGGAAGAAGGATAGAGGAAAGGAAAAGAGAGAGAAATCCCCAAATCTAACTTTTTTATTTTGTTTCCTCCCTGACCAAGACCATTAATAATGTGTGACTAACCTCCCCACTCCCACTAAATGACAACAAGCATCTATCACTAATAGAATGACCAAAAACCAACCAACCCTCCTATTGGTAATAGGGCATCATTCTCTTAAAATTGCTTCCTGTTGTCTGGGGGTGACAATATCTTTTGGGGTACCTAAGAAAGCTAGCTATAACATTTTCTGCCCAATAATTTTACTTATGTTCAAGCTGATGAATCTTTTTCCATGATGACAATGGAACCCAAGGCTTGCACATGCGGGGTAAATGCTTGCCACGTTGTGTCCCAAGTCCACAAAATTTTATGAAGTATATGTTGGGTACTCGTTGCTGTTCATCCAGTTGAGTTTTTTAGTTTAATTTTTTTTCTTTTTTCTTTAGGAGCTTTATGTATAGTAAAGGTTTGATAAGTCATACTCACGAATAGTTCTAGAAAGAGACTAACTGGGCCAAGAGCTACCAAAAAAAGAAAAGACTAAGGGACCTGTATGAGTATTAGTGTACTTCATGAGAATGACAGCATGTACAGGAGGAGAAGAACTAAAATTACAAGCACAGAGCAGAATCATAGATAGTGTTTCTTATGGGGCAGGGAAAGGGCCCCGTGGACATCGTTTTAAGGGAAATTGTTTTTGAAACAAGAAGCAGGGAAGAAACACAAACAATAAACACGCTGGACTCTACAGTGAAGTTCTCTGTACTGCAGCCACTTTTGTCTACACTCTCTCCTCTCGCTCTGAAACTTGGCTCGTCTAGGCTTCTAGGTGAAATCTCCTAGGTGAAGTGGAAGTTTCTGGCTTTTTTGAAGACTCGGTTGAGTCATGTGATGTTTTGCTGGAGGCTGGCTTGTGAGAGGGCACATGATGTTTTGCTGTGAGCTCTCTCGTGTGAGGGGCGTGACTTTGGCCAGCTGAGAACATCCGTGATGGGCTCTGAGGAGAGGAGATTTATAGAAGTCCATGTACTGTGAGACATCACTTTTTGGATCCGCACTGCTGTGCTGATCTTTGTGCCTCAACACTTGACTACACAGAGAGAAATGTTCCAGAAAACTTCTCGGGGCAATTCAACTGAGTCTTGCGGCTTTTGCTGACTTGTCCCGAGCTTCTGAATTGTGCTGAGTCATGTTGCTGTTTGGTGTTGGCATTTGGACTGGCCTGCTGGTATCTGGACAATAAAGAGTGGACTCATCCCAAGGAACTACTTCTGAGAAGGTCTACATCCCCCTTTGCCTAATAACCTTCTTTCTCCCCTACCTCTGGTCAGTAGGTGGAAGGAGGTAGAAACGTTTAAGAACCCTAACTAAAGTACCTTTGGTGAAAAATCTAAGCCTATGCCTAAGACGGGGCCTAAAAAGAGGACTGTGTAGTAGACAGCTTGGGCTCAATTTCCAGTTCAATTATTTACACGCTGTGCCACCATACCTGGCTTTTTCTGTCTTGCTTTCCTCTTCCATCAACGGGTAATAGCAGCTGTGTGATACAGTTTTTGTTAAACTTCCTCTGCTGAAAGTTACCTTATCGGTTTTTTCCTATGTTCAATCAAAACCTCACTGGCTGTGGATTTTCAATTTTTCACCTTTATAAACAGCAGTGATGAAGAATGCCTCTTTGGGTAAATCTTTGGGCACATTTGAAAGCGTTTTCATTCGAATAAATTCAAGTAAGTGAAGTTACCAAGTCCACAATTACGAATATTATATTGTTTTTTTATACCTGTTGTCAGATCACCCTGCAAGACTGTTTTACTAATATGCATTTCTGCTGGTGGCTTCACAAAAATGGGCTTTTTAAGTCCTCATCATCCTGTCTTTGCCGAATAGATGGGTGAAAACAGTAGAGAGAAGGAAATTGCCATCTTCCTTTGCACAGATGGCTGTCATCTGCATAGCTGTAACGTAAGGTAACAGCAGTCGTCAAAAAGGCTCCCCAAATATCAGCTGTAACCCAGAAAGCTCTGTGACTGTGGAGTGTTGAACATAGTGGGGTGGGTGGGAGCACTGTGACTTGGACACTTGCCCAACTGGCGAGGGCACAGTGCCGGAGAAGTAAGATCTGCAGGCAGAGGGGCGTCCCTGGGAGACCCCTCAAGGTAATACCCTCAGAGGCAGAACTGGCCTGTGGGTGGTAGGAAAGGCTCAGAGACAGCTCCAGCACTTAGGAAGGGCTGGGGGATGCCTCCTTTCTTCCTCCATTCTGAAACTCTACCGCAGGCTTACTGCGTGCCGTGCACAGTTCTAAGGGGAATTAGCAGCACGCTGACAAGCTCCATGCATGAGCTGAGAGCCTAGCTGAGCTCTAGACCTCAGGAAAGAGGAGCCTTGACGACTGAGCTCTGACACCCAGGACTGAGCTTCTTGGTAGAGAGATGTGATGTGTCTCAGAGAGGGAGATCCTGTGTGACCCAGGGAAAGGGGAAGAGGGAAGCAGGGGAAAGAAAGAAGACAGGGGAAGGAGCAGACAAAGGTGAAGACAAGGGTGGTAGACCTTTGGAGGGACAATGGGGCATTTGCTGCTCACAGGGCATCCCCACCAAGACCAGGTGGACCACTGTTGCTACCCAAGGCTGGATGCAGGCACTCCTTGTCAGGGACTCATGCTTGGCTAGGCAACTTGGCTGGCAGAGTGTTCTCTGGTCCTGAGGATGTCTGCCGAGGCTGCTGTCATCCCTGGCTCTGCAGCCTAACCGAATTGGACTTTTCATTTCTCAAAACTAGACTGAGTTTCGTCCAAATGTTTCTCCTTTTCTGCTTTTCAAAGAATAAATAATAAAAACCTACATTGTTCATCCTGTCACTTCTCTTGGACTTGGCACAGTGTCTGTGAGGGTTACCTTACATACGTCTCACTTGCAGCCGTAGATTAGATGGCCTGCGTCTGAATCCACCTGATGTGACGACTGCTGGGAGAGTAGATGAGACAGGAAGGTAATGCAGGTGTGGGAAAAGGAAAGGAAGAAATCTCCCACACCTCACCACCACCACTCGCGCACGCATACACACACACAGCACAGCTTTACAAGCGCATTTTGTCTTATTCATTCCCCTTCCTTTTAAAGCTAGTTATCCATAAAAAGTCAGAACGTATGAGTAAATGAATTAACTTTCTAGCAATATCTCCTAACTTCAATAGTGTAATTCAAAACCTCTCATTAGTAACTTGACTTTACATAAACATATTGTTCCCTCTGATGTTTTAGGTGAAGAAAGGTAAGAAGAAAAATCATCCCCTAATATTGATACAATCTTATGCGTTCCTTTTGAAGTCAACATATGTTTTGTTGGGTGAAATCTTGATTAACAGGCAGTGTGTGTGTATGTATGTATGTGTGTGTGTGTGTGTGTGTGTGTGTGTGTGTGCGCATGTGTGTGTGTGGGGGAGGTAGTATGCATGTATGTGCCTGTACGTGTGTGTGGTGTGTGTGTGTATGTATTTTGTTTCCATCCTGAATTTTTATCTTTGAATCAGCTGATACCATTTGCAAGTCCACTAAGGTACTCTTACCCTTCCTTCCTATCATAGTTCTATTGCTGTGGTGAACACTGTAATCAAAAGGAACTTGGAGAGGAAAGGGTTTATTTCAGCTTAAAGTTCTTTGTAATGGTCTGTCATCAAAGGCGGTCAGGGACAAGTCAGATCAAGTCAGGAACCTGAAGAAGACGGGAACTAAAACAGAGATCATAGAAGAATGCTGCTCCCTGGCTTGCTCCCCATGGCTTGCTTATACAGCTCGGCACTGCCATCCAGAATCCATCCTACAATGGGCTGGACCCTCCCATGTTAACCATTAATCATGAAAATATCCCGAAGTTTTCCCCCCCACAGACCAAGCTGATGAGAACATTTTCTCAGCTGAGATTTCTCTTCCAGATGACTCTAGCTTGTGTCAAATTGGCAAAAACACTCCCCAAACTAATTTATTAATACTCCTTTTCTAGAAGAACTTGACAGAACTGGGGCAGGAGGCCTTAGGGCTAGGATGAATAGAAGGACACTTAGCAGAGGAGACTACGTTGTGATTGAAGTGGAGGGAGAACAAAGGGTCTGAAAAGATATTCTCAACAGGGACAGAATTCACTTCTAGCCCTGCTAGAAGGTGGCATGAAATTTGGGTAGATGGAAAATTTGACATGTTAAATCCGATTCGTGGTGATTGGCAGAGAGCATATGCCCTCAAATCCGATTAATTATTTATTTAACTAATTAGTTGATCCTTGGGAAGAAACACTCTTGTCCTCTTGGGAGCACTCTCCTCAAACTTTAGTACTATTTCTCCCAAATAACTCTAAATTCCTAATTAGCTGCCTCATCGCCACAAGATTTGAAAAAATACTTCAGAGGCATTCTGTTACTTAATCCATAGAGCAAGTCTATGAAGTATGTGTTGTGCTGTGGAAATCGTGAACTAGAATTTGTGACTGCCCGCTCCAATTACATGTGGGTTCTAACTACATATGTAGACACACCATACATTACAGAACCAAGCTTTGTTACCAGAGAGGCTAAACCACTTTCCAAACGGTAACAGCAGACCTGGATGTTGGACCTGCCAAGGCCTAGGTGCTGGATAAGTAATGCATGGTTGTATTCTGCATGATGAGCACTTGAGTGATGTCACATCCCAGTCCAGGGTGGAGCTGGGGTCCAGGCAGCTGGCAAAAGAAGGGCATAGTCAGGAAGAACACAAGGCACAGCACAGCACATCTCTGGAGCACTCAGAGATGAGAAGAGGCTGCAGAGGTTTCTGCTCCTCCGATTCTAAACTGAGACCTGGTCAACCCTATGAAGCAGGCAGGATGGACTTAGACCACATTCTACAGACGAGAAGCTGAGCTGGCAGAAGTCGTAGGCTGGGGAAAAGGTGTTGTGAGTGGCAGGTGTGAGAGAAAGCTAAGACCGGAGTGCAGGATTTCCGGGTTTGGACCACAGCTCACCCATGTGTGCATGAAGCCCCAAGTACATATGTTAATCCATAATCACCAAGGTGATGGTATTGGGGGAAGAATGGGAGGTGATTCTGCTAGCATGAGCAGGACTAACAGCTTTATAAAAGATGCTTCATATACCTAAAGAAGATAAACTAGAAAGAGGACCCTGGTAAGATGATCAACCCTCACTTAGAAAGACAAATGGTTGTAGGACAGGAGCCTACCACTGAGGGCCTCTGAAATTTTCTACCTAAGTAGTGTATCAAAGCAGATATTGAAACTCATAACCAAACCTTCGGCAGAGCACAGGGAATCATATGAAAGAAGGGGGAGTTAGTATGACCTGGAGAGGATAGGAGCTCCACACGGACCAAATATATCTGGGCATGGGGGTCTTTTGGGAGACTGTATCTCCAACCAGGGACCATGTATGGATATAACCTGGAACCCCTGCTTGGATGTAGCCCATGGCAGCTTAGTATTCAAGTGGGTTTCCTAGTAAGGGGAACAGAGACTATTTCTGACATGAACTCAATGGCTGGCTCTTTGACCCCCCCCCCCAACCTGAGGGAGGAACAGCCCTGTTAGGCCACAGAGGAGGACTTTGCTAGGGTCAGATGAAAGGGGAGGAGGTCCTCCCCTATCAGTGAACTTTAAAGGGGTAGGGAGAAGATGAGGGAGGGAGGGTAGGATTGGGAGGAAATGAGGGAGCTGGATACATCTGGGATACAAAGCTAATAAACTGTAATTAATATTAAAAAAATAAAAATTTAATTAAAAAAAGGAAAAAAAAAGATGCTTCAGATAGCTTGCATGCTTTGAATCCCTTCTGCCACGTAAGGAAACAAGAAGACGCTGGCTTGGGGGGAGAGAGCTGCTCTCCCCAGACACAAAATCTCCCAGTGCCTTTATCTTGGACTTCTTTGCTGCCACAACAGTGAGATACAGATTTGCAATGCTTAGAAATTACCCAGTCTTGAGTTTTCTCTTATAGCAATAGTAACTGAGACACACACTTCTCTAGTGTAGACCAACCCGCCCATGAAGAACGTTGTGAACTTCAGAGCGACACCCCTTTTGTCAGAGCAGCGGCAGAAGATACCCCGTCAACCCGTTTGATAAGCAGAGCAAGAGTGGGATCATTATCCCCTTTCTCCTTGGCACACCCTGTACAACCAAGGAGTGGCCTTCTGCTCCACCCAACCGACTCTTCTCCTGCGTCCCTGATTCAGAATCCCACCCACCTCTGAGCTCTCTGCACTGAAGAGCTCTGATTCTCAGAGACACTGAATGCATGTCCACAGTTAGGCCGGGGACCTCCTGGGGCGTGGGTGGCATCTATTATCGGAACAGTGCCTAAATTGTTTTCCCCAAAGCTCTGTCCTCATGAAGCCCCTAGTCTATTTACCATCTCCTCTGTCACCAGTGTCTTCCTGGCAGCGAAGGACGTCCTGTGATGCAGTAACTCAGAATGTGTGTGTGCTCTGTAAATATTGAAAACTGACAGGAGATTTTTTTTTTTTTTTCAAAAAAGATGAAGGTTCCGCCTCTCAGGACGCTCTTCTGCTGTACATCTTTGCCAAGAGTGGGTTAAGAGGGCCCATCTTTTAGCAAGAATAGGGGTTTGGAGATTAGTGGAGTGAGAAGTGGTGAGGTTTAATGGCACAGATAATATTTTATTTTTATTTCAATTTTAATACACTATCAACATGCAATGAAAAAAGATATACGGTAACACTTGAGGAAGGAACTGCCCTCCAACTTATCTTCAGTTACCAATTTGGGACCAGTTTTGGAAGTTATTTTTCTGCTAGTCTTGAGAATCTCAGAAAAATTTGGCTTCATCAAAATGATATATTAGGAAGGGTAAAGGTCACCTTAAACTTTGCACAAGAAATCAGAGTCGTGTTTGACCATGACACTTTGAAAATTTTTTTTTTCCTCCAAAGATATAGAGAAGACAGGGGAAAAAAGACTTCCCCTGGACAAGGAACTTTCTTCATTCTTTGGTGGCAATCAACACATTTATTCTGACCCCAAAGGCCCTTAGATATACACTTCAGCGTACTGAACTAGAAAAACTGATCTAGCTGCACAGGCCCTTGGGACTGCCATTCTTTATGTCTGCATTTCTGTTTAGAATGGGCATCCTTTGGGTCAGGGACTCATCTCCTTCATTGTAATGCTGCTGTCACCCAGCCCACTGCCTGGCACAGGAAAAGCCAGTCTTCACAGGCTTGATGAGTTATGGAAGCACTGATCAACATGGCCTCATGTCTTTTGGAAGAAATAGCCGACCTTGGGAGTTTATGTATAGCTTTTAATAGTCCCGGGCACTCAGCGGAATGCTATGGGTTGAGTCATGTCCCCTCTCAAGCCATACAATGACGTCTTAACCTCCAGGCCCCAGAATGTGACCTGACTCGGAAATAGCATCACTGTGAATGTAATTTGTTAGGATACGGTCACAGCAGCACTAGCATCTGATTTTTAAAAGGGGAAGTTTGGTTACAGCTACTCTTCCAGGGAGATTGACATGGTGATGATGAAGGTAGAGACAGGGGCAAATGTAGCAGAAAACAAGGATGATGGCTGCAGATGCCGGTCAGTCACCAAGGCATGGAGTTTCCTCCCGGCCACTACGAGGAGCCAACCTCGCCAACCTGGCTTTTCAGACGTCTGCACTCCAGAAGATTCCAAGACCCTGAGGCCTGCAGGGGTGGGCATCAGAATAGAAGGTGGCTGCGCGGCTGCATTCTACATGGCTTTCTTCCCTGGAGAAAGCAGCAGACCAGCTTTGGGACCTTATTTGAGTTGCCTAATGGCCTTATGGAGCCACAGCCACTGAGCTCCCTTCTAGGCATTAGACACCTGTACAAAGGCAGAAAGTGTATATTCCAGTCTTTCAAGGAGGACGGTACAGTTGGGAAGATAAGGAAAATAAAGAGAGCCGACACGGAGCAGCAGCTGTGTCCCGTGCTTTTTACCAGGATGCCAGGAAGAAATGGCCCTGAGAGGGCACTGCCAGGGCTGACTTCCACTCCACAGATTTTCTAATGCCCTCTGCCACCCAGACATTTCCACACAACAGTACAAAACAAGGTATGAACAAGAACCCGACAAGGGCAGGGCAAGCCTACTGGTGGCTCCCAAGACTCTGACCAAACTGACAGTGGGCAGTGGTGGGGACAAGGGATGGGATGGGAGATGTGATTATATGTGTCATGATTGGGAAGTTCAGGGCTTATATGTTTATTTTAACCCTTACAGCTAGCCCATGAAGAAGAAAGTACTTAGTAAACCTGAGGTTCTCATCTGGGGTTGTCATGCTCTCCCAGGAGACATTGACCCATGTCTAGGTACATCTCTATTGTCACAGCTGGGAGGAGGGGTGGTATATGCAGGGCCCTGGATCTGGTGTGTAAAGGCCTTACCTAAGTTATTCTTCTCATAGCTGTGACAAAACATCCTAGAGAAGCAGCCGAAAAGGTTTATTTTGGCTCGTTGTTTGAGGGTATAGTTCATCATGGTGGGAAAATCATGGTGGTGGGAGCTCCAAGCCACGGGTCACAGTTCTGACTGTCTGCAGTCAGAACGCACTGAGAAGTTGAGTGCCGAGGCTCAGTGAGGAACCACAGCCCCTGCAATAGTGGCGCTGTTAGTGGTGAGCTGTCTTACCTCAATTATCCTCATGTAGAAACTCCTTCGCAGACATGCTCAGAGATTTGTCCTCTCAGTTATTCCAAATTCTGCCAAGTTGACAATCAAGGGTCGGCATCCCAGACCTGATGCCTCTAAGCACCCTGCAGTCTTTAGACAGCGCGGCCTCCAAAGCAAGAAGTATCCTGCCCAACAGCAGGAGGGTCGAGCCCAGAGAGCCTGCTCTAAAAGATGAAAATGATGTTTCCAGGGGTGAGAGATGTGTTCAAGATCACGCAGCTGGAAAATGGCAAAACCAGGACTCACACTTGGGTCTTCTGTCTTGATGACCAGCAGCCTCCACCATCATAAGACCCTTTTTATATGACATAGGAAAATCACTATAAGCTTTGGAGAAGAAGAAATGCTTGATGATGTTTGGAAAAGAAAATCTTTCTCACCACCACAGGAAGGACTATAATAAGAAGTGAAACTCAAGGATTCTTGTCTGCCAGAGATTATTTTCCCTAAAATGCCCGGCTGCGGTAGGTGCTGATACGTTCCGTCTCAGTTCCAGTGGGGAGGCAGCTATGCCCACAACCAGAGCCACGCTGACCAATGGCTGGCCTTCCAGTAGATGTTGAGGATGAAAGGCGGGGGCTCTTCTTTAAGGTGGGAAGCTGTGAGGTCCTTCCAGCTGCATAGCTTCCATGGGGGAGCTGAGCTCTCTCTTGGGTTTCAGCTTCTCCCTCTGTTAGTTCAGCTTCCCTCATTCCCTTGAAGATCTATCTTTCTTTCTTTCTTTCTTTCTTTCTTTCTTTCTTTCTTTCTTTCTTTCTTTCTTTCTCTCTTCCTTTCTTTCTTCTCAAGAAACTCATTGTCTGGGATGTGGGGAGATGGCTCAGTGGATAAAGGCCATTGCTTGCCAAGTCCTCGTTTGATAGAAGGAGAGAACCAATTCCAACAAGTTGTCCTTTGACTTACAGATCTATGGCACATGTGTGTGTATGTTTTCTTCAAATTTCCTCCATTTCCATGGTTATGAAGGGCATTTATGACTGCCTTCGACCCAGCGGAACCCGACTTCCATTTGGGACCCCTGTGGTCGAGGGACCCTGACTCCACCACCATTCCCAGGGCAGCTTGTAACTGAGCCAGGCGAATCAGCAGATAGACGCTGGGATTATTTCGAGGGAGCCAGATGAACAAAGTCATTTAGTCAGAACAGATGTCGGGATTCTTGCTCGAGATGGCTGGGACAAGAAGAGACAGGACGCTGTCGCTGGAGCCCTGGAGCACTCCCCTGAGGAGCTGCTGGCGGCTGACATGCGGACATGGGGTGAGCCTGTCTGAGTGGGCAGAACCCATTCTAAAGGCAAAGGAGGGAAGAAATCTGCCATTGCCTCTAACATTCCATCTAGACATTCCTAGGGCTGGGGAGGGGAGGGGGGCGGAGACAGGGGGATTCCTGATGTTCGTTGGCCAGTCTGTCTAGCCAAATCGGGGATGTAGGTGCTGTGGTGTAAAGGCACAGGTCAGATGACATCTCTCGGGAGTCCGTTATCTCTCCCCAACACAGAGGTTCCACGGTTCGAACTTGGGTAGTCAGGTCTGGCAGCAGGTATGTTTGCCAGCTGAGCCATCTTGCAAAGCCTTTTTTTTTTTTATTTGTCTAATAGGCAGGAACCCTCAGTGACTGGAGCTGTTTCCTGAGATGTGCCTAGCACCAAGTGAAGTGTTGGAGATGGCAGGCCCAAGGCCCTTGCTCTCTCAGGGTCTGAAGGATTGTTATGGTCACCGAATGCAGTCCTTTCTTTTTCTAACTGAAGAAACCGAGGCTCACATGGGAAAAGGCTTGCCTTGGTACTGTCCGTTGTCACAGAGACGGGTCTTGACCCCCAGGTCTTCTGATAAATGCTCATTAGATAAAATACAACCATTAATCCAGATGTCAACTGCCTACAAAACACTGATTCTCCCTGGAAGGGCTGATTCCATAGCAGTGCCACATCAGGCTGGGAGTTGTTAACTCATCTTTTCAGCTGGTCCGAGGCCACACATGATATAGAGTGCCAGGCTGATGCGGGAAGGGATTTTTTCTCCGCCAGTCAGCCAGGTGGCTGATTTCATCCCCCCGGAGCAGCTGTTAATCAGGTTGCAATAGACTTCAGCGTTTCACTCAGAACCTGGTGGCAATCCTAAAATTCTACCCGCTGCTGCAGAGTGAGCTGAGGCGACGGCCCCGTCCGTTTTCAGTTTTATTGAGAGATCCCTTCAGAAAGGTTCCTGCTGCAGTCCACCTCAGCGGGGACCTGTTCCTCACGTCAGACTGCTCTCCCCGGGGCACAAGGGATGTGCCCTGCTCCCAGAGACTTAATAGCATCGAGGCAAGAGCTAAATACGCCCTGCTCGGTGCCAGCCCAGCCCCGCTCAGCAGTGGCCTTTGGAGCTCGGCGCTCTCCGTCAGGACTGTCTGAGCCCGTCTAGCTCTTCTCCTTGTGACTTTTTGCAGAGGATTCTCTCCCTGCTGCTGGGTTTTTTAGGGGATGCCCCCTCAACTCTGCTGCACCCTCTCACCCCCAAACAGACCCAGCAGAAATATTACTAAACACTTTGAGCTCCGAGTGAGGAAACAGAGACGTTCAGGCAGCAGAGGTAACTGTTACAAAGCCTCATTGCTATAGAGAGATGGTGCCGAGGCTCCGAAGACGACTCACTAGCCAAGAGCACGCTCATAAAGGACCTGCTTCGGTTTGGTTCTGAGCATCCACATGGCAGTTCACAACTGTCTGTAACTCCGGTTTCAGGGGACCCAACGCCCCCTTCTGGCCTCCGCGGGCACTGTATGCACATGGTGTAATACAAACACACATAGAATAGAAATACAGATGGTTTCTTAAAAAAAAAAAAAGAAGAGGAAGAAGAAGAAGAAGAAGAAGAAGAAGAAGAAGAAGAAGAAGAAGAAGAAGAAGAAGAAGAAGAAGAAGAAGAAGAAGAAGAAGAAGAGAAGAAGAAGGAAGAAGCACTGGGGCTGGGTTTTTAAACTCAGACAGTTCAGTTTCCAGGGTTAGATGCCACCGTGACTGTTTCACAGTGTTTCTAAGCTTCTGAAATAAATGCCTTTAGAATCCACCAACAGTACATCTACCCTGTATGCAAATGGCCATGAGCTTACCTTGACAACAGAGCATTTTTATCCTTCAGATGCTTGTATCGCTGCTTAGAAATCATGGCAAAAACAAACAAAGAAACAAACAAACAAAAAAAAAAAACCTAAAAACTGTTCTCCTTGAGACAGTAAAAGATAAAAGAGCATTGCAAAAGAATACATGAAGGGACCTATGACAGAACTCTTCAGTGTCTTGACTCTGTTCCAAGATATAGAGGTAATAAAATTGAATAGCCAACATACACACACCACAGAGAGAGGGTGGGGGAGAGGGAGAGGGAGGAAGATGAGGGACCTGAATGAGAAGCTGTGTGCTGACAAGTACCATATCATGTCCTGCTCTGATCACACTGAACAGTTCCTCAAATGTTACCACTGGGAACTGGGGAAAGTGCATCATAGATTCCCCCTGTGCTCATTGTTAAAGTTTCATGAGAAGCAACAACAATTTTTTTCCTTAATGGAGGGGAGCGTTGAAAAGTAAAATCGGTGCATATTGAAGTCAGTAATATTGACAAAATTTAATATATGCCAGCGTTGTGAGTAAATTGTTATATATATACACACATATATATACACACACACATATATATATTACAACTGTATATATATTCACAAAGAAAAGTAAATGATTCTTAGCAATTCTATAGGATAAAAGTATGCATGATTGGATGTGAATGCGGTATAAAGGGTGTGGTGTGCCGTGGGCGGGATCTCAGGACTGTGTTGTAGTGGCTCTGCCCACCAGCCCTGGAACACTGCCTCTGCTGAAATGTGTGCCCTGGGGACCAAGGCAGAGCTAGCCAGCTCTGAATGGGACCCTGATTATCTGCCGATTGCTATTTCTCCCCACGTCCTCTAAACCACTAGTGTTCCCACAAGGTGGCACAATCTTCCTGAAGGCAAGCTCGGCAGTATTTACCAAACGTTTGAACTTCTTGTGCCCTTTGTCCCAGAAAATGATAATTACCTATTGGGGAGGTGGTTAGCTCAAGGTGGTGAGCTTGGGGTGCATTTAAAAGTTTTGTTCTTTATGTTGTCTTATAGTTCCTAATTTTTTTCTCATTGAGGGAAAGGGAATCTGACTGAGGCAATTCAGATCCCGGTGCCAAGTAGAGGCCACTCCAAGCTCAGCGCTGCTAATATGACGCAAAGTCACAAGAGAGGAAAAAGCACTGCCTGACACAGGAAGTGAGAGCCTGTGACGAAAGTGGGGTTCTGACGCAGGGGAGACACTTGTGCCCATGGAGCGTAGCTGAAAGACCAGAAGTAAGGGCCCAGGAACATTTGATAAGAGTGTCATGAAAAGTCAGTGAGCAAATAACAGCCTTTTGTATAAACAACACTGGGGAAAGTGGCTATAAAAGTTCAAAAGAATGAATTTGGCCTCTTCTTATTTTATACACAAAATTAATCGAAACAAAGAAAATAGCAGAATGGGAGGATGAAAACAACAAGTGCCATTATTCAGGCGACAGCTGGTCAGCATGACACCAGCAATGGCAGAAGGAGTAAGTAAATCACTAGGGTCTGTTAACTCTAAAGATCTTTGTGCTACAAAGAGCATTGCTAAGTAAACAGACAGTTCAGAAGGGGGAAAAGGGGGTGAGAATTGTGTATCTGATAAGATCTGGTATTCAGAATATATAAAAAAAAATTCTTAAACACAAGACACAAAACCTTGCTAAAGCATGGACGTTGGGTGGAGCCTGCAGCTGGGGGCCTGAGTGACTGCCTCCCTGTGTGCAAGGTCCTGAGCATAAAAACGTGCTCAGTACAAATAGGTACCAATAGGTACCAATAGTTACCAATAGGGAAAGGTGAGTAAAAACTGTAACAAGAAGACACTGTGAGAAACTGTCTGGCGGTGCTTGGAAACTTACCCCTAATGGCGTTGTGTGATTCAGTCATTCTAAGTGAACACTCATACGTTCAGACAAAAGCACGTGTATGAATGAAGACACGTGATGCATCCGTACAGAGGAATCTTACTTATGGATATAAATGATTGACGCAAGCTACAAATGAATTAGCCTTGCAACACCATGGTAAGTGAGTGAGCCTACATTATCTACGCTTCCGTTCATATGAAATACCTAGACAAGCCAAATCCACAAGGGATAGAGTGTCTGTTTGCGGGTGATGAAAACACTCTGGAAATAGGTCGTGGTCGTTGGAAGATGGGGAACATACAGAAAGCCATTAAATGTGTGGGTTATATGCTATGGAAATAACACCTTTTATAAATAACACTGGTGATTCTGAGACAGTAGCCACCCAGCTGGAGTGGAGCTGAGTAGGATCACTGTGGTAGGCAGTTAGCAAGGAGCTGCTGTCTCAACCAGGGAGAGCTAAGAGCAGTTTTACAGGAGGCCCAGGGCCAGGCACGCAGGTAAGGGTGGGCCTGGAGGGGGGCCTCAGACAGGGCTGCCCTGGTGCGCATGCTCCGAGCTCCTTTTACCGGCTCACCGCAGCCAGGTTTTCTCCAGCGCTGCCCTTCTTTCCCTCCGTGACGTCTTAGGGTGCAGCGAGGGTCTTAGTTTGCCAACTGGAGTACCCCCAACTCCTAATGGTAGATCCCCGAGGTTCTGCCTGCTCCAGACTGGGGAAACAGGAGCCGCAGCTGATTTCCCAGCCTCTCCTGAGTGGGTTAAGGATCACCTGTGTTACTAATAATTGTTGCCTTTGGTAACTTCAAGTGGAACGGTAACAAAAGGTATAAATCACCCCCAAGGCTCTTAATTACTCCATTAACAGTTGCTTTGTTATCCCGGATGCGGAGCGCTTGTGCTGTTCTGTGAGTACACACGGTGAGTTCAGAGGTACTGTCCTGGCTCCAAGCCAAGACTTAAAATAAGTTATGCTAAATGGATGGCTCACTTGTTCCCTGGGACTCTCTCCGGGCTTGGGTTTGGAGACCTAAGTGCATGCTGGAGCAATTCGGGGTCTGTGCATCTTTCAGGAGCTTGGCGGAGCCATTGCTGCCTCTTGCTACAGCCACTACCGTTTTCTTGCTGGTTTTGGTTTTGATTCTAATTGTCGGTGTTTTCTTCCTCCCTTGGCCTCCGTGTCATCTGGTACTACTGCAAATCTCTCTCTCTCTCTCTCTCTCTCTCTCTCTCGCTTTCTCTCTCTCCCTCCACCTCCTCCCTCCTCACCCCATGTAGTATGTAGCTGGCAAGAACTAGAGCTGTAACAATCAAACGGAAAATCCAGAAGGGCAAGCAGATAACTCAGCTAGACTTTGGGGCTGAAGGTTTGGAGTTGTTGAGTCTCCCTCTTGAAAAGTCCATCATGGTGTCCAGGTTGCCGCACAGCCAAGCTCAGCTCCTTAGTGAGGAACTAAGCCGGCAGTATGCTCCAAACTCCTCTCAGCCCCTCCCCCCTTCAGCTGTCCAACAGAATTGCGATCTGTGATCCCCGGGGCCACACGCTTTGATGATGCAAAGATCAGTCTGACCTCGTTGACCCCTGAAGTATCATTTGCATACGCTGAGCCTTGGAAGACGCCCCCACCCCACCCCGCCCATGTGCCGACATCAAAGATCTGGAGGACGGAGAGGATGAGGCAATGCTGTCACCTCACTGGTGACAACCTGAAAAGTACGTCTTTTGCTCTCACACCCTTACAGTCAGGGGCACCCTGCTGTCCTGTCCACATGTCCTCTTGATGTACAAGTACCTTGAAGATTCTCTGTCCCTGGGCCCTAATCCCTCCACCATCGCTTACTCCACTACTCCTTCCCTTTCTTCTCCCACCAGATCTTAAGGACCACAGTTCAAAGCCTTTAAGATACGTCTACGTCACTCTGCCTTGAAGTTTGTTTCCCCCATGCACATTGCCTTTTTGAAGAGATTGTGTCTTATAAGTTTGTAAAGTGGGTAAACAAATAATGAAGAAATAAGCAATAAAAAAGAGAAAAGTGTTTCTAGTGGACACAGATCATGTAGGAACTCTGAACCTTTGCTAGATTTCTGAAGCTTGTCTTGAAACTGCTCCTACTGGCAAGTTCCTCGTGGAGTTTAAAGAACTCATTTGCATTTGGTAACAAAAAGCATACTGTTTTCCTGTCCTGTCCTCCTATAACATCCACCCTAGCCAACTGAATTTTTTATTAATTGAATCTGCTAACACTGAATCACCCAGTGTATTTCCCTGAGAAGCCAGATCTGCCTCTCCCGGAGATGAAGGACTCCCAAGCAGAATCTCCCCATACATAGAACAAAAATGCAAGTCTGTTGGTGAGTCAAAGAACTAAAAAGTGTTCTCGCCCTTCCACTTTGCCACACACACCCATATTCACATCTACAAATGAAAGCACATTTATCTCTGGGTAAAAATTTGAATGTTAGGCTTTTTTTTTCTGTGTTTTCAAAATCTCTACTATGGGCATTGGAAGAAGAAGAGGAAGAGGAGAAGGAGGAGGAGGAGGAGGAGGAGGAAGAAGAAGAAGAAGAAGAAGAAGAAGAAGAAGAAGAAGAAGAAGAAGAAGAAGAAG
>NW_026596109.1:2784615-2811689 GCF_907164565.1 Psammomys obesus
AGAAGAAGAAGAAGAAGAAGAAGAAGAAGAAGAAGAAGAAGAAGAAGGAAGAGTCACAGGAATGTTGCAGCTATACACCCAAATTCTGACTTAGTCCTGATGTTAGATACTCAGTTCTACCAAACTCGGAGAGTAATCCTGCCATCAGTGTCGCTGGGCTGACACCTGAAGGACCCTGAATTCACACGGTCAGGTACTGATGCGCTGCTGGAATGACGGACTCATCCACCTTCTCCTCTAAAAACGTTGTCACTTGTTGCTGCTGACACTCCATGCCTGCGTTACCTCACTCACACCCCAAGCCTCTGACGTAAAATCTTAAAATCTTACCATTTTACAGAAGAGGAAACAGAAGCGTAAGAAAGTTATGATTACAGAAAACGCTCCTCTCCTTATAGTTTACTTTGAAATAATGCAGAAAAGAACTAGACCATTAAGTTAAGAGTCTGATCTGTGGATCAAAACTTGAAAATACACGACAAAATGACACTGAGGTTAAAAAAAAAAAAATTGGTGTGAGAAAGCTGTCAGACTGGAATTAGTGGAGTCAAAATAGAACATGAGGCCCACTCTGAGAAACTCTAGGTAGCTTACAAAGGTGGGGGCAGGGCACATCTTCAGCAGCACAGGCACAGCCCCTCACCCATGCTCTTGTGAGTAATCCTGGTTAAAGTCATTGTGTCACCAGCATGAGGCACTAAAGTAGGAAGGGGACTAGTTGGGACAAGGAAGGGGATCAGTGTGGGAAGAAGAGGAATAAAGAAGGGCCAAGGGGATAAATACAAAAGTGCATTATATAAATATATATATTATATATATATATATTATATGCATGTATGTATGAAAATGTCATGATGACATTTATTATGTATATTTAACATATTGTTTATATAATATTTATTATTATGTTAATATATGCTAATAAAATTTCTTAAAAGCATGATGTGTTTCTGCAGTTGGAGGGGAAATGTTTTCGAAGCCACACCTGCTGGGAACTCAGAACTGATAGTCAGTGGCAACTGGTCACAGGCTGATGGCAAAGACCTCAGGCAGCATGTACTAATGTCTCAACAGTTCCTTTATTTTTCTAATCAGTTGGTGTTTTTTTTATTTTATTTTAGAGGGGGCCAGCATGCACAAAATCTTTTGTGCCCCTTTAGCAAGCTTTATCTTGTGGCACTATAATTTTATTTCATTGCTAAGGTAAAAGTGAAACTGCGGCTCAGTTTAAATTCTGTTTGTTGCAGGCAAGCTGCTTATGACGGATAGTCTCGGGAATTGGGAGAAACTCGTTTTTAGGTGTTGTTGGCACAGAATAACAGCCTCCCGTTTGGTTCTCTGGATGTAGGAGACAAAGAGGCCTTCCTGTGGCTTGACAGCTGTACACGTGAACTCAGACACGAAATGTGGGTAAAAGAAGAGACTCAAAAGTCTTTCCCTGGCTCTGGACTAAAACCCACACGAGGTGGCAAGAACCCAGAAAGTCTTGGAGTCATGGGGAATCTGGCAAGTCATGAGGAGAGCTGATAAAGGCTGTTTCCAAAAACACACTCAGAACCCTCACGACACAAGAAGATGACCAACTCAGTTTTGGAAAAAGTCAATCATCTGAGCAGACAGTTTACCCAGGAAGATACCCAGATGGCAGTGAGGAGGGTAAGCAAATGTGAAAGCTGTTTAACGTCACATCGGCAGCTTCTCGTAAGTCTCTGCAGCAACAGGGCAGTGCCATACACCTGCTGGGACAACCAAAATCCTGACTGACCCGGTAAGGGATGGGGGCCCAGGAGCTCTCCCTCACCGTTGGTAGGAATGAGGCTTTGAAAGACAGTTTGGTGTCTTCTAAGAAGAGTTGAACATCTTCTTCACCTGCAGCCCTGCAGCCCGTCTCCTCCTTGACATTGACCTGAATGTGGTCAGAACTTGCACCCATGTAAAAGCCTGCACCTGGACATTTCTAGTGGTCAGAATCTGGCAACAACTGAGATGTCCATCAGCGTGTAGATGGACAAGTCAATGGTTGTGAGAACTGGCAAGCTGCTACGGCTCAGGACACAATGCTTCAAAATATAGTCCCTTGACATAGTGAGCATTGCAAGCTGAAGGAAATTAAGAAGGCCAGGGACAGACTGCCTCCCCACCCCCATCCTCTGTCCTCTCTGCTCTCCTGAAGTCCCTTGACAGGGATGTTTCCCAGGAAGGCCAAGATGAATCGGAATAAAAACAGGCTTTTCGAAGTTCCCTTAGTTTATTATCCTTAAGTCCTCCCCCTTTCTGTACACCATACTTATGCAAAACTGCCCATTCTTCACCAGACTTACCCAGAAAATATCCAATTCTCTTTGGGCCGCTGGGGCTCCACTTCAGAAAAACCTAATCCCATGTAAAACACTGGTTAAGTAAATTAGTTAGGTTTTTCTGTTGTTAAGTTGTCTTCCGGTACCCATGTTGGCATATTTACATGGGTCAGGGAACGCTATTCATTTTTCTCCTCCACAAATCTATGAAAAGATGAAAAGCCGTGGAGGAGCTGGAAAGGCATATGAGAAATGAAAGAAGCTTGATTGCAGAGGCTGAACGCCCAATAAGAACAATGGGGGAAAGGCAAGATCATGCAGGTCAACAGTTGCCAGGGGTGGGTGAGAGGAACGGGTGGAGGCCAGAGGGCTAGAGCAGCAACAGTGTCATATATGACAGAAGAGCAGATACATGTCATTATACACTTTTCAACACCTACAGACTGCACAGCACAAAAGCAAACCCTAATGGAAACGTCTGGTGGAGACCATACTGACAGGGCAGTGTGTGTGTGTGTGTGTGTGTGTCTATACAAAGAATACAGTAAGAATTCTACTTTTCACTCACAACCACTTATCATCCAAGAAATTTTTATAACACCCTGGAGTGTATAGATATATAAGTAGATATGCAAATCAAACATTTACCACCAATGAAGGAATATACTTACAAGAATTCTTTGGTATGCATGTAGTTTTCTCATTTATTAAAGAGAAAGAACAAATTTGCACAGTAATGTTTATTGTTACATAAAAAGGTTTGCTCTTGAATGATAATCTGAGGCTTTGGGACACGGGGCCAACTTCAGCATTTCCCTTGTTGACAAAGTTTTTATCTGAGAGTCATCAAAGCTGGGAATACCACTTTAAATACGTAAGTAGACCAAAATGGCAGAGGTGTGCTAGGTCATTTGAGAAGTTATTTAAAATTTTGCCCTAGTCCTAAGCCAAAATTTTAATGTCTTTTAAAAAACACAGCTCAGGTCAGCTACTGAAGCAGCAATTTTTAAAATCAAACATCATAACACAACGCGGTTCACAATCGTAACACATACATACATACGTGTATATATGTAACCATCACTCTCTTCCGCTATAGGACTACTTGGAGGCGAAATGATAAAACTGGAGAAAGTTTCCCACCTGCCACTTGAGTCTCCCTTTCACGTGCCACAGTGCCCTGCACTGAGGGTAGTGTTGAATTCTGTGGGTGAGCCTTGAACCAGTCCCTGCCTTTACTGACTTTAAGACTCGAAGAAGAATCACTGCAGTAACTGCACAGGTAACTGACTGAACTGTGACGAGTGACCCTAAGTCACCTGGGAAGAGAACCAAGCTGCATCAGGGAAGGCTTCTCTCTAACTTAATCTTTGAGCTTAGGGTAGAGTAGGGTGAGGCTGGTGCATTTTCAGGCTGTGGGAGGAGATTGACTGTAGGGAGCACCGTGGAGCTGAGGGGAAAAGGGTTTGAGGTGTATAGGAGAAGTCAAACCGGGTGACCCAGCTGAGGGGCAAATAGAGGGCTGGGAGAAGGGACATGGCTACAGGAGAGGCCAGGGAGGAACTGATGGCATTAAAGTCCCCCTGAAAGCAAGGGCCAGCCACGTGAAGATGTCAAACTCAGGAATGACACTGTCTGGACTCTTACCTGTCTCCAGAACATGTTCTTCACAAACGGCTCAATCAACATTCAAAAGAGAAGAGGGAAGGGAAGAACGAGAAAGGTGGGCACGCTCATCCACTCAGTTACGAATTACGTAATAAACGGGACTCCAGTCGTCTGAAGTCAGTGATGTGCCCATTCCAACAATTCGCTTCTGGACGATTTGTCATTACAGTCACCGTGGTCGCTATCTGCCGTTAGTCAGGGAATCATTTATTCAGAACATAAGGACAGAAGATGTTATCAGAAAGTTTACTGTAATTTCCGATCTGGACATTCTTTACTTTCTGTGTTTAGGACTGGGGAGGAACCTCACTTACCATGTTTGCTGTATCTGAAAATTTATGATCATCTCCCGATGAGAGATATAAAACTCAACAGCAACTTTACTGCTAATGATGGGAGATATTGGTTTTTATTTGTAGCCATTGCTCTTTAATGACCTACATAGCTTTAGCACTTTTCCTACCTAGACAAAGGAATATTGATTTTCCTTTTTTTCTTGGTAGTAAAATCTTGGCTAAAAGAGTGGCTCTGCTAACCTGACTACTTTGGCATCTTTCTCCCGCTCATGTCTCAGCTGGAATTCTATGAGTGCATAGGAACCCTGAGAATGAAGTGCCCTCCTTGCTGGCAGTGCTGTCCCAGAGGTAAATGGCTTCTGCTCTGAGGTTCAGAGAGGTTGTTTTTGTGATGTCCCCTTAGACGGACAAGGAAAAATGACCATGTCTTATATGATTAGAGAGAAAATGTATCCTCGAAGAAAAAGGATAGAAGCGAGCTATAGGGGGTAGGAGCAATTACAAACTGAATTGAGAGATGATTTGAATGCATATTTTCCTTTAGACCCTTGGAAAATACTGAAAAGAAGGCTAAGGAAAGAGAATAGCGAACTGAGGTGGCCCAGGACAACTCTCCCCAGAGGAGCCAGGTTCCCCGGGCAGCACTGAGGCCACATGTGGCCTAACCACATGTGGACATCACACACTCTGGTTGCCCCAGGACTCACAGGTGTCTGCCCTATGGTTGATTGGTAAATGCGTGTTGACTGGGGTGGGTGGGTGGGGAAAAGAGAATGAGTGTGTCTATGGGCAGCCAGCATCCTATGGCTGCCGGACTTTGGAAGTAGGGAACATAGCCACCACCTTCACTTCCACCATCATGTAGCAAACCGTGTCAGAACACTGAAGACCTTGTCGTGTGAGAGCTCAGGGAGAGGATGTCGGGCAGTCAGGACTTGGAAAGCTGTAGTGAGAAGGCCTCGTGCCTATTTGGTAAATGTGGTTGTGTGAGAACACAGCCACACCCACTCACTTGTGTGTAGCCTTTGGTTGCCTTCTGGAATAATGACAGTGGAAAATAATTACAACAGAGGAAGTTCAACGATGGTTCTGAAATATTTACTTTATGGTCCTTTATCAAAAAATGTTTTATCAGCCCAGGGAGATGGCTCAGTGGGTAGACATACCATGGGTAGGCCTGACGACCTAAGATCCCCTAAGGTAGCAGGAGAGCATCGGCTCCTAAGAGCTGTTCTCTGGCTTCCACACATATACAGCGGCATGTACATTTCTGAATATACATACAAATGATAATTATTAATAATATTAAATGATTTTTCAATGGCAACATATGGAGGGAGAACAACTCTTTCAAACTCTCTGCCTTCTGAACTTACGGTTGATTTTAAGTGTGCGAAAGCCAATGACACCCAACTCAAAATTAACCTCAAGAAGTCTGGATGGCGTAGAAGCACCTGCTGGGTGGGGGGTCTTTCTTTTAATTCCGTCCGAGAGCCTCCTGGAGACAGTTTTAATGCACTCAGCATGAACGTCATTGGGAATGTCTGCTCCCAAGACAACTCCAGAATAGAACATTTAGGCTAAGTGATTAAAAAAAAGGATTGGTGTCTACAGGGCCTTGAGGCTCTTTAGCTAAACACATATGGATGGAACGGTAGTTTCTCAAACTCCTGGGTCTTTGAGTTAGAAAGGTTAGCTAATCCCTGAAACGCAGGGTAAGTATTTACCAGTTGTGGCCTGAAAAGAAAAAAAAAACAAAACAGCCTCTCTGTTGTGATCGTGAGCTAAATGCCACAGAAACAGCTAACATTTAGCCAGGCTTCACACATGGAAGCTTTCTACAGTTCAGCTCATCCCTTTTCAAATCTACTCTAGGAAGCAGGGTCAGCTCTGATCCTAACTTTCCCCACAAGATTGCCAATTGCCCTGAGGTTCACTGCCTTTCCTGTGCTGCGGAGCCAGTGAGTGGCAGAGCTGTGATCTCAACAAAGAAATCTAGTTCCAGAAATGGGGCAGAATGCCCTGGATGGTTTTGGCTCTTATTTGGGGCAGCGGTTGTCAGCGTGGACAAGGCTTGCTTCAGTCTAGGGACCTTTCCAAAATGCTGATGCCCAGTTTGATTAGGAACAGAGCCTTGATGTCAAAGCTCCATGTAGCACTCTGGTGCAGAAAGGATGAGCAGAAATAGCAGTGTAGGGTGCTGGCTAAAGTTGGGCAGAATGCCTCTCTGCTTGTGCTCTCTCCCCAAAGCCTATGTCCCAGCAATTCCCACACTTCCACAAGAAATTCCTGTGGCTCCTGTTGGCTGCTTCCAGCTCGTGGACACAGTGCTGACTCCCACCAAAGTTTCTATGGAATCCTGAAGCCTCTGGCTTGTCTGAACTTCCAGGTTTCTCTTAGCACCATATTTGGAGAGAAATAAAGAAAACAAGCCAAATCTATTCCCAAATCACTGTTGGCTAAGAATAGCTGTATCTTAGACACTGAGCTGTTGGAGTTTGTTCGGGAAGTTGTCTCCTGAGCTAATGAGTTCAAGGCTGATCTCCACTTTCCTAATGGTATTAGTGTGTCTTGTTTTATGTTGAGGTCTTTGATCCACTTGTAATTGAATTTTGTGCAGGGTAATAAATATAGATGCATTTGCATTTCTCTACATGTAGACATCCAGTTAGACCAGCATTATTTGTCGAAGGTGCGGGATAACCATATGACAAGTGACAGACCCAAAGCAGCTAAGTAACAAGGAAGGCCCAAGGGAGAATGCTTAATTCTCACCCAGAAGAGAAAATAAAATAGATAGTGGAAGTGGATGAAGAGAGGGAAGAAGATAGTCGAGGGAGTGGGGAAAGATATGTGAGTGGGGATTAGATGTGAGGAGATCGAGGGCAGGAGGCCAGAGGACTTGGAGAGATAAGAGAAACCAAGGGTAAGAGTGTCTCTGAGACAAGCTGGAGACCTCCAACAGGGTAGGCTCTTGGGAGGATATGGGGTGACTCTATCCAAGACTCCTAGTAGCAGGGGTCATAGAGACTGAAGAGGCCACCTTCCAGCCAGACAGGACTTCTAGTGGAGTGAGGGGAACACCAACACACCCACAAAAACTTTGACCCAAAATTTACCCTGCCTACAATATGTGCAGGGATAAAGATAGAGCAGAGATAGAGGGAATCCAACCAATGCCTGGCCCAGCCTGAGACCCACTCTATGAGAGAGAGCTGGCCCCGTCACTACTAATGATACTTTTCTATGTTTGCAGACAAAGCCTAGCATAGCTATCCTCTGAGAGGCTCCACCCAGCAGTGGATCCAGACAGATGCTGAGACTCACAGCCAAACATTAGGCAGAGAGTGGGGAACCTTGTGGAAGAGTCAGGGGAAGGGTAGAAGGATGCAGAGGGGACAAGAACTCCATAAGAAACCAACAGAGTCAAATAACCCGGGCCCAGGGAGGCTTATGGAGACTGAAGCACCAACCAAAGACCACGCTGGATGGACTAGACCTAGGGCCTCTACACATATGTAGCCGATGGGCATCTTAGTCTTCATGTAGGCTTCCTAGTAAGGGGAGCAGGGGTTGTATCTGACATGGATTCTGTTTCCTGCCTTCTGATCATAATCCCCTGGCAGGGCTGCCTTGCCTAGCCTCAGTGGAAGAGGATATGCCCAGTCTTGATGTGATGGGGTGGGTTAGTAGGGAGGCTCCCCTTTTATGAAGAGTAGGGGAGGGATGATAGGAGGAAGAGTGAGGGAGTGGGGGACCAGGAAGAGAGGAGGGAGATGGATATGATCAGGATGTAAAATTACTACTACTACTACTACTAATAATAATGATAATAATAATAATAATAATAATAAAAAAGAATAGCTGTCATGGGGCTGGATAGATGCTCAGTGGTTACAAGCACTTGCAGCTCTTGCAGAAGGCCAGGGTTTGGTTCCCAGCGTTCCCGAGGCAGATGTCACAACGATCTACAACTCATGTCCCCAGGGATACACCACCCTCTTCTGACCTCCATGGGCAACAAACACGCACCTGGAACATATACATAATGCAAGCAAACAGGCACATAAAATAAAATAAAATAAATCTTAAAAGAAAATAGTTGCCATTCTTCGTGCTAGCTATTGTACCAGGAGCTTTCGAGACACAACCATGAGATTTCCCACCTGGTGTCTGGGGAATACCCCAAGCAGCAGAACCCTTATTGCCACTTTCTAAACTAACTGGGATGAGCAAAGGGCTAGGGCAGATGAGGTCAACATGTCAGACTGACTGCAGATGAGTTCGGGAAATTACAGGGTAAATGTGAGCTGTACATGAACTTCTGTGTATTTATGCCTTAGAATTAGACACTGTGCAAAGTTCAGCCAGCGGACGGATGCCCTTAAACCTGGAAGAGACAAGCCACTGCTATGACAGTCATGTTCACAGGGCATTATACAGTTGAGTGGTATTATCATAAAGTAGAGACCGCACTATAGCACTTTATTCTGTGCAGGCACCATGCTTGGTTATTATCAAGGCTACAATAGTTCAGAAGCCCGTTACAGATTTCTCTCAATTTCCATGTATCTGCCACCTGCAATATTTTCCCACACTATCCCCCTAGAAAGGTGAAAGAAAGGAGATGTCACTGTATTTCCACCTCGTATGCTGCGCTTATGTGCGCCATATGCAAGACACACATGAAAGGCACAGCCAGAGCTCGTCCTACGTGGCCTTTGCCTTAGGTTTTCCTGTTGTGGTAGCTTCAGGCACAAAGAATGTTGACTACCCTTGTGTCACCGTAGTTTCTGTCCTCCATGTACCTGATGTTCAACACCTGCTTCTGTGTTCCCACAGAATGGGAACATGTGGATGTTTTTTTTGCTGGTGATCTACTTTTTGTTTTTGTTGTTTTTATTTTTATTTTTCAATAGTCTTTGGCTGTCGCTGCCCTTCTTCTTTGGCTACATTCAGAATCCTCGATATCTACTGTACAAAAAGGCCTCATAGACTTAAAAGAATCAAAGAAACAAAAACACTGGTTTAGAAAGCACTCTCTAAAGCACTGGTTCTCAACCTGTGGGTCACGACTCCTTTGGGGGGTCGAATGACCCCTTCACAGGGGTTGCCTTAAGACTATAGAAAAACACAGAGCTTTGCATTATGATTCCTAACAGTAGCAAAATTACACTTATGAAGCAGCAACAGAAGTTTTGTGGTTGGGAGTCACCACAACATGAGGAGCTGCATTAAAGGGTCACAGCAGTAGGAAGGTTGAGAGCGTCTGCTCTAAAGGGAAGTTGGTGAGATCTTCTGAAGATAACTGTTCCACCGTCAGTCCGTTGCCTTCCGCCTAAGCCACTGTATATCTCATTGGTCCTATTGCAGGTGCCTCAGTTGCTAGACATTTGTCAGATGCCGAAGCCCTGAGGTATCTAGTCACTGTCGGCAGAGACCGAAAGGAAGCTGAGGTCGTTGTGTGGAATATTAATTAAATAACAAAAATTAGATGCAAATACGAGCAATCACATACTGTAGTGTAAGTGCCTGGCCTCAGACTGAGCTGGTTAGGAGAACTGGCTGCAACTGACCAGTTAGAAAACTGGTCACACTGTTTGACTCTTGTGTCAATAAAATGCAGCCAGAATATACATATGTATGTACTTATATACATATATATGATAAGAGGTTTGGTCTTGAAGTCAATCTGTTGTAAGTTACGATTAATATTTGCTATTGATATATCTTCTGGTAAAGCTGCTGTTAGTCCTAAATAGTTGTACACCCAAATGACCACACAGACACTGGGATTTATTTAATTAACCTAGAACACAATGCTGGGTGATAGTCATTCCATCCTAAACCTCCAAGCCCTCATAGTCTCCTAACATTTAGATTTCCCACATTATACTTGCTTTTAGTGATATATTAGGTCCAGTCCATCTCTCCACCTCTGTTCTCCCAGCTCTCTTCTGACCTTCTCTCCTCCTCCTCGGCCTCACACCTTCCTGTCCTCTGGCTCCCCCCTTTCTTCCTGCTTCCTTTCTATTGCTCAACATTGTGGCTAGTTGCTTTATTTTGGCATGTTTCCACAAAGTTGAGACAGGTGATGCTTAGAATAAGTATCACAATGCAATGTCGGGATTGAAACCAGAAGTCGGGGAGAGAAATCAGCATTTGAATGAACAAGGGTAAAGTGTACACATTCCAAAAAAACATTATATCAACATCAATCAGATATTGCTATGGTTTTAATATTAAATATTCCTCACAGGAATATTTTAAACACTTATTCCTCAGCCGGTGGAACTATTTTGGGAGACATTGGAACCTTCAGGAAGTTGGGCCTCCCTGGCAGAAGTAGAACACGTGGACAGGCCTTTGAAGGTTATAGTCCTTCTCCCATTGTTCTCTTTTTGCTTCCTGTTCATCTCCATGTAATCACCTCTACCACATGCTTCCACAGCCACGAACTGATATTTTCTCAAAACCCTTCCTTCCATGATGACGGACTCAGCCTTCTCTGATATCATGGGCCAAAATAAGTAAATTTTCCCACCCTTAAGTTGAGTCATAATAATGCAAGAGCAGTTAATACAGACGTGAACTTGAACTTTGATGCTACTCTATATCACCAGTCTGACACCTCTGAGCCACTTCATGGATATGGTACACACATATACATGCAGACAAAACACCCAAACACACAAAATAAAAGGTTGAAGAGGAAGAACAAGAAGAAGAACAAGAACAAGAATGACAACAACAGACATGCTAACAAGAGCATGAGGCCTTAACCCTGGACAAAGAACTACAGACAACTAAGGAATGCTGAGAATAGTCAACCCCAGGGAAGGGCACGCCAACTGGTTCTCCAACACCAAATGTCCAGCCTTGAAAACATATATACAAGTAATGCTATACAGACTGAGCAGGTTGTATTTATGTATTTAGGAATATATATGTACATACATAACACCAATTAAAGAAAAAAGGGGCCCATGGATTTGAAGGAGAGCAAGAGGAAATGGGTACCTGGCAAGGTTTGGAAGAAGGAAAGAGAAGGTGAAATGCTATTATAGCCTCAAAATTTTGCTTTAAAAAAGATAAAAAGAAAAGCCAACAAACAAAATAACACAATTAAAAAATGGGGCACAGAACTAAACAGAGAATTTTCAACAGAGGAACCTAGAATGGCCAAAAGAAATGCTCAACATCCTTAGTCATCAGCAAAATGCAAATCAAAACTACGCTGAGATTCTATCTCACACCTGTCAGAATGACTAAGATCAAAATTTCAAATAACAGCACATGCTGGCGAGGATGTGGAGAAAAGGGAACCCTCCTCCATTGCTGGTGGGAGTGCAAACTTGTACAACCACTTTGGAAATCAATCTGGCTCTTTCTCAGAAAATTGGAAATAGCTTTACCTCAAGACCCAGCTATACCAGTTCTGGGTATATACCCAAAAGATGCTCCACCATACAACAAGGACACTTGCTCTACTATGTTCATAGCAGCTTTATTCATAATTGCCAGAATCTGGAAACAACCTTGATGTCTTTCAACCGAAGAATGGTTAAAGAAACTGGCACATTTATACAATGGAATACTACTCAGCTATTAAAAACAAGGAAATCATGAAATTTGCAGGCAACTGGAAGGAACTAGAAAAGATCATCGTGAGTGAGTATTCTAATACCTAGAAAGACACACATGGTATGTATTCACTTATAAGGTGGTTTTACCCATATAATACAGGATAAGCATACTACGAGGCCAAAGAAGATAAATAACAACAAGCATCCAAGGAAGGACGCATAAATCTCACTTGGAAGAGGAGACAGAATAGACAGATATAGTGGTTGAAAAGAGAGAACAAGGCTATTATAGCCTCAAAATTTTGCTTTAAAAAAGATAAAAAGAAAAGCCAATAAACGAAATAACACAATTAAAAAATGGGGCACAGAACTAAACAGAGAATTTTCAACAGAGGAACCTAGAATGGCCAAAAGAAATGCTCAACATCTTAGGGGGCATAGGAGTTAAGAGTGTGGAGATTAAGCAAGGAGAGAACGAGGGTGGGAGGACAGAAGGCCCATAGAGAAGAGAAACTGAGGGTGGGGTTATCTCTGTGACAAGCTGGAGACCTAAGTCAGGGTGGGCTCCTGACTTGGGGGATATGAGGGGAACTAAAGCAGAGGCACCTAGTAGCAGAGGCCTCAGAGATTGAAGAGGACACCCTCTAACTAGATTAGTCTCCTAGCAGAGGGAGGGAAACACCAACCTACCCACAAAAACTTCGACCTCAAATTTATCCTGCTTACAAGATGTGCAGATAGAGCAGAGATGGAGGGAATACCCAGCCAACAGTCCAACCAGAGACCACCCTGTGGAAGAGTGCCAGCCCCTGATGTTATGGACAATACTGCTAAGCTTGCAGACAGGAGCCTGTCAGAGCTGCCTCTGAGAGACTCTACCCAGCAGCACCTCAAAACAGATGCCGAGACTCACAGCCAAACATTGGGCAATGCATAGGGCGTCTTGTGGAAAAGTGGGAGGAAAGAGAAAAGGTGACAGGAGCTCCACAAGAAGACCAGCAGAGCCAACTAACCAGGGCCAGAGGGGTTTGCTGAGACTGAAGCAACAACCAAGGACCATGCGTGAACTAGACCTAGACTCTACAAAGGTAAAGCAGATGAGCACCTTAGGCTTCATGTGGGTCCTCTACTAAGGGAAGTGAAGACTGCATTGGACATGGACTCACTTGCTAGCTTTTTGATCACCTCCCCCGGTAGACCTGCCTTGAAAGAAGACAAGCTTAGTCCTGATGCAACTTGATGAGCTGGGGTGGATGGGAAAGGAAGTGCCCCTTTTCTGAGGAATAGGCATGAGTGGAAGGAGGGAGGTTAAGGTGAGACCGGGAGGGAAGGAGGAATGGGGCTACAACCAGGATGTAAGGTGAATAAAAAATAAATTAATTAGAAAAGAAATTACAAACATTTACGGTAACATATGCTAATTATCCTAATTTGATAATTATACACTGAATATGTGTCTCCTACACCACAAAATGTGGTTCATCAACAAGAATTCTACAAATCTTTGGTCTCTGCATATGTAAAACATAGATAATAGTTGGATGTGACAACTTCATGATAGAAATGAGGATATGGTTCAGCAAACATTCTGGACGAGAGCCAGAGCTTTCTGCCAATCATTTATTGTGCACACGAATTTGTCAAACACTCACTGTTCGTCAGGGACCTTTCAAGATGCTAGAGATGCGAAGATAACTCTGTCCCACCGATTCTTGGATGCTCAGTGTTGAGAACAATGACAGGCAATTCTCAGAACTCAGTACGTTTGATATAGATGGAATGGATAAAAATTGACGGATGAGTGAATGTTTAATTTACATCGATAAGAAAAGGGAGTGTTGGACCCTGCATAACAAGATTTACCCACTCAACAAACATTGAATCCCTGCTGTTGGTGTGATTCTGAATGCTGTAGAAGACACTAGAGTAAACTAAAATGTTTTCTGCTTCAAAGAGCTGCGGGATGTAGAAGCCTGGGGTGCGAAGTCGGATGACTTCCATCCACCCCTTGCTAGTTAGTCATTTTGAACAAATTCCTGGGTCTTAGTGTTTCCACTGAGTGGAAGTGAGGATGATACTGATTTAAGTGCATGTTGAGATGAATTGTATTTGTGAAGGTGCTCTGAAAGTTGGCATGTGAGGCTGTCATTTTCAGGTAAGTGTGCCCCAAATATCTACTGCTAGAGCTATCTCACAAAGTCTTTCAAGGGTGGCTGAGAATGCCCTGATACCTAGGTTGATGTTGGCACTGAAGACTTGGCTGATGGTAGGAAGTAATGAAATGAACGTCATTATCATTGTCCGTGGCGCTTTCTTCTTCCCCAGAATCCACTCCAGACGATTACAGAAACATTTGCTTTAAAGAGCTTGCTGAGTAAAAAAGAAAAGAAACATTTACTGATCAAATACTAAGAGCCAGAAATCACTCTGCCTCTCTGTATCTAGAGGTCACTGCTATGACCTCTAGCGTGTGGGTTGCTAGCCCGCATTTCTGTGCCTTTTTGCCTGCCAAGCTCAGGGTCAAGTTAACAAATAAACACCAGTCACTGATGAGTTAATTCTCTTGTTGTCAGGAGCAGTATAAAGAGAAGGGTTTCTTTTGGCAATTATTTCAAGAGAACACATTCCAGCACGGTGGGGAAGGCATGGGAGACAGCCCCGGGACACTGGCTTCTGCCATCAGAAGGCAGAGGATGAAAAGGAAGCAGATCTGGGGATACAAAACCTCAAGGGCTGGCCCCAGTGATGCACTTTTGACAGCCAGGCTCCACTTCCCAAAGCTTCTATAACTTCGCAAATGGTGCCACTAGCTGGGGACGAGGTGTTAAAATACATGAGTCTTTTGGGGGACATTTCACATTCAAGCCATGATAGTCCCCTTGCAAGTACTAGTCTAGAGGATGCTCTAAAGTGAAGGCCGGAGGAGCAATACATATGTATTCAGTTGCTCTTGACCCGAGATGGGGTTATGTCCAGTAAACCCATCCTAAACTGAAAAGGTTTAAAGGTAGGAAGATCTTAAGTCTCAAATGCACCTCATATACCCAAACATCATAATTTAGCAACACAGTTCCCCACAAAGTTCAATTCCTTATCGTCATGACCCTGCATGTGGCTGGGAGCTGAGGATACCACAGCTGAGAATACTGTGACTATTAATAATGTCTTTGCTGCCCAGGAAAAGATCTAAGTCTAAATTTCACATATGGCTTCTACTGGTGACGTATTGCTTTTGTACCATTGCAAAGGCAAAATTTAGAAGCTGAACCATTGTGTGATTGGGTTGTGGTTGGGTTATATATAAAAGGCTTATTATCTGAATTGGCTCACTGATTACAAAACCTATGATCTGCTTGCTGCAAGCTGAAGAACTAGAAAAGGACATGATGTAATTCAGTTGAATTTCCAAGGCTTGGAACCAATAGAGTGATTATAAGTTCTGGTCTGAGCACAGACCCCTGAAGGCAGGAGAAAACGGGTGCTCCTGAGCAGAAACAAAGTGAAAAAGCTTCCTTCCCTATGATGTCTTCAGAAATCTACTGGTTTGGGTGAAACTATTTACATTGTGGAGGACAATGTACTGATGCTATCAGTTCACATGCTAGTCTGTTTCAGAAACATCCTCATAGTTGCACCTAAAAATAATGCACCTAAAAATAATAATAATCTGGGCATCTGTTAGGCTAGTCAAGTTGTGAGTCAGATGTGAATATAAATTGTACGCAAGGCTGACGAGATGGCTCAGCTGGTAAAGGTGCTTGCAATCAAGTCTGACGACTTGAGCTCAGTTTCTGGGGCCCACACAGTAAAAGGACAGAATCTGCCGATGCTGGATGTTATCTGGCCTCCACACTGTATGCCATGATACACACATGTATAAACTTTTCAGGCACACATACACACATGCACACACACCCACACAATGTAATAAAATTTTAAAAAATCGCTGAATGGTCTGAACACTAGACAACAGAAGTACGAATGAATCATAACAAAAAGAGACACGAAAGACTAGCTCTCCACGAATAGCAGAGGTGGTTTTATAGAGGAGGTGACATGCAAAAGGGTTTTAACATTAGAAATTTACTAGCAGTGGAGAGAGAAATGGCTTCTCACTCATCCAGCCCGGGTCCCCAACCCTGTAGACTCAGAAAGGAGAGAAACAGAAGAAAACAGTGAATGTCATTGGGAAAGAGAAAGGCCAAGTTGGGGAGGTGGAGAGAGGATGGTGCAGAAGAAAGCCATCAAAACCTGATGGTGTGGGCTTTCTTGCTCCACTCTCGGGGGAGGACTGCCGTGCCCAAGCCAGCTGTGAACAAGTTTCCACAGTTGAGTGAAGGAACATTTGCAGAAGCACATAGTGAAGAGGACCATGCTGGAGAGCCTGTGGTCGTTCAGTGAAGTTAAGGGTCTTGGGTGGAGGGGCTGGGACTCACAAATGAACTAAGAACATGGAACCTGACAGATTGGGACGGCTGGTTTCTGTTTCTCAGAGCAGTGAGTCTTGCTAACACTCAAATGATTGCCATTTCCCTTGTCAGGCAGTGACAGGAGTTAGTTGACCTGAAAATTCACTAATAGTTCCATTAAAGAGGCCTTGGAATAGCCATCTTTTTACTCATCCCAGTCAATTAACAATGAATTAATGCCAGACATATTTTCAATTGAGCTGAGTCCTGATTCTCCCTCATTTTGCCTAAAAATAGCCCGGAAGAAGGACTGTCAACTGCCTCTGCTTTCTTTCCAAGGCTGCATTGGAGTTTGTAAGAACCAGTGTCTTCCCTAGGCATTGATCGGCAGGGCATCAAACCCTGAATTGAAGATAGGAGACTGGGGGTAGCTTCCCAGCTTCCCTACGCCTGGCCTCTCTTTTTGGACAGATGACTACACTCTCTGAAGTTCTGTTTTCACATGTAGATTGGAGAGATTGATGGATGCTGAGGACCCTTTTAACGATCAAGTTAAGATGGTTTTAAGCTGGACAAATGGCTTGATTATTAAGAGTACTTGTTGCCCTGGGAGAGAACCTTGGTTCAGTTCCCAGCATCTACATGGTGGCTCAAAATGAGCCCCAACTCCAGTTCCAGGACATCTGAGGCCCTCTTCTGGCCTCCACAGGCACTGTATGCACATGGTACACAGACATGCATGCAGACAAAACATTCATACATCTAAAATAAAATAAGCAGATGTTTAAAGTGTTTTCAGGAGTGCTGATGGGATGGCAGACTAGGTTGGAGGCTGCAGAAGGGACCCCAGACCATCTCTGAACCAGCAAACACGATGCCCTTGACCCTTGTTCTCGTACAGTGATCCTTAATGAAGGTAGACGGTGCTAGGAAAGCATTTGTTCTTCAAGGGACATTTTGCAATGTCTGGATCACCACTAGTGGGTGACACTAATGGAATCTAGTGGCTGAAGCCAGGGACGCTGCCAAACACCACACATATTACAGGGCGGCCCAGCAACAGAGGACTGTCAGAAAGAGGCTGACGGTGGAGCCCAGGCTGCAGATCCGCTCTAGCTTGTCGGATGGTTTCGATCACATCATTGCTTTGTTGTTTTCAATGTCCTTGTCTGTAAAATGGGAATGGTAGTAAGACCTGACTCTTCATACAGGGAGGGTCGTCTTCCCTCTTAGCTTAATTTGCTGTTCCACTTGAGGTCCGGTCTTATTCCTTTCTTGGATGTGGTGTCTAATTTGCTTTTCCAGTTTGTGGCAATGACTTCAGTATTTGATCTCCAGGGGTTCTGAACCTTAGCCTTGAAGATGAAGTAGACGAGAAACGTCCATGGTGTTTTTATTATTTTATTATTCAAGTGTACTTGTAAGAATAAGTTTCTGTCTAGCAAACCGCAGCAGTGCAGGGTTGGCCTTCATATCATCTCAAGCCTGTGCTCCCATTCATGGGGGGTTATGTGGAGTCCTGGGTCTGGGAAGGGGACTATCATATCCTCATTGGACACCTATGTCATCGATCTGTCGACGTAGCCGCGGTGTCTTTTTTAGGGCCACCATGCCTCCGAAACATGGGAAATTGCATCCTCGTGTTTCTTACCGCTCTGGTGCAGCACCTCCTATGTGGTGGTCCTTCACACACCCACTAGCCATTCTTCTGCTTCCATGGTGTCCATGATCTTACCTTCCACAAGCATCCCTGAAAACAGGGCATAGGTTATCTCTGCTCTTGAACAGAGGCACCAAACCTATCTTGAATGCCCATGCTCTTACCTTGGAAGTTTTCTACCTGGGGAGGAATTGTGGGCGGGGCAGAGTGGATGCCTGCCTGCGGGTCACACATCCCTGCGGGATGCTGTTATCTCGCATTTGAATCTGTGGCCTCTTCTAGCCCATCCAGTTTGTCTCAGCTTAACTGCTATTCTAGTTGTCTTTATCCTACTGACCAAGAATCTGCATACCCCTACCCCAAAGATCAAATTTTTGAAATTCGTAAATACATCTCTTCTGAAGAAAGTTACACCAAAAGTACCCAATAAGTTAAAAAAAAAAAAAAAGTGCTCAGCATTACTAGTCACTAAGGTAATGACATAATGGAGCATTGTGATGTCACAGCTCAGCATTCTGATGTCAAAACGGAGCATTATAAAGACTTATCACTTTGTATACATCAGGATGACTATTATCAAAACAACAGTAAATGGTAAAAAAAAAAAAAAAAAAAAAAAAAAAACAGAAAATGGTAAGTACTGGTGATGACGTAGAGATATTGGAATGTTTGTGTGTGCTGGTTGTGGAACGGAAAAGCTGCTGTAAACACAGCGATTCCAAAGTAGCATGGTGAATCAAAAACAAAAGCAAAAATTAAAAAGCTTAGAACAGAAATCACCAACTGCTCCAAAAGTGTGTGTGTGTGTGTGTGTGTCAGATAAGTGAAAGCAGAGATCCACAAATTTATACACCTTTATTATTCACAATGCCCACAGAGCAGAAACAGCTCAAATGTCTTTTGAGAAGCGAATAAACAAAATCTAGAGCACAGTTACTGGGGGTAGCTTTAACAGGGAAAGTTGCATGGAAATTTCCGGTGCAGCAGAAATGCGCCCTGAGAACATTCTAGGTGAAATATGTTATATGATTCACTTGCACAGGCTGCATGTTAGTTAGGCTTTCTATTACTTTTCTAAAAGAAACTCAGGGAGGAAAGAGTTTATTTAGGCTTACAGTCATAGTCCAGAATCAAGAGAAGTCAGGGCAGGAACTCAAGGCAGGAACCTGGAAGCAGGAACTGGAGCAGAAGAAGTGGAGGATTGCGGCTTACAGGCTTGCTTCCCATGACTTGTTCAGTCTGTTTCCTTCTACAACTTAGAACCACTGTTGGCACTACCCACAGTGGACTGAGCCCTCAAATATCAATCATTCATCTGAAAAGTGCACCGCAGGCCAATCTGCTGCGAGCATTTTGTCAGTTGAGGTTCCCTCTTCTCGAATGAGTCTAGCCTGTGTCGACAGAAAATCTAACCAGGAGACTAACCAGGACAGGGATCTATGGGTCAAGTACATAGAGATGGAAAATAGAATAGTAGTTGCCAAGGACGGGTCTTGGAGAGGGTAGGGAATTAACCTTTCAAGTTTCGTCGTGGTTTGGGAAGATGAGTTGTGGAGATGGATACACGTCAGATGAGTCTCCTCAAAGTCTATCTGTTTAAGGCTTTTGTTTCTCAGCCCATGGTGCTGTTGGGAAGTAGTGGGACCTTTAAAAGGTGGGGCCTGGCTGGAAATCTCCAGTCTGTTTTTGCTGCTCCCTGGCCAGCAATGAGCAGCCTGCCCTGCCCAGCACTCCTGCCTTGATATGCTACCTCACTGCAGGCCCCAAAGTCATGAGTCAACCCTTGTGGAATGAAATCTCCAAATGCGCAAGCCAAATAAACCCGTCTCCTTTTAAGCTGATATTCTCAGGTATTCGTTACAGTAATGGAACACCAGACTCAGATGCCAGACACTTAAAGAAAGAGAAAATTTGCAGTTTTTAAAGTTAATCTGTTTAGTGGTATACAGAATAATGTGTTTCATTATGACATTTGCAGACATACGTGTTTTTGTACCTGGTTCTTCCTATCCCAACCTCCCATCCCTGCTGCTTCACCAGGGTCCTTTTCTTTGTTTTTCTCCTGATTTCATGTCATGCCTGTGTATACATGTGTTACATAGTCAGCCCTAGATTCTGATATGACACAATGCATGTAATTGTTTTGCTTTTCTGTCCATCACCCTCTCTTATTCATCTCTACCTCTATATCTCTTCCACTCCTCCCAAAGTCCCTTTTCCATGTTCATGTCATTCAGATGAATAGAGATGATAGATAGATAGATAGACAGATAGATAGATAAATAGATAGAGATATGTATCAGACAAAGGTATTATTTCTCCTTCTGGCTTATTTTGCTTAAAAGGGTTACGATCACCAATTCCACCCATCTTCTGGCAAATGATATAATTTCTTTTTTTTTTTTTTTTTTTTTTTTTTTTTTTTTTTTTTTTTTTTTTTTACAGGTGACTAACTCTCCCTTGTGTTTACATTCCACACTTTCCTTAACCTGTTCATGTTTGATAGGCGTCTAGGCTGCTTCTAGATCTTTATTGTTGTGAACACTACAGCAGTAAACCCAATGGTAAGCATCATTGGAACATGCTAAGTTAGCTTCCTTTGGGTGTATTCTCGAGTGCGACGCGACGGCGGGGTCGTGTGATAATCCTATTCTTAATGTTTTGAAGAGCCCCCACGCTGAGATCCATAGCGGTTTAAGTGGTTCACATTCCTCTCCACCACATGTAAGGTCTCCTTCCCCCCAAATCCTCCCCCCACATCTGTTGCTGTCTTCTTGACACCACCATAAAACGGTGAATCTTAAGTTCTGTGAAACTGATCGCTATTGATTTTTTTCTTCTTTTCTTTTGTAGCCAATTTTATTTCAAAATACAAATGAAC
Organism: Psammomys obesus; assembly: GCF_907164565.1. Lineage (NCBI taxonomy): Eukaryota > Metazoa > Chordata > Mammalia > Rodentia > Muridae > Psammomys > Psammomys obesus. The sequence goes on from NW_026596109.1 coordinate 2,805,413, forward strand.
AAAGGAAAGGCTTCACAGGGAATGATGGGGTTGCTAAAATAAAACAAAATAGAAAGTTAATATATATTTTTTAAATCATTAACTTATAAACCTGTCCTAAGCACATTCCAAAAATAGAGTTTGTTTGTTTCCAAGAGGGGTGTTGAATTCTTTTGTTGGAGAAGGGAGGCATCCATCTCAAGTGGCCAGTCATGGAGAAAGAGGACACCCCAAACCTTCAGCCAGGGAGAGAGAGAACCCACTTTAAACATTCAGTTAGGGAATGAGAGCATCCACCCCAAACATTTCCTGGGGAAAGCATCCGTTCAGAGCTGTCTGTCAGGATCCTTTGCAAGATTGTTGCCTTAATTCTCCTTTCCTCTTCTGATCAGGTCCCAGTCTCCACCTGTCTCTGTCTCCATCTGTCTGCCTTTTCCTCTCTCCTCTCTCTCTCCCTCTTTGCTCTCTCCCTCCCTCCTTCCCTGTCCTGCTTCATCTCTTCCCCACGCCTTACCTCTGTTTCCTGTTTAACCAACAATGGTTCCTAAGTCTTTGAGCGCCTTTGTATTTCCACCCTCATCAGCAAGCTGGAAATGGCAACAGAGCTAAGAGGATTAAATGAGTCACTGTGTTGGAACAGAAGGGAAGTGAGCCTGATCCTTGATGCTGCACCGTACTCTTACTGAATTTTAGAAGTCTCTGTGGGCAATGGGAGGCCTGGCCTGGGTAGAATAAACCTGGAAAGGGAATTACTCCTTTCTACGCTCACATGGCTTCACACCAGTTCCTTCTTCAACAACAGAAAAATATCCACTGGACCTGGGACATCCTACTACTGCCAGCTTCATCTATCAGCACATCATTTACAATGCTTGAAGGCCAACAGATGAGACAGGCAACCTGGTTGCCACTCCCGAGTGGTGAACGCTGAGGTGGAGGAAAGGAAGGTTCCATAGATGAGGCAACTAAAAGGAGGAAAACGTTAATTTGTTGAAAAGTACTCCATGTTTGATTCTTCAAGAAAATGTTCTCATTTGCACAAGAGGAAACATCACAGTCCTATTTTGTTTGCTGATTGCCATCAAGCAGAGCTGCGAGGCAGAAAAAAATTCTGCCACTGCCCTTTTGGAGCCCTGTGGCCCACTCATTACACACATATCTCTGGCCACACCTGGGGCACCATCCATGACCCCACCTTGAGCCCGCTGGATCTGACTCACCATGAGTCTTGGGAAGCTGTATTTGTAGCAAGTCTTTGGGCAACAGTTCTCAGCCAGGCCGTGTTGGCCAACCCAGCATGGAAGGCTGCTTGAGAAGCTGAGAGGAGAGTGCTGACACAGAGCTGAGAACTTTCCCTTGCTGGTCACAAATTCAAGGAGCAAAGAGGGCAAGGGACTGCATCCAGGGGCACGGTGCTCCCTCCTGTTGCCTTTCTAGTTCATGATACCTCACCCTAGGCCGTTATACCCAAGAAGCTTTCCTCCTTCAAGGAGGCCCGATCACCTTACTCTGATCTTCAGTCTCCACAGTGGAATACATGGATTACCTGGGTTCTATTTAAACCTCCTTGAGCTCTGTCTCTCACACACTGTGACGTCAGCAGATCCCCAAGACTGAATTATAGCTTTGCATTCAATCAAGGATCATGGATTATTCTCCGTGTTATCGGTCACTGCTTCCCCACTGCTTGGGAGACAGAGGGGCTTTAAACCTATCAGGGCCAAGCATTGTTCTCAGGAAGATTTCGCTCGGTGGGAAAGGCAGAATGGGACTGCCTTTGCGATGGCCAGCACAGGCTTTGAAACAGCTTCCCATTAACCGGGTAGATTCCGAAGCCACAAAATGCAGCGACCACCTCATTTGGTTTGAACTAAATTTTTAAAAATCTGTGTATTAAACATAAAATGATCATCGGATGCCCTGCCTGCTTCTCACATTGCACTGCCTAACAAACACTAAAATTCAATCTATGTAAAATTATTCAGTATTGAGTCTCCTGTCTGTGTGTAATCAAAAATTATATTTGGAGCCTTGACTGCATATTAATTGAAGTTTATCAAGAAGGCAGTAAGCATTTAGACATAAACACAAATATGAGATACATCAATACTCTTACTGTTTGCCTTGTAATTCTGATGCCTTTTTTTAAAGATGAAGCGTAATAAACAATGAGCTTATTGTAGACATTAGAAAGACCAGGAGGTTTTTTTTTTCTTTTCAACTTTGTTGAGCCGCACATGGAGAGTACATACTTAGGTCATTCTGTTGAAGAAAAGCATGAGAGATTGCTACGTAGCACCTTTCAGCATTATCAGCTAGAATGAATGTAAGGCGTGTTTTGAATCCAGCTCCAATCTTTGCGTAAATAATCAGAGAAACAAACTCTAGACATAATGGCCCCATAAATGATCCTGTAATAACAGAGTATATTCACAAATCAAACAAAGCAATCTGCAACCTTGTTTTTGAACCTGTTCTCCCATAATTTAGCCCTGAGGAAATGCTATGAGATCACCGAGACAGCATCTCAAATGTGGGAGCTGGGATTCCTTAGCAGTGTCTCCGTTCTTTTTATTTTATTTTTTCTCCCTAATGATCAGCGTTTCTTCCTTTTTTTCATATTTGAGATTTTGCCCAACACCCATCCGACATGGGACTTAAAAGAAAGCAGCGAAAAACTGAGACTGTCCAAAGCCTCCAGTGCTTGCCGCTGAGGACATTTAAATACTCAGAGGTTGGGCTGTATTTTGTCAGCTCACTGGACACCAGGCAGTGAGCAGCCCTTCCGTGCCCCCTGAGATGACACCCCTGGGCAAACAGCTCTCCAGGTAGCCGCACAAGGAAGGCACGGACGGTGCTAGTTCTGAGAACTTCTTGGGGCTCCTTGAAGCTAGCCTTGGCCAACAGCCAAGAGCTTCAGCTTCCTCGGGACCTCTGCCATGTTCTTGATATCCATGAGTTAGTTTAACTTAATCCCCCTGGTTGCCTTAGAAATTGGTGATATGTTCTTGTTTACCCGATGAAGTGTCTGGGGCATGAAACAGTGATGTAACTTGCTCCAGAGTCAAATACAAAAGAAAACTGGGATGAGAGAGACTATAAATTGCATGGGCTAGAAACGGCAGAGCTGGGATCTGAACCCAGGACCAACAGCTTCCTAATACCCTTGTGTCATATTGTACTGTTTCTGTATGAAGAGCAGGGCTATGGCTTTTCCCATAGCCTGCATGATTACAAACACTCACTGGCTGGCCATGAACCCCATTGTTCTGACTTCTACAATTTTTTTCTTGGGAGGGAATGAGAATTTTTAAAAATTATTCATTTCAGGGTGCTGGGCAGCAAACCTCCTCCAAGCACCCAAGTTTCTTCTTCTTGTGGACAAGTTATCACTTGTGTCGTGATTTCTACATTTTGTTTGTGTGACATTTCCCACAAGCCATTGTCTAACAATACAGCAGGGCACTGTTTATGGCGGAAGGTCTCAAGGCAAACCGACAAGCTTCAAAAACATGTATTCCATTCACCATTCCATCTTGAGCAAGTTTCTCAGGCTCTTTAAGTCTTCCCCAGTCAAATGAAGATGATGATGACGATGACAATGATGATGATGATGATGAGGGTGATGACAACAGCTCTCTACAGGGCACTTGAGAATGCACAATACCTGGTACCTGGTAACCTGAAAGCCTTAGCTGCTTTCTGGTGCTCATAGAAACATTGAGCTTTGATTCAAGAATACACGAAGATAAGTCACTGACTATGGGCCACAGTCTCAACTCTAGTTAACTATGAGACAATTAACATCCCTAGATCCAGAAGCAGAGCAAGGTTACCTTGCTAGGATTAGCCAAATAATGGAGTCATAATGAACTAGTTCTTCTGTCTCAGCCCTGCTATGATAGGCAGCTATTTATTGCTGCAACAAGTATAGGACATAACGGACTTAACAAAGCCAACGGGTTTATTTTGGCTCACAGCTTTGTGACTGTGGTGGTTCTGTGACAGGAAGAAGGATCAGATCAAAAGCATTTGTTTCATGGCTGGGATACAAAAGGGAGGAGAGAAAGGGACAACCAGGAGTGGTGAGGCACGCCTTTAATCCAAACATCTGTGAGTTCAAGTTCATCCTGATCTCTGTGAGTTCAAGTCCATCCTGAATCAATGTAGGTCATCTAGAGCTTCATAATGAGATCCCATCAGAATAACAGAACAAAAAGAAAGAGACAAGGTAGTCCCTTCAAGGGCGCCCTCTCCCAATGACTAGAAGACTTCCCATAGGCCCAGTATCAATGTTTCCACTGCCTATTAGCCCCATGCTGGTGGCTAAAGCTTTAACACTTTGCCTTTGGAGAAGCATTTCACTTCCAAATTCTAAAACTCACCATTAGTGACACTAGAAAGGCACTTTCTCCACTTGGCCTTCCGTATTCCCTTCTTTTTAACAAGGGGAGATCCCTGTGCCTACTCAGATAGGTTCCTGCCAGTTTCAGCATCCTAGGGGGCACCCAGGCAATAGTGAGTCAGCCCTGGCTCCAGAGGGCTTGCCATTCCATGCCCCACCAACCCGAATACCACCAACCACCCCAGAGAGCCTGGAACCTGGCCTTAGCCACACTTAGCACTTGAATGCCTGGAACAGCTGCTAATGCCACCCCCACACACACGAGCGGACCCCCACACCTCCTTAATCTGAACTCCTCATTAGCCCCAACTGCAGGCCATCTATTATTACCGCACACCCATAATGAGAGTTAATTTCTATTGGTATCAGATGGCCTCCCCCCTGGACATTTTTATTCATATTTCTTTCCTGTTTTGTGATTCTCGATTGGAGTTTTCTAATAACAGATCATTTCTTTTTGTCTAACTTTAATCTGGTCCTGCCTGACAAGCCCCATCCTTTTCATTGAAGGGTAAGACCACTTAAAGGAAGGCCAATAAGCCCTTGCGCTGCTCGGCCAGCTGGGGTGATTTGTCACCCGGTGCGGTGGTGGTCACACCAATGGATTTATCTCAAGGTAAATGGAGATGCTGAGACCCGGGACCTGGAGCTTTGATTAAGGCGCCTTTTTGTAGTGTTGATAGATGTTGCTTGTGTTTATCTATTTGAAATGCCACTAAATCTGTGAATACAATGGAAAAAGAGAGTACTTTGCCGCTGAAAACATATTAGTGATTTATGTTTCCGTAAGAAGCACAATAAAGAGACAGAGGCTATTAAAGGCAGCTATTTCCATGAGAAATAGTTCTGCTTTAAAACATTATTAACCCCACCTTGATAAAGACTTACATGCATGCATAATCATGTTTACTTACCCCTTTAGTTTGGTGCAATATGCATTGGGAGCACACACTCTCCAAATATTAATAAGTTGGTCAGCAGAACATTTACAGCAAAAGACATCCTACCTAGGGCTGTTCTGCATGCAGATTTCCTTCTCTTGAGATGGGGACACATAATAAACTTATCTCTAAAGCTCTGGGGTTTATATGGACTTCATCTTGCTCACAGCACTCTCAAAGCCTCCTTACTGTCTTTGACGGAGTCTCTCCCTCCCCCCCACCCCCCGCCTTGCAGTGGAAAATAACCAGGGGGTGACATATAAAGATTATAATGCATGGATATAACTTATAACATGAATCAATGTCATCGAGACGCACCCATTTAAATGAATAGGGTCAGAGGAGAGCGCTGTATCACCCTGACTCGCGTGACAGTTACAAATGCATCACCTCGTATGCATAATAGGAGTGTACAAACCAGAAGAGATTTGTAAACTTGGTTCATTTCGAGCAGAACTGACCTGCAGGAGTGGAAACCAGAGAAAAGGCAACCCGGGCTGGGGCTGTCTGTTCTTGGTTGGCTCGTGTGTGCGCGCAAACACACACACACACACACACACACACACACACACACACACACACACACACACACACACACGAGCACACACTGGATCCTGCATCCAAGCCAGGACAGAGCGCTGACACTTCCCCAGCTCACTGTTTAAATGGTGCAGAGCTGACGCGGGGTAGACTGGGACTCTTAACGCTGGGGGGCGGGGTGAGGGGGATGCAACACAAGCTGCCCCCCCCGGGGGGGGGGATGGTTGGAGGTGTGCGATTCCTATCAAATCTGGGGAAAAACTAAGAACCAGAACCCAAGCCCGTTGCACCTGCCAGAGTGAACCGTGTGCACTGAGCGCGGCTTAGTGTGCTGTGGGCGCTGATTTACGGCTTGGTCGGGGGCTGGTGTCTCCGGCTGAGGGGCTGAGCTGAGCGGGAAGCGGGGGGGGGG
>NW_026596109.1:2811789-2826029 GCF_907164565.1 Psammomys obesus
GGGGGGGGGGGGGGGTCCCCGGCCTTGGCGCTCTGGGTGCGGGCGTGACACGGTGGCCACACCTGCACTTCATTTGCCTGGGAGCAGCCCCGCGATCCGCCTGCTGATGGGGCGCCTTCTTCGCATCCTCGCGGTTATGACAAGTTATTAATTGCCACCATTAGCTGCAGCAGCCTGCCCGAGATCTCTGCTGCTCTCTGGAGGTGAGAGTCTGCGCATCTGAAAGCCCGGGGAACCTGCCGCGAGCGGCGCGGGGCAAACCAAGCCACGATCTGCCCAAAAGGGATTGTGAGACGGTGAATAATTTATTAGAAAACATTTTTCTTTGTCCTTCCCACAAACCCACAAATCCTCCCCAAGCGCTCTTTAGCAGCCTTGTGGATAATGTACTTACACATCTCACAGCCTGCTAAATAGGCTGAGGAGGAGGCGGGCTTCACCTCCCTGCAGCTGCCAGGACCGCACACCCGCGCAGGCCTTGGGCCTACCCGGCATGCCAGGAAACCCTGCGGCTTTGCCCAGACAAACCAGGAGAGCCAGTCGGGGCCGCCGGCCTCCTCCAAGCCGCTTTTCCGGAGTGACAGACCTACACATATGATTCTTTGGAAATCACAAACGCTGAGTGGTCTTCTAGGAGAGGAACACTCAAAGTCCATGGCCCACGCTCCTCTTACAGAATTGGGAACCGGCTCCGGAAGGGCTGCCCAGGAAAGGCAAAGACACAGAAGTTAGACAATATACAGACAAGTAATTACAGTGTGCAGAACCCAGCGGCGGGCCCTGGGCTGGGCTGCCATGGGCCATCCAGGGAACAAGCCTAGTCTTACAGACGCCGGGATTCGGCAGTTTTTGAATCATACGGTGTCTGTGAGAGAACCTTTTAACCCAAGGCATCTACAGTACCATATTTTCCTCTTTCAAGCTCTAGAACCCCTGGAGGCAGTGCTCTAAGGTGCGTATTTACAGGGCCGTGGGAGATACACTAGTCCATCCTCCAACAAAGCTTGAGAAAGCACTGACTGTTTGCCTCACCCGGTAACAGTCTTCAGGATGCAACCGTGAGTTCCCCGTCTTCCCAGAGGGCTGCTCAGACTCTGGAGGGACGGCATGAAGGCTGCAGGTGCCAGGTGGGCATCTCCACTGACAGCGAGTCAAGTAAGGATGAGCCAAAACTGCTACTGTGTGTGTGCGCGCGTGTGCTTTAAAGACATGCATGGCAAGTGATCTAATCCTCCTGCTCTTAGTGACAGCCCCCAAGGTTGAGCGGATAACATATATACTATGGGAGTACACACGTGTGTGCACACACATACACATATGGAGAGCGAGAGGGAGAGAGAGAGAGAGAGAGAGAATATTAGCCCCATCATGCGCTGGCCAGCTCACGTGGATCAGCCTCTGATATGCAGGGCCTCACAGATTACAGTAGGCCAAAACTACATGTGATCAGTACCTGCCTGGGGAAGTGACGAGTGTTTCAGAAAACGAAGAAAACGAGGGACTAGATTCAGGCTTGGAAGGGCAAAGGAGAAAGCACGGGAGAGAAAGGATGCTGACTGTATCCTGATTGATGGTTGGGTTTGGAGCGAGTGCACAAGCCTAGTGGGTGGTAAAGGGAAGAAAGAAAAAGCGCAAGATAGGAAGGAAGACTGATGCTTGGTTAGAATCATTCATTCACCCATCATTAATTCAAAAACATTAAGGTCTACTGTGCTGTTAGAAACTTTACCTATGGTCCCTAATTTATATTTTGAGACCCTACTGCTTTGTATGCTGAAATCCTAAGCTCTAGTATAGTTATATTTGAATAAAAATCTTAATATTATGATTAAATAAGAGTATCACTCTCAGAAAATACCCCTGAGCCTAGATATTTTGGTTTTGTTGCTCTCCTTGTAGAGCTCCCTTACTCTTCAGGTCTTACTAGCTACTTCTTTCAAATGATTCCCTGCACTCTGCCCAAAGTTTGGTTATGAGTCTCAGCATCTGCTTTGATACACTGCTAGATAGAGTCTTTCAGAAGCTATCTGTGGTAGGCTCCTGTCCTGTCTCTTGTTTTCTCCCTCTTCCAATGTCCATCCCTTCTGTCTTTCTAAGTGAGGATTGATCCTCTTACCCTGGGTCATCCTTCTTGTTTAGCTTCTTTAGGTGTACAGATTTTAGTATGTGTATCCTATCTTATAAATCTAGTATCCACTTATAAGTGAGTATATACAGTGTGTGTCTTTCTGCTTCTGGGATACCTCACTCAAGATGATCTTTTTCTAGATCCCACCATTTGCCTGCAAATTTCATGATTTCCTTGTTTTTAGTTGCTGAATAGTATTCCATTGTGTAAATGTACCACAATTTCTGTATCCATTCCTCCTTTGATGGACATCTGGGTTGTTTCCAGGTTCTGGCTATTATGAATAAAGCTACTGTGAACGTGGTTGAGCAAATGTTCTGTGTACTTGAGTGTATTTTGGATATATGCCTAGGAGTGGTATAGCTGGATCTCAAGGAAATGCTATTTCTAATTGTCTGAGAAAGTGCCAGATTAATTTCCAAAGGGGTTGTACAAGTTTACATTCCCACCAGTAATGGAGGAGAGTTTCCCTTTCTCCACAACCTCTCCAGCATGTGTTGTCACTTGAGTTTTTGATCTTAGCCATTCTGATAGGTGTAAGGTGAAATCTCAGGGTCATTTTCATTTGCATCTCCCTGATGGCTAAGGATGTTGAACATTTCTTTAAACGTTTCTCTGCCATTCTATACTCCTCTACAGAGAATTCTCTGTTTAGCTCCGTACCCCATTTTTAAATAGGATTACTTGATTTGTTGTTTTTTTAACTTCTTTAGTTCTTTATATATTCTGGATATTAGCCTTCTGTCAGATATGGGGTTGGTGAAGATCCTTTCCCAGTCTGTAGGCTGTCATTTTGATTTGATGATAGTATCTTTTGCTTTATAGGAGCTTTTCAGTTTCATGAGGTCTCATTTATTGATTGTTGATCTTAGAGCCCTAGAACCCCTGCTCAGATGAAGCCCATGGCAGCTCAGTGATCTGATAAGCTAGGGTCAGATGGAAAGGGAGGAGGACCTTCCCTATCAGTGGACTTGGAGAGGGGCATGGGAAGAGATGAGGGAGGGAGGGTGGGATTGGGAGGGAATGAAGGAGGGGGCTACAGCTGGGATACAAAGCGAATAAAATGTAATTAATGTAAAAAATAAAAATTTAATTTAAAAAAGATTAAATAAGATCATAAGGGCAGGGCTAGACCTGATAAGATAGTGCCAAATAGCTCATTTTGTGTGCACAAATGAGGACAGGACATAGAAGCACATTCAGAAGGTAGCCAGATGGGAGCAAGAAGAGACCTCACCAGCAACCAGTGATATTGCAGCCTGATCTTGCTCTTCAAGCCTCTACTACAGTGAGAAAGCAGCTTCTGTTATTCAAGCCATGCAGTGGAAGACATTTCACTATGGCAGACCAAATAGAACTGTCCCCTGCCCTGGGCAATCAAAAATGAGACTTGTCACCACCCCCAGAAGCCCAAGGCTGAGAGACAAAAATTTGGTAAGATTAGAAAATTGTCTACTCAAAATAATCACAGGTTTTGTTTTGTTTTGTTTTGTTTTTTTATTAATTAAACAAGTTTATCTGTTCTGGTATAAAATACTGGGTTAGCCTAGAGGAGTTGACATAGGAGCCAATAATGCTGTTTGCCAATATTTCTACTTTGTATTCTTAGCTATTCATTCTTAGCTATTCTATTCATGCAGGGCACACAAACACACACACACACACACACACACATACACACCCCAATACATCCTTGGAAGTTAGTTTGGGGATGTGGAGTTTGCACCTAAGATTTTACTTCCTTGTCTACCTTCATCTTTCACATAAAAATCTGTGAGCAAAGAGGTTCCTGTGTGGTGCCATGCCCTCTAGAGATCCAAATTACACAAAAGTAGGCTTCCTAATTTTCTAGACTTTTCTCTTTCATCTCCTATTCTTGGGCTTGAACAGAGAGGGTTCTGGGAATCAGGTTGTCTGGCTTTAACAGGTTGTGTGTAAAATGTGGGACCCATTTTACACACTTGGTAACTTTGCTTAATCTCTGTTTCCTCAGCCATAAAATGCAAATAAAGCAGTACCTACCTTCTGAGTCTGTTCTTTGGATTAATGAGATAGTATGCATAAAGTTCAATAAGAGGTAATTATTGGTGATGGCAATAGCATTGTTATTTCTTTATCTAGAATGGCTTAAAACCAAACTCCCAAAGTCCTTATCACAGAGCTTGGCGTGGGCATGGTTGCACATGTCTATAATCCCAGCACCAGTGGACTGCGTGCACCCAAGCATGCACCAAATTTGGCCCAACATACAAAAAAATCTATAAACCTGCACAAGCATTGTGAGGTTTGTTGTTAAACTTGATTGTGTGGGTCTCCGGCATGACAACATCGTGTGGCATACCCACAGGATGGACACACCCGCAGGCTTCCCTTCAGGACCAGCTGGGAGACAGGAGCTGGGAGTCAGGGGTCCTCCGCCAGCGTCTACTCAAGCTTTGCATTTCTCCAGCAGCCTGGGGCTTCACGAAAACATCTCAGAAAGCTTCAGTCGCTGTTGGAGAAGGCCCTGGATGGAAGCGGGTGTGGAGACAGCGGTGCGACTTCCATGATTTCTGTGAATTAGCTTCCTTTGTGGCACTCAGCAACTCAGCCCTGGAGACAGACTCTCTCTCTCTCTCTCTCTCTCTCTCTCTCTCTCTCTCTCTCTCTCTCTCGCAAGTAACCTGACCACCTGTCAAAGCTGGACTTTGGAGAGGAGCTGAGCAACCAGCCCGTGGCCGGGTGGCCTGGCTCTCGTCTGGATCTGAGTAATTATACGTTGGCCGCTCACTCTCCATCAACTTGGCCTCTCACGCCAAGCCTCCTCTGCAGCTCCAGTGATGTGGCTGAAGAGCTCCACAATCTGCCCCACACAGCCAAGGGCACAGAAGTGTGGCTGACACAGAAGCTCTGTGGTGGCCGCTTGTGATTATGGATTATGAGTTTCTATTCAAGGGAAAGTGGTGACTGAAGAGAGGGAAAAGCAGAACTGCCAAGCGGCCTAATTCCCTCCTGTCATAAATGTAGAATTATATCTGCATACTGGGCTTTAAGACAAATTGTTTGAGCCAGGTGGTGGTGCATGCCTTTATCCCAGCACTTGAGAGGTGGAGGAAGATGGAGCTCTGAGTTCCAGGCCAGCCTGATCTACAGAGTGAGTTTCAGTACAGCCAGGGCTACACAGACAAACCCTGTCTCAAACAAACCGAAAACCAACCCCCACGAAAAAGGACAAATTATTTGGTAAAATCTCTCTCCCTGAAACAGAGCCTCACTAGATAGTTCAGACTGGCCTTGGACTTGTTAAGTAGCCTGGGTTAGACAAGGGCCAAGTTCTCAGCCTCCTGAGAACTAGGATTAAAGGTGTGTGCCTTCGTGCCCTTGATCATTCAGTCCACATTTGCTGGGTGTGCAATGGTGAACCAGGCAGAAAGCCCCCCCGCCCTCTGGTTGCATGTCTAGAAAAGGCAAGCACAAATAGGTGTGCATAAATTAACTGGTTTGTGTCAGCAAAGGAATGCAATAGTGGGCAGAACGGAGGATGGGATGGGGCTGGAGAGCACAGGGATAGCACAAGTATGAACGTTTTCACAGCCAGAACACCCTAGCCTTATGCATGGCAGCCTTCACAACATATCCTGCAGATGGGCAGATGGTGGGTAGCGTCTGTGGAGGCCAGTGGCAGTTTGGTCTTAGGGGACACTGTCAGGAGCAAAATTACAGCTGTGAAGTAGTAACAAAAATAATTTTGTGCCGGGGTGCCGGGGGGCGGTCACCACAGCACAAGGAACTGTATAAAAGGGCCACGGCATCAGGAAGGTTGAGAGCTGACTGGTCTAGAAGTAGCCTGGGCACATTCCCCAAGAATGTTCTGCCTCTGCAGAAATTGTGAGCAGAATTGCTGTGCGGAGCAAGAAGCCATTTTCATTTCTCACGTGACCAGGTCCCATGCAACCGAATCCTGGTGAGTGGGAAACTTCCACCTCTGCCTTCTCAGTTGCAGGTGTGGGACCCATTTTACACACTTGCTGGAACCCAAATGATCGAGGCACACACTGCTTGTGCCGTGAAAATCGTCTGTTGTCAGAAACAACCATAAGAAAGAGCAACAGCCTCCTTGGATCTCCCTGGACTTTTGGAAGCTCCTTTGCTTCTTTTTTGCTTAAAAGTCGCAGTGATGTCATAGTTGAGGACCAAACTTTAACTGGAGCCTCTTGTGGCAAACCCCATTCATGGCCTAAACCAATAAGCTAGCATTCAATATGTCCTATACCTTCAAGGAGAAGGACTCTGGGACAGTAGACAGTGATATCAATGTGTCCTTCCGTACAATGCTTGGAGCCCGAGGCTACCTCTAGTCCAGTAAGCTCTCAACCTCCCAAATGCTGTGACCCTTTAAAACAGTGTCTTGTGTTGTGGTGACTCCCAATCACAAAATTATTTTTGTTGCTACTTCACGACCGTAATTTTGCTACGGTTATGAGTCGTAATGTCAATATTTTTGGAGATAAAGGTTTAAGTGGTCAAAGGAGTTGTGACCCACAGGTTGAGAACCACTATTTTAGACCCAGGGCTTTACTGTGTCCCTGATGCCATGGCAGGAGTCTGAGCTCCACTTGGAGGCCCAATCACCTGTGTCCTCACAGTACCTGAGTCCTGTACCTCTTTCCCCTTCCTCATAAAGTGAGGAGTAAGGGTCTTGGCCATTCCTGGCTTCAAGCAGTAATGAGAATTGTGTCACTCTGTAGAGCTTTTTTCAAAAAAACAAACAAAACAAAACAAACAAGCAAACAAAAACACAATGCCCTGGTCTTTTAAATGGTTCCCAGAACTCTAGACTATAAGTAACCAAAGACTAATCAGATCATTCACCAGACCAGCTCTGTGCCAGTTGCTGTGCAGGTGTGGAAAGACTGGAGTGAGCCAGCAAACCCAGGCAGCCCTTGCAGAGTTTCTCTTAAGCCTGGAAGGAGCATTACTGCAACAGCCAAAGAGTCCAGTGGACTAAGTTAGGGTCAGAGCAGGCTTCCTGGAAGTGAGGACCTTGCTAGGTCCTTAGAGGTTGCTATAACAGACAAAGGGTGTTCCTGATGAGTCCTTACATCTGCCCAGTCCTGGAAAGGTGAGGGGTCATAGTCTCTGTGGCTCAATGTGCTGTGGCCTCACACTGTAAGTTTACAGCACAGAGCACACACGTACTTCTCAGCCCTGTTGTGAAGTCCTTCATGGTGGGAACCATGGATGGAATTTCTCTGAGTTCTCCCTAGTCACTGGCAAGCTTGTTGGTATGTGATTGGGGCCAAATGAGTTATGTCTCAGCATCCATCGCCTACTCTGAATCCCAGTGGTATTTTCCATCACTTGCTGGGGACCACATGACCTGCCTTGCTGTCCTGGACCTATGCTGTGCACCTTACATTAAGATGACAAGCAGAACTTCCCCAGAGCTCTTTACCAGTGACAGTCCCTTCAACTTCTCATCCTCATTCCCTCCAGCACATCATGCCCACTCACCAAACCCTTCCATCCACTCCCAAGCCAACTGCGCCATCTGGACCAACAGTTGGAAGATTTTATGCTCTAGATCAGTATAGTGATGACCTTGGAACCATCCAGATGTGAGCCTGAATCCCACCTGATGGCTGTGAGGTCTTAAGAAGGTCATTTAAATAGCTCCACTTTGCTCATCTAAAGAATGGAATCAATACTAGTTGCCTTGGGTGGTTGTGAGGACCAGACAATGGTTACACGGTTAAATGTTAGTGCCAGCACCGCTGCCAGCAAGCACAGTGTACACAGTTTCCAAAGTTCTAAGATCTCCATGGCCACATTTTCTCTTTGTGTTAACTGATTCAATTCCCAGAAAATTTGTGAAGCAATTAAGCAGTGTCAATGAAAAGTGATTTCTTGGCACCGAGAGCTCTTTCTTCTTCATCATCTTTTTTTTTTAAGAGTTTCCTTTTCAAGATCCATGTAAGTCATTCCCAGTCTAAGCTGCTGCAATGATTTCTTTAACTTTCTTGTAGACATCACTCCAAGACCCAATGAGGCATACTATACTGGCTGTGACTGTAACAGAAACTAAACAGTGCAAGAGTTCTTTTTCTTTGCAGCAACAAGTGTGCCATTTCTAGAGCCTGTTGAAACAAAGTTTCCATCAAGTTCTAAACCCCCGGGTCTTTGCTGGAGTCACTGATAGAATCCATGGTTGCATTCAAGCCCTAGATGGAATTGAGACCTTATAATTACATGAGTTCCTTCATTATCATGGACCAGGTATGTGTGCAGGAGAAAAAAGAGTGAGGGACAAGGAAACAAATTAAAAAGTGTCAATACAAAGGAAGAGAGGTAAAAACCACTTAAAACTCAAAGTTAATTACAGGATCTTCTTAACCACATAACAGAGTTTGGGACGCCCAAATTGATTTCAGAGACTTAATGCAAGGTCACCTCAGGAAGAGCTGTGATACACACTCACTGTCATCTGTCCCTTTTCTAATTATCTCTTTGTTTCCATGTTTTCACTGTCTAGACACCTAAGACTGAGGACAAGAAGGAAGGGAGGCAGAGAAGTAAGTGCCTTAGCTAGAGTTTCTATTGTTGTCATAAAACACAGCGACCAAAAGCAACTTGAGGAGGAAAGGGTTTGTTTCAGCTCATGTGTCTCAGGCCACACTCCATCTCTGAGGGAAGTCAGGACAGGAACTCCATGCAGGAACCTGAAGGCAGGAACTGGAGCAGAAGCCATGGAGGATTGCTGCTTCCTGGCTTGCTCTCCATGGCTTACTCAATCTGATTTTTTTTTTTTTTAGAACCCAAGACCACCAACCCAGAGGTTGCACTCTTCACAGTGAGCAGGGCCCTCCCACATCAATCGTTAATCAAGAAAATGCCCTGCAGGCTTGCCCATAGTCCAATCTGATGGGGGTGTTTTCTTAGTTGAGGACCCCTCTTCCCAGATGGCTCTGGCTGGCGTCATGTTGACAAACAGTAACCAGCACTGTTAGTGTGTATATAGTGCCTACTGGTAAGTGCATTATTGTTAGAAAAAGGGTATGCATATAACCCAAGCCAAGTGAGGTTCAAGGCTGATGAATCATTCCCTATGCAGTTTACCTCAACTGGCCTGTCACCCAAAGGCTGACTGTAAACCAGGTCTGATGCCCCCAATGGCTATGCTCTTGATTCTCTGCTAATGGATGAGAAGCAGCTCCAGGTGGCAGACTTCTGAACACCCAGTGTAGACAGAGCTCTGTGAAGTGATTGTCTCCCTCCATGCTGGCTAGTGATACAAGCCAGAGTCGTTTGGAAAGAGGGATCTTCAACTGAGAAAATGCCTCCATCAGATTGGCCTGTGGGCAAGCCTGTAGGGCATTTTCTTAATTGACGATTGATGGGGGGGGGGCTTTTTTCACTGTGGGCAGTGTCACCCCTGGGTTGATGGTCCTGGGTGCTATAAGCAGACTGAGCAAGCTATGGGGCGCAGGCCAATAAGCAGCACTCCTTCCTGGCTTCTGCTTCAGTGCCTGCTTCCAGGTTCCTGTCCTGGCTTTCCTTAATGATCGAGCGTGATCTGAGAAGTGAGAACTAGAACAAACTTCTTTCCAAGGTGCTTTTGGTCATGGTGGGTTTTTGTTGTTGTTTTTGTTTTGTTTTATTTTTGAAACAGGATTTCTCTGTGTAGCCTTGGCTGTCCTGGAACTCACTCTGGAGACCAGGCCTGGCCTTGAACTCACAGCTATCTGCCTGCTTCTGCCTCCCTTAGTGCTAGGATTAAAAGTGTGTGCCACCACCGCTGGGCTTTATCACAGCAATAGAAACTCCAAGGCCATCAGACTTAGACAGATGCTACTCACTATAACAAGGCATCAAAGATCGGGGACTGATCCAGTCTGAACTGGTTTCAGGTGCATGCACAATAAGGCAAAACTGTGTCCTCAATTGAACTTTTAGAGAAAATCTCCCCATTTTCCATCTGGTACCTACCCATAAATGAATGTACATACGACGAACATCAGATTCCTTAGTTCCCTAAGGAATGGGGCATGCATAGTAGAAAAATAATTATGTGATCTGAGCTGTCAAACAAAATAGAGCATCACCCAAGCCACACCCCTAAGTAACTAGTCCGTACACAAAAGGAGCCCCAGACAACCTGGGGGTCTCAAGGATGCTCACTCATGTAGTCCTTCTGTCCGTGTTCCTTTCTAATCTGCACTACCCCTTTTCTTTGAATAAAGTTCCCCTGCTACTCTGAAAATGTGGAAACCTTTATTTCAACTTCTTGACTAGTAGGCCAAGTATCTGGAAACATCTTGCCTGGACCTGCACTAGCAGTAACCCAGTGGCCTCGGTCACTGTAGTAGTCAACTTTCTGTGACTGTAACAAATACTGGAAAGAATCAAATTGAAAAATAAGAGGCTTATTTGACCCACTGAGTTCCAGTCCATGATTATCTGGCCCCATTCTGGGGCAGCAGCATGCCTTGGGGGATGTGAATAATGAAAAGCAAACTTACTTACCTAGTGGCCAGGGAGCAGAAGAGAGAAAGGAAGAGTGGTGGGCTGGGGTTCCACAACCCTCTTCAAAGAGGACCCACTGGGTTCCATCACCCCCCGAGCACTACCCTACGGACCAAGCCTTTAACCCATGGACCTTCAGGAAACAGAGTATTGTTCCAAACCACTGCTTCATTCCATAGGTAAAGCAACGTCAAGGCAATTTGAAGCCTGAGATAAGAAAACGTATATGAAGACCTTAACATATGATGCTTAATATAGGTGCTCAAGAGTTCCGAATATTCCATCCATTTGGTGAATGACAACATTGGTGGTTGAGAAAATTAACTAAACTATAAACTCCCTGGTGGTGATGGGCAGTCCCACCTTAAACATTGCTGTGTTAGGTACATATATGCGCGTAAGCCCCTGGAAGGATTTGTGGCATTCAGACCCCATCTGTGTGAATCTAAGACTGATGTTTTTTTCTAGTGCCATCCTAGCATCCAAATAACTGTCTGTTCTGTGGGCAGATAAAGAATAGTTGTTAAGGGCACAAGACGGAAAGCTGAAGAGCAAGGGTTCAAGTCCCGAGTTGCATTTAACTACCTCGTGAGCCAACTACAGACATGTGCCATTAATCATGGGGACACGTTGTCAGAGCCACATCATTAAATGGTTCCATTGTGTGAACATCAGGGTATGCTTCCACACACCTGGGGGTGTTTCAGAGCTCTTGATGCCATCAGGAGATGGAGTGAACACAGGTGTATAAGCCTGTTGCCCATAGATAAGATATTGTTTTACAGGAAGCTATTAGAAAACAGATAAAAGAGTACACTGTAGTGATAAAAATGTGGCATAGCAAAAATACAAACCAGCAGCAGCCTTTTACTATGTCCTTCTAGTTCTGTGTATAGCGTGTTATTGTATGTGCTTGGAAGGTAGTTTTGTCTGTATACATATTTATTGTCATAGGTTTAGGCCATGGCAGCCCTAGGTAATGGGAGCTTTTCAGCTCCACTAGAATCTTTTTAAAAAGATTTCATTTTTATTCCGTGTGTATGGATGTTTGCCTGCATGTAAGCCCACGCACCACCTGCATGCCTGGTGGGACAGAAGAGGGCATCAGATCCCTAGAGCTGGCATTACAGATGGTTGTGAGCACCAGGTCAGTGCTGGGAACTGAATCTGCAGCCTCTGCAAAAGCAGCAAGTGTTCTTAACCATGGATCTTTCTCTCCAGACCCTCCACTGTACTCTTTATGGTACGTACATCGGATGTTCAGTCTGGCAACTGAAATTATTTGGCTCAGGACCATATTTGGTATTTCCAGTTCCTCGCGTGCTTCCAGTACAGTCCTAAGCCTTCTAAAACACCAGGACATCAAGAGGGAACTGAGGAAAAAGGCGAACTGGGAGTCAGAGCTTTAAGGAAGCGTTCGACCCTGGGAGCTCAGTATACTGTGAAAGACCTTAGCACCAGGGTCCCGGGATAGTGTCTGCAGCTCATGTCATGCAACGGGGACAAAACAAACACAAACAAAACTCATCTCAGCTAGTGCTGGCTGAGATTATCTTTCCCATTTGCTGTGCCTGACATTTAGTATGGACTGTCCCATTCAGTTCCCAAGAAAGCTTTGTAAGGAATACTCCCGTTTTACAGATAAGAAAACGGAGGGTCAGAAAAGTTAAATGCCTCAACCAGGTCAACCATCTTGTTAAAATGACTCATTTCCAAGAGTTTTTTGGTTCCAGAGACAGAGCTTGGAATTTTTTTTTTTTAAAAGAAGGACAGCTGTCTTTCTTTACAGAAAAAAATACCATAAAATAAAAAGAACATTAAAGAGCAGGCCAATCAGTTAATGTCAGAGACAGTCCCTGTTCCTATTACAATGGAACCCACTTGGATACTGAACTGCCATGGGCTACATCTGTGCAGGGGTCTTAGGTTATCTTCATGTATAGTCCTTGGTTGGAGTATTGGTCTCAGGAAAGACCCCTGTGCCCAGATTTTTTGGTTCTGTTGCTGTCCTTGTGGAGTTCCTGTCCTCTCCAGATCTTACTGCAGCATTACCAGGCCACACAAGAAGACAATGCAGCCACTCCTGATGAGACCTAATTGACTAGGATCAGAAGGAAGGAAAAGAAGACCTCCCCTATCAGTGGACTTGGGGAGGGGCATGCATGCAGAGGGTGGAGGAAGGGAAGGATTGGGATGGGAGGAGGGAGGGAACCACAGGGGGATACAAAGGGAATAAAGTGTAATTAATAAAGAAAAATATGTAAAAATAAATTAAAAAAAAAACCAACTCAAGAATACCAGAAAAAAAAAAAAAAAAAAAAGAAGAAGAAGAAGAACAGACTTCTCAGGCTTCTAAGATCACCCAAAAGTTACATCTTCTGTTGGGTTTCCTCCTGGAAGTGATTTATCTGTTTGGAAATAAGACACACACCCCTGCTCTGCCTCCTTTCAGCTCACCTCTTTTCAAGTGTTATATACCCATCATTGTGATGTGGAGTCTGTGGCGCCCTGGTCCCTGGAATTTTTATTCCACAGTCAGGATGCAGGTTTGTGACTCCTTTAAAAATAATGATTTGTGCTCAACTTGAGTTTTTGTAGGAGGCAGATAAATAAGCATATTCTTTCCATTTTAAAGTATGAACTTAACTCCACTCGGGGTGAGAAGAGTGAGTAGTCAGCGAGCCGGCTTAAAAATTGAACCCTGTAAAGTTTACAGGCAATCTATAGTGAGGCTAAATCTAACAGCCGTGAAACAAAAAATAGCACCACCACTTTACAGGGGCTTTCCAGGAGACTCTGGAATTTAAGCGTTCAAGTTCAGCCCATGCAATAAAACGGAGTTTATGATGGTTTTCCAATAGGTGTAGGAGATGGAGAAAAGAACACTTTCTGTTGGTGAGCATCCTAGAAGCAAAACCTCCAACGGAGAGTCTAGGGGTGAACGTGCGAGGTCGGCCAAGGTTTGCTGAAGAGAAAGCAAAACATTAAATAATAGATATTAAATATTAACTATTAGGTTAAAATATTAGAGCAGCAAGATTCCTCATTAACCCACGAAGCCCTGGAATCTCACTTTGCTTGCCTGCCTACGTGCCTTCCTGCCTGCCGGCCTTCTCGCCTGCCTGCCTTCCTGCTTGCTCCCTTTCTCCCCCTTACCATAGCAAGGTCTTCTTGAGTCCATCTAACAAGGGAAGGTGAAACTCATTAAAGCCAACACCCTGAATCTTACCATCCCAGGGGTGAGACAAGCAGCTGAACAGCAGCAGTCCCACAGATGCTGTCCTGGAAGTGTTGCAATGTTTGCTGGGAGCCGGTGTGAGCTCTGGGCAAGCCGTCAGGCACTTCCGTGTTGGTAACTTGTCGGCCTCCACAGCAGCTCTGCGAAGTAGGTGCTGCTGACCTCATTTTGCAGATTAGGGGAGGCAGGAGACGTGCTCAGGTGAGACGGTGCCCTGCGGCAAAGGGGCCAGGAAAGCCGATTGGAACAGCCTGTTCTGCGGGGGGGGGGGGGGGGGGGGGGAAAAAAAAAAAAAAGAGGGGGGGGGGGAGGGGGGGGGGGGGGGAGGGGGAAGCACACAACCACAAACGACACAGGCGGCAGGCGAGCGCC
>NW_026596109.1:2826129-2832944 GCF_907164565.1 Psammomys obesus
GGGGCAGAAAACATGAACCTAAAGGGTATGAATGTTCTGGAGCAAAGAGGAGCTTGCAAGTACATTCCACACACAGGAGCAGCGTGTACCCAAAAGAGGGTGCCCAGAAGCTGGGCATTTCAGAGAAGTGAGGACACCCACAGCCAGAGAGAGATGCGCTTGGGTTGGAGGGAAGTTCTAAGTCCCAGTAGGAGTCAAATGGGATTTTGCAAAGAGCTTGAGGCAGCTGCAATGGACTGGCAGTGAACAGAGTTAGGAAGATGTGGAGGGGAGGATGAGTTCTGAGGCTAACCTAGTCCTCTAAGGCAGGTGCGGGTCTGAGACAGGCTAGGGGATGGGAGGATGCCAGAATGGAGGGTGAACAGATTATGAACAATATATTGTTCGCATGCAGTTTTCCCTCTGTAATAAGCAGTAGGAAGTATTAAGATTGGTCGACAAGAAAAAAAAAACATTAAATGACTTTATTGAGTAAATAATCTATTTTCTTTGTTACTTTGTTTGTTTGTTTGAGAAAGGGTTTCTCTGTGTAGGAGTGTCTGGCTTGGAGCTAGCTGTTTAGACCATTCTGGCCTTGAACTCGCAGAGATCCTCCTGCCTCTGCCTCTGGAGGTCTGGAATCACTCATATATTAACTTTTATCTAAAAAAAGTGGCATTATTATAATTATAAAGGGCAGTGTGCATACAAGAGTCTCAGAATCACACACACACACACACACCAGTGACTGATATTTGGGAAGAACTCTAACCCTAAAGCTGAAGGCATATTTAAGTGAGCCAGGGTTTTGTGTTTGTTTTGTTTAGTTTCTAATCTGTAAGGAACCATCTTCATCTAGTTGCAGACCATGCGTTGGTTGTGTCCAGGTTTGGGGAAACTGAGCGTTAGTCTTTCCTTGGCATTTAACTGCATGCCTCACCCTGTGTCTAACAAGTCTGCTACCCTTCATTATTGAAGAGAGGCGGACATGTGCTACCTGACCAAAGAAAAGCCACACAGCAGGTGACAGAAAAATAAGTAAGATACTTGGATACCGTGCGACCATCCAATCTGAAACAACTTCTTCCGCTTTCGGGGAAAGTTAGGGAATGTTGCTTAGGACGGGAAAGAAAATTTTACATGAAAGAAAACATGTTTCAACAATACAAATGCGGCCTAATTTAATTTTCAATCCATGTCTCCACCGCCTTTGGGTGGGTGGGTGGGGGAGAAAGGTTAAAATGCAATTCTCTAAAACGAAGTTATTTGATAGAAGAATATTAACCTCCTCGCCCCTTGTACTTTGACTCGTTTTCGCTGCTTTTCATTTTTGTTTGCCGGTCTATTCATTTTGGTGAGACCAGGCACGTTGCTAGGTAACGGGCCCAGGGCGGACCAGCACGTTCGTCTGGCTGGCTGGCCTGGGTGGTGGACTTCCCTAGCGCAAGCTGGCGGCAATGCAGTCTCTCACAAAAAGCATTTATCACCGGGCAGGCACAGTAATGGCCACTCAGTGGAGGGGAAATTGAGCTGACCCGAAGGCCAAAGCTGTTAGGGAGACTGGTGGGAAGGGTAAGAGGGTCGCGGCACCCTTTTCCCACCCACTTAGCGGGCAGTAAGCGCTACAACAGCCTGGCCACTGTTTTCACTAACATATCCCGAGGCTTTGCACCTGAAATAAATGTTTGCTTGACATTAACGATAAAAAAAAAAGAGGCAAAAAAATAAAATCGGTTTGTTCCGAGAACAATGAGCCAAACCAGGAGTCCTGTGATTTAAAGTTAGCCCGTGCTCCCCGAGATCTGATTTGGATAATCATGCTGGAAGGAAGGTTCTCAGGGAAGGAGCGTTCTAAACAATTAGGGTACCCCTCATATGAGCATGCAAACACGCATGGACACCCTTGAATCTGAAAGTAGGTAAGTGGGATTTATTCCCCGGATATCAAATACTGGTCACAGCAGACATCATCCAAATTTCCAATTAAACTCCGTGTTATTTTCCCTCAGTATTAACTTTGGGTTGCCATGAGGTAAAGTTTAGCAAAACAGAAATGTCTTAGGGTACTTTTGAAACGCCAAAATGACAGCGTGTATTTTAATGCTGTAAGTACCACATCATGTTATAGATTTTTCTGGGAATATCCTTATTTCTTTGGGTTTCTTTCCCCCAGAATTATTTTTGCACGGATAACTAGAGGAGAAAGCAGATGCTAGAGCAAAAGTCGGATATCTATCAATAATGCCTGTGAGAATTAAACCCATTGTAAACACTATCAAAGTTCCACACAAAAATATTTTTATGTGAAGGGGGTAGGAATCCACCACAGGGCACTAGAAAGCTGCCTTGTGGTCTCAAGAGCACCCCGGGTTCCACTGTTTTTGATAGGGTCGAACACCTTGCCTCCGGAGAGGCCGGGCACCAGACAGGCAGAGCCAGCCACCTGTGGCCCTCGGGCCAATGAGCCTCATGTTCTCCCCAGGCAGGGTAACGCTGAGGCTTTTCTCGAGAAAGGAAGCTCAGCTCCTCTGCTTTCAACCAACAATGTTTAACCAACAAAAGAAGAGAGACCAAGTCAACCCCAGTTTACTGTTTCCCCTGAAAGTCATCAAATAAAAACGTGAACTTTAAAATTGATCAGGATTAATTTCACTGACACTGTATCATAACATATCCCTCTTCGGAGACTCATTTGTTGAGAGGCAGATGCAAAGAAACTAAGGAAAGAAATAAATCAGAGTACAATACGGCAATTAGACTTTTGCCGCTGATAGAATACTAAAAACACACGATTTATCAAAGCATTAACAAACAGAGGTAAACGCAAGACTTATATTTTCTTTTGGAACACTGAGAGAGGAAGATTGAAATAATAACCAAGACCATGTGTATCGATAAATTTTATTTATAAATGTTCAGTTGCCAAAAGATGCCATTTCATCTGCTAATTTGAAGAGTGCTACAGGCGGGGATGATTTATCAAAGCCAGTGTCATCCAGTACCAAACACTGTTCTCATCTCCACTGACACTTTCCTCCCTGGATGAGAGGGCTCCCATCAAGTGTATCAAGCTTGGATTTGAAGTTAAGGATACAGCGCATTTCTTTCTACAGAATGTCCTCTCTGGTACCTGGGCCAGGCATTGCCCTTACATTATCATTTTATCAGACCACCACCCCTGGAATCTATCATCATCATCATCATCATCATTACCCCAAATGTACAGATGAGAAAAGTGAGTCTGACAGAAAAATGACAACTTTTAGGACATGGTTTTATTACATGGCCCAGGCTGGTCTTGAACTTCTAATCCTTCTGCCTCAACCTCCCCTCTTCTGGAATTATAGGCCTGCATCTTCATGACCTGCTGACAACTTGTTTTTAATAAATATTAGAGTCAGGATGTGAACCCAGGCCCCTTTAACTTCAAGATGTGTGTGCTCACAAGGGCTGGAGAGATGGCTCAGTGGTTAGGAGCACTTGTTTCAGCAGAGGACTTAAGTTCAGTTCCCAGCACCCACACGGTGGCTCACAACCACCCAGAACTCCAGTTCTAGGGGATCTGATGTCTTCTGACTCCTATGGGCAACAGGCACACACGTGATGTACATATGATACATAGAGGCAAAACACTCATGCCTCATGCACATAGAATAAAAGTAAAATTTTAGAAATGTGCATTCCCAGTCACAACATGGAACTGTTTAAATTCATATGCTTGAAACACACACTAATATCTGGAAATTAAGTTTTGATCAAAGAATTTTGGCAACTGGAGTGCTCAGAAATTAAGCCTTTTCTTTCTTCCTTTCTTTCTTTCTTTCTTTCTTTCTTTCTTTCTTTCTTTCTTTCTTTCTTTCTTTCTTTCTTTCTCAGATCAAGAAGCTGAGATGAGCTGGTACCCAGGGGCCTTGTGAGGGCACAATTAGGTGTAAAGTCTGTGTAAACATGCCTCAGTAGCTAGGACAGCTGAAACTGCGGTGGCCCACATCTATAATTGAGCACCCAGGAGGCCGAAGCAGGAGGATCACAAATTGATTGCTAGTCTGGACTAAATAGCAAGATCTTGGCTCCAAAAAAATAAATAAATAAGAAATAAAAATAAATTAAATTAAATGTCAGTCAGTGCCAACACTTCTGTCTCCACAAAGGTCAAATATCATATCTGCTATAAGCCTAAACAGGGTTGCATTGGAGGTCAGGGAAATGTGTCCAGTTCATTCCTGCTGGCCTCACAAACACAGCTGTGTGGAGCGTGGGACAGAGAGACACTGAGTTCTTAGTTCTTAGATTCACCCCTGTAAGGCTCATGTCCCTAGCATCCAAAAGCACGGCTACATATTGGTCTAGATCTTACCATTGCCAAATACCAGAAATTTTTTTGTTGGCTGTAATGATTCCAGCAGTATCTTCCTCAAACGCCCTTCCCCGACCTCCCAAAAATGTGATGCTTTTTGGAAATAGGGTCATCGCGGAGAGAGTTAAGATGGGGTCACACTGGGATAGAGGGTACTTCTACACCAGTGGTTGATGTCCTTGTTCTCTTAATGGTATCTGGTTTCTCCAAAGGAGAAAAGAGGAAGAGAGACAGATGAAGAGAAGGTGGGAAGGGCCTGTGAAGACAGAGGCAGCAGTTAGAATGATGGATCCTAACCAAGGAATGTCTGGGATGGCCAGCAACTTCCAGGAACTAGGAGTCAGGCTTGGACCACTGTCAATGGGCACTTCAGGAGGCAGGAACTTGTATTGTTTTAAGCCATTCGAATCTGTTGCGCCTTGTTATGACAACCTAGGAAGTGGATGTGACAGCCATTTACGACAGCCCACTTTAATTCTGATACTGCCAACAATCATTATTCAAATAACGTTGTGTTTATGGCTAGTGGGTAATTAGAAACAGAAATGTAGGAATACGTGCCTCAGTCTAGGAGGGTAAAAACTGTGGGGGACATGTAGGTCAAAAGTAAGGTGGGGACTTGGGTGGAGCATCCCATAGCATTGATGGGCATTTTCAGAAAAAGGCAAATGAGTAGAGTTTGGCTGGGACCAATCATTGCTTGAAGAAGAAAAGAGTGCAAAGAAGGCAAGCTCTTCTTATTGAAAGCCTTTTAAAAATCGGCCGCCCTCTGCCACTTGGAACTCTCGCTAGTCAAAGCATGAGCATGCCGGGAAACTCTGCCTTACCACTGCGGTAGCAGCAGCATCGTCTGGAGATGCCTGAGAAATACACATACCGGGACCTTCTGAAAATTCTGCATCTCAGCCTGGTACCCAGGTGACAGAGAGGTAACCAGAGGTGAGAAACTCTGTTACAGGGGGTCCGAAGCCTCTGCTGAGCTGTGTGAGAGAAGAGAGCGGACACACAGTTGGCTGAGGCAAGGCCCAGGAAAGAGCAGCGAAGCAGGTCACTGTGAGGGAACAGCGTAACCACAGATGGAACCGTGCCGCTAACATTTACTGATCAGGCATCTCATGGTATGCTTGTGTGCACCCGTTTCCTAAATCATCTTGAGGGACTTATCTTGCGGTTGTAATGGAAAGCATAGAAAACCTGTCCATGGCATCACATCAAACTAACCACTGATTCTGAAGAAATGTTCTGAAACCGACAGGCATAGGAAGCAAAAAGGAGATTGTTTAGTTTTTTTGTTTAAAATGTTTTTTTTTTAATTGTTTTATGTAAAAGAGTGTTTTGCCTGTGTGTATGCCTGTGCGCCATGTGCATGCCGTGTCTGTGGAGGTCAGAAGAGGGTGCCGGAGCCCCTGGAACAGGAGTTACAGATGGTTGTGAGCTGCCATGTGGGAGATGGGAAGCAAACCCAGTCTCTGGAAGGGCAGCCACGGCGCCTTACCACTGAGCCATCCCTCCATCCCTAGGACCGTATTTTGTAACTACGTCATGGTATCTTGTGGATCGCTTGACGGCCCTGGTGATCAGGGGTTTGACGGTGTTGAGGAGCAGATGCGGACAACAGGCAGGCGTCTACCACTGTGCCACCGGGCCCTGTCCTATTTTTCGATTTTTGTTTTGTGACAGAGTCTCACTAAACTGCCAAAACTGGTCTTGAACTTGGAATGCTCCTGCC
Source organism: Psammomys obesus (assembly GCF_907164565.1). NCBI lineage: Eukaryota > Metazoa > Chordata > Mammalia > Rodentia > Muridae > Psammomys > Psammomys obesus. Next base: position 2,832,195 of record NW_026596109.1, read on the forward strand.
TCAGCCTCCTGAGTAGGTGGCCTGGCCTACTGGCCAATGTGGTACTTCTATACACGCACACCCTATGTCGTGGTCACTCGAAATGGTAATCATTTCTACCCCCTTAAATGCCTTGGAGCACCACTGCTTTGTACTTGTAGCCTATCAGCGCCTCGTCCCTGGTTCTTTCATAAGCTGTTGTGAACTCTCGTAACCACTGTTGTGTAAAACTCTAGAACTCACCTCACTATCAAATTGTACTCCCCGTATTCATTACGCAAAGACACATGTATGTGCAAGGACACTTGTCTGTACATCTGTGTGTATTGTAACAACCGGAAGCCAACCTCGGGGTGTTGTTTTCAGGAGCCATCCCCCTTGGCTTTTGAGACCGGGTCTCTCACTGGCCTGGGGCTCACCAATTAGGCTAGGCTAGCTGGCCAGTAAGCCCAATGGTCCTCCTGCCTGTCTTCACCTCCCCAGCACTGGAGTGCAAGAATGTCCCTCCCTGCCTATCTTCTTACTCGGGTGCTGGTGATGGACCTCAGGTCCTCATGCGTGGCAATCATGTGGCAATCACTTTCCCTACTGAGCTATGGATTTGTTTTTTAATGCCTGGCTTATTTCATTTAATGCAATATACTCCTGTTGCCAGGATTTGGGGGTGAGAGGGAGGGCTGAGGAATATTCCATCAGACAAAGACAGGAAGGCAGACAGATAGATAGATAGATAGATAGATAGATAGATAGATAGATAGATAGATAGATAGA
>NW_026596109.1:2832954-2844039 GCF_907164565.1 Psammomys obesus
AGATAGATAGATAGATAGATAGATAGATAGATAGATAGATAGATAGACAGACAGACAGACAGACATGGCACATTTTCTATAGCCATTTATCTGCCAGAAGACAACTGTTGATTCTGTTTCTGGCCACCGCACTTGGACCATAGTTTTAGGCTATGTTTCTCTTGAACTCCTGCTAAGGTCTTAACTTTTATGGCCTTAACAAATTATTAAGTTTAATTACTTATTTAAAAAAAAATAGACCTGCAAGATGGCTCCATGGGTAAAAGCTCTTGCTGCCATGATTCCCTCCCCTTGATCACTTCCCTTGATTCCTGCAGGTGTCCTGTGTTTATCATGACAGACACAAGAAGGAGCCCCATCCTACACATGCAGTAAGTATTACAGTGGGGGCACTGAGCCTTGGCTTCTTCAGCACCATTTAAGCACTCTGAGACTTCATACCTCTGTGCAGGAAGCTCCCCCTAGTTGGAACACTTCGGTTCATGTACCAAGACCTCACCCATCTTTCCGATCCAGATCAGAAGCCTCTTCTGCTGTGGTTTCCTTTCCAGGCTCCCCCGCAATCTATTGCACAGTATTCACGTGTCCCTAACGTCTCTTCTCTCTTGAGGAATCTATCATGCAATGACTCACTTCTCTCCTCACCTCCAAGAGGAGGTGGTATTTTAGGAAAAGGGGAAAGGAGCGCTTCTTAATCTTTCTCCGTGTGCTTAGCTTGGTGATAAACTTGTGTAGATTTATTGCAGATGTGGAAAGCATCCACTCTGCCTGCGCTTCGGCTAGATCCTTGTCCCTTCCTCAGTGTTCTCATCTATAAAGCTGTGATGATGAAACCTACTACCCAGAAGGGTGTGGTAAAGATGGAAAGAAAATGAGATATGGAAATATGCCAAGCAGAGAGCGGTGCACAGAGTAAGGTCTTCCAAAGGAGTAGAATTAAAAAAAAAAAAAAAGAAATCGGCAAAGAGAGAGAGAGAGAGAGAGAGAGAGAGAGAGAGAGAGAGAAAGTGGCCTAGAGGAAAAGTAAACAGTTATGATACAACAAACAAACAAACAAACAAACCTGTCACTACTGAGTTAGGACTATACATACCTATTTTGGGTAAGTTTTATACATATTACTTCGTAATTCAACTGCCACCTAATATCATCATCATTTTCTATATATATATATATATATATATATATATATATATATATATATATATATTTATATTTTATTTAGGTACTTACTTATTTGGCAGGGTATATGTGTGCCACAGCATGCATGTTCGGGTCAGAAGGGAGCCTGTGGGGATCAGTTCTCTCCTTCCACTGTGCTTGAGTTCTTAGAGACCAAACTCAGGTTTTCAGCTGTGGCAGCAAGAGCTTTTACCCACGGAGCCATCTTGCAGGTCTATTTTTTTTTTTAAATAAGTAATTAAACTTAATAATTTGTTAAGGCCTTAAAAGTTAAGACCTTAGCAGGAGTTCAAGAGAAACATAGCCTAAAACTACGGTCCAAGTGAACCCAATCCCCATGTTTCCAGAAAAACAACAACAACCACCCCCCAGAGGCCGTAATATTTAATACCCCATCAGCGTAGCAGCCCATCCGACTGTGATCACCATACTTGAAACCTCAGACTTGCACGAAACCCTTTTTAAAATCTGAGCACTTTTGAAATTGCATTCCTGACTACTAGAAAAATACAGCTGTCGGTAGTCACATGAGACCTGGCTGTGCCTCATGAAACACAAGCTGTGCTGACCGAGCATGTGTGGCTGTTTGTTGCTATATACCGAGGGTGTGTACCCAGCACAGTGAGGGGGGCCTCCCACGTTCAGGGTGATGTTTACAGACCGGCAGTTAGAAGGGGCACAAGCGCCATCCAAACATGACTGATATTCTTTTGATGTCGGCTGCATGTGATCCTGTCACCGTAGCTAGATTTTTTTTTTTTTCCATAAAGGAGATGAGACTAGAAAATTGGAAAGTAATTTTCCTTTTGTGTTCTGGTTCTCTGTTATAGAAGAAATGTATTTAGATTTTTTTTAAAATCAAATTATTTACCTTAGTGCTCCCTCAAGTTTCCAAACCGCTGAGCAACATGATGCTTTGGCCTGCGCTCTCCTCTCTGAGTCTATCGGGGTAAATTAATTACAAGGCAATCCTCTGGAATTAAGTGTGTTTTAAGTTCAGAGGCATCTGCTCAGAGACTTCTAATGCTGCTAAATAGTCCCTTTGGAGATGCACTCGTTAGTGTGAGTGGTATAATTTTCATTTCCGCTGGCACTGTGGCATATGACTTCTTCGGTTTCAGCTACCCTCTGATTGACCCGTCAAGGGCATAAACCACCCTGAAGATATCCCTGCAACATTTTTGCTCCTCCAGTCAGTTTGAAGGTCTAGACTGTCAGTACTCATGGAAAGGAATAACAGCAGATTTTCTCCAATTTTCATGTGATAGGTATTCTGGACGCCCTCCCCACTTCCCACCCTGCCTCAGAGCCAGAACTTAATATAATGGTCTTACTGAGCAATAGAACAAAACAAATAAACCTTTTCTTAGATAACAGATATTCCATATATCTGAGGATATGAAGTGAGGCAGGGGCGGGGACTTACGGTGTTTGCTGTTAATCTATTACGTAAGATTGAAATGCTTTTTAAGCTGAATGACAATAAGATGTTTCCAGGGGAAGGGAGGGAGCACAAAGGACTGAAAATTACATTTTGGATTTTTTTTTCAACTTTCTTTGCTAAAATAAGGACATGGTTTTGTTTGTTTGTTTGTGTTTTGTTTTGTTTATTTTTTTCCAAAGCCACTATGTTCTAGAAGATCTTTATGTCCCTTTTAAGAGAGTCGTTTTCCTTGGTTCAGAATAAACTGAAGCAGAGCCTGGTCAGGCTGTGTAACAGGAGCGACTTTGAGACTACGTGGGAGAGACACTCAGCAGCCATCCTTCAGCCATTTTGAATTTTCAAATAAGTCAAGTGTAGAAAAAGGAAAATGCTGGTCTTTTGAATAAAACAGAGGTAAAGCTGTGCCTTAAGCCGTTAGTGGATCGTCAAGCTGTGACTTAAGTCATGTATTGCCAAATGCACTTGAAGCTAACAGCCAGCTGGCCCCTTGGGATCCTAGATACGGAATATCCTCAGTGGCCCTTCGGTGGAAGGTTTTGTCCCCATTCTTAGGAATAGTGGAACCTTTCAGAGGTGAATCCTCGTAGAAGGAAGTTAGGTCATGGAGGAACTAATTGGGACCGTGGCCTCCTCTTCCCTTTCTCTTTCTGCTTCCCAGGCACCCAGAGGTGAACAGGCCACCTGGCCCTCAGCGCACATCTTCATCTGCTTTTCCCTCTGGCTCCACGACTGGATCCCGGTTCCTCCCTGCCTGCTCCAAAAAGCACTTGAACACTTACCAAGCGGAAGGCAAATCATCTCTTTCCTCCAATTTCCACACTTAGGGGTGCCTTACAGGGACCCCTAAGTTCTTCAGTACCTTGGGGTTTGCATATTTGTCTGTGTCTGAGTCCCTCACCTAGAAAGAAAGCGGCCCGAGAATCGGATTCTCGAGTGTCCTAACAAATGGATTGTGCAAGACAGTGAAAGGAATGAATCGACACGGGTACATATGCATTCCCTGTTAGAAAGGTTCAGGGGATGTGAGGTCAGTGTGGCTAGAGCATATTTCATGCTTGATCCAGTCTTAGTTGTCTCGCATGTATGTGGTAGTATGTGCAACATACACAGCGGGCCGTGTGTAGCTGTGGGTTCTGCTCTGTAGCATCAACCAGTCACTGATGGAGTCATTTCAGGTGGGGATGGGTTGGGAGGGAAGTGTATAATACATTAGGGCTGTTGTCTTGTCATTATCCCCTAAATAACGCCATATAACATTTATATTAGGTTCTGTATTATAAGTAACATAGAGATGTTTTAAAGCACACAAGAGGGTCTGCAAAGGCTAGGATGCAAACACTCTGCCATTTTATCCCGGGGACTTAAATAGCTACAGATTTCTATATGCCCAGGGATCTTGGAATTAATCGGCCACAGACACCATGGGACAATTGAATACAGATAACGGTTCCTCTACTATATTTTAATCAGCTTGACAGTAATCACCTTATCTTCTCGGACTCGGTCCATATGTCATGCATATGGTAGGAACTTACTAGCTTTTAACCAATGGGAAAGTTATTCTAGACTGCAAAGACCGTTCTTTCTCATCTTTGCGTATCAGATTTCAGTTTAGAAGGTGGGTTTCCACCACAACCTCAAATAATTGCTGACTCGCCAATGAATACATACTTGAATGTCTTATGGCATGTGCTCATTTCTTTATGGTTTGCTTCTGGGGTTTGTATTTTGGGGGTTCTTGGCATTTTTTTTTCTTTCTGTCATTACAAGGCATGGCTCAGCCATAGTGTACATAAAAGCTTATTAATTGTATGAACACTCACATTATGTCAGCACTGTTGGGTATACCCAAGAGCCATGTTGAACAACCACAGAAAGCAGATTTAGGGGAAGATCCATTCACCTGTGGGGTCTGCTCACCTGGAAACGCACAGGGTTTGTCCGTTTGTCCGCTTGTCAAATGAGAACGTATGCTTTCAACTGCTCTCTGTGTTCCTGGGTAGAGGGACATTATCTCCGAGCACTAGCATGACTTCTCCCAATAGTCCTGCTTGTATTAGTAGCTTTTGCATCTTCGTGACCAAAATACCCAAGAGAAAAGACTCAAGGGAGGGGCAGTGTACTTAGGCTCACAGCTCAGAAGATTCAGTCCGTGTGTACTGACTCCATATGTTCGGACAGGGCACCGTGGCAGTGGGAACGTATTTATGACAGAGGTCAACTGTTTATATCATGGCAGGGAAGAAGCAGAGAGAGAGAGAGACAGGAAGCACTCTGGGATGCTATAAACCCAAGACTCCACCCACATGATGTGTACCACCTCCTTCATGTAGGGGCTGCCACCAAAGTTTCCAGAATCTTGGAGAATAGCACCCCCAGAAGGGGAGCAAGTATTCAAGGCACCAGCTGTGGAGACATTTTGATCTAAACCCCAGTCTTGCCCAAGTCCTTCACCCCACCCCATCGAAAAGTGAAGGCGGCAGTGGTGGGAAGTCTGTCAAACAGTTAGGAGTGGCAGCTGCAGAAGAGGTATTACGTTTGCAGCTTGTCTCTTCACCCCAGCCAGGAATTCCAGGTAGCCATCACACCTGGGCCTCAGAGCTGACCAGCCTGAAAATGTCCTCTTGAGGGAGTTTGACTGTAAAGTCTCTTCCTGGGTCCTGTGCCAATTGCTGGGCTTCCTAAAACGAGCCAGAGTGCTAGGAGAGAGCCGTCAGTGGCTCTCTACCTTGAGCAAAATCACTCACTGGCTCTCAAATGGCTGCCCAAGATCAACACTAGACTAGATCAACTGGAGATACTGAGGCTCCATATGAATCTAGTACTCACAAAGTCAGGTCCAGTAAACCTGACTGTTCTCAGTCATGGAGAATCTGCACGTGCTCCATCTGGACCACTTTGACTGGAAATCCAGTAAGGTCAAGGACCATGTCTAAGTTTTCTTTGCACTGGTCAATAAGCACGGGCCCTGGAAAGTTACACATGAATAAATACCAATGACTGATGATCAAAGAGCTATGTGTTATTTTCTGCAAGATTATGGCCTAAAAATCAGTCCAATCATATTAACTACGCAGCCTCCAAAATACATCTATGATACTAATAAAATATTATAGCCATCATATAAGAGAAGGATAAGTAAATACAAATAAAATAAATTATAGCTGTAAAATACCTTGCCTTTGTCAAGCGTTTGTATTTAGTGCCTTCTGACAATGTTGTCAAAAACGTAAAGAAATTGGTCACCGTATATGATGAGTAAGTTTATTTGGTTCTTTGATTATGAGAAAAAGGAGCTAATTCTGTTAATGTAAACAGAAAAAAAGAATATTCTGGAAAGATTCAGTGTATAGATAATCTCCATGTTAGCTGCAGAAGCAGGTTTGGAAAAGAAAAATCAGCAACAAGCGTCTAGTGACCTGAATCCCAAATAGATATGCATCAGCTTTTGTGTGTGTGTGTGTGTGTGTGTGTGTGTGTGTGTGTGTGACTGTATAGTACTGTGTTCAAGATTCAAGAGTCCTTAGGCGGATTGCCCTAATGTAGCTCCACCCACTGGCTAAGAAAGAAAAGAAAGCCTTGTTTACATTGATCTTAAACACAACAATGGTATACAATGTGCGAAACAAAATGGCGATTATACTTTTATGAACAAAAGGGATGTCACATGGCTGGAAGACACCCCCCCTCCAAGTACAGTTAAAGGGGAATTAAAAAATTATGTATTGTGAGTGCTTATGTATACCGAGCATATAGAATGCAGATGATCTTATACAAACATATATCTCACCTCTTCTCAAATGTTCTGAAAGAAAAACATTTTGTCCCCATTTCACAAATGAAGAAACTGAGGCTCTCCTAGATTAGGTGGTTTGTCCAGTACCATCCATTTAACAAGCACTGAAGTGAAGATTTGGACTCAGGTTTATCTGCTATTTGTTTGAAGAAGGATGATCTTGGTGTTATATAATGGAACACATGAATAAAAGTAACTTGGAAAGGCAAATTGTTTTTTGAAAAGGGTGCATCAGAGCCCAAGGCGGGCTAGTGAGCAGCGCACCCTGACGAAATGACCTCTGTCATTTATTGATGAAATAGGTGTTGACTACACTCATCCTGTTAGTGGGCTTGACTGCACAATCTGACAGGATTGGCTAGCTTGAGCAAAGGGCAAGGTTGGGGGAATATGGGCCCTGTCAGGCTGACCACTTTTAGTAGAAAAACAAACAAACAAACAAAACTGTTTCTCACTTATCTGCACTGTATTGTGTGTGTAAGCTTAAATCACAGTTACTGATGGATTGTCCATCCTGAGGTTATATGCTGAGTGAGGTTCAAGACTGAAGATGGAAGAATGGCGCTCAGGTCTTAGCTTTAGCATTCTGTAATCATGAAACTGCATAAGCAGCTGAGATGTGCTTCCTCAGCTGAAAATGGAGGATGATTATATCTACTCACCAATCACAGGAACAGGAAGTAGCACAGGCTTAGTCACATCTACTATGCTTCTGAAGCAGTGTTAGGCAGAGTCCTACTACTGTAACAAGTCGAGGACACTCAGCTTAGGAAGAGAAAAGGTTTATTTTGGCTCATAATGTTGGAAACTCCAGACTGTGGTGGTGTAGATATATTGCTTTTAGGCCTGTGACCATGGAAGGAACATCATGGCAGGAGCATGTAGCAGAGGGAAAGTGGTCACATAAAGGTCAAGAAGCAAAAAAGAGTGAAGAGAGCCTGAGGTCCCATAATACCTTTCAGAGAATGCCTTCACTGACCTAAGACTTCCTTCTAGGCTCCACCTCTGCGTGTGTGTGTGTGTGTGTGTGGGGGGGTGTAAGTAGAGGTTTGTGTAGAAACCAAAGGTCAACACTGGGTGTCTTGCTTAAGGTTCTCCATTTTATTTTTTAAGGCAGATTTTCTCTTAGAACCAGAAGCTGAGAGGTTGGTAATTTCAGCTAGACTGGTGGCAACCAATCCCAGGGATCCTCCTGTCTCTTCCCTTGAGGCTCTGGAATTTACAGGTGCTTGCTTCCACACCCAGTTGCCTTTTACATGGATCCTGAGAATCTGAACTCAAGTCTTCATTCTTGTATGGAGAATACTATGCTGACTGATCCACCTCCCTGGCCCCAGAACGACCCTTTTCTTACAGATTCTATTACTTCCCTAAAGTGCCAAGCAGGGCCCCAAGCAGCACGAGTCATTGGGATTCAGTTCAGATGTACCCCATGGTGAGATGGTTTGAATGAGAAATGTGCCCCCAAAGACTTGTGGATTTGAACACTGGGTCCCCAGTTGGTGGTGCTGTTTGGGGGAGACTAAGAGAGATGGCCCAGTGGAGAAAGTGCATCACAGAGGGTGAGCTTTGAATGCTTTAGTCTCACCCCTTTTTCAGTTTGTTCTCCTGGTTTCATGTTTATGGTTTAAGATATGAGCTCTCAGTTTCCTGCTCTGCAGGCTTGTCTGCGCTTGCTGCCATGCCTCCTCCCCAAGATAAACTCTTTCTTCCATAAGTTGTTTTTGGTCATGGCATTTTACAACAGCAGAAGAAAAGTAATTAATATACATGATCATTTCAAAGCTTCGTTTTTTTTAATGAAAAAAATCAAGATTCTATATATAATAGGATTTTTACAAGGAATTTAAAGGTATAAAAATTGTTCAATAAATATTACTCTCTTGCCACTTAACGAGGATGAGAAAAAAATAATGAATATGAAAAGCGCTCTAAAGGCTGGGACATGCTAATGTGCACAGGTTGGTAAATATAACCATAGCAGCTGATAATATCAAATTAGGAAGGACATTTAAAATAAAATAAGCAGGTTTTCAGTAGTTTTAAAAGTGACAAATTTATCGGGAAAGAAATTACTATCGGGTAGAGAAAAACACAGAGTGTGGCAAAGAGTGGCTTCTGATTCTCCCAAGCACATCTTCTTTCTCTTGGGTACATAGCTCAGCAAAACTTCCAGGATCTCTTGCAGCTAACTGCGGCCATATTGAAGAGTGATAGGATAGAGAAGGCTTAGGTCTCTAAATCAATGCGTGGAGAAGGCTAATCACTGATCAGGGTCATATATTTGACATAATTAAGCAGAAATTACTGCGGTAATATACTGTTTTGGCATATAACATATATATATATGTTGATATGTAGGTGTAGTGGTTTACATTTATGGGATGGGAAGAATGCCTACCTCCAGCGTTACTGACATTTTAGAACACTTCCTACTGTGGAAGCTGTGCTGTGCAGTATAGAATGCCAAGTAGAGATCCCAGGTGCCTACTGAACAGATGTCAATAGCTCCCTTCTTTTTGTGTCCCCTGGCGCAACACTGCACATGGTTGCAAGCCTCTGCCTTAACTAAACTTGGAAATTTAATTCACTTTTTAAAAAACTCTGTAAGTCTGAGCAATAAGAAAAGTAGCTAGCAGTTAAACAGGCAGAGACCTTAGCTTATATGTTGGTTAGCACTGACTGTCAACTCTTTGAGCTCAAGAGTCCCCTTGGTGATGTTCTCTGGACATACTGTCAGGGATTATCTTGCTTAGCTTAACTGGTGTGGAAAGAGGTCTTACTGTGCGTGTCCCATTCCCTGAAAGAGAATCTCCCAGACTTCATAAAAGGAGGAAGGGCCTTGAGCAGCAGCTCATCCATTTATTCCTCCCTCCGTGTCTCCTGATTACCAGTGCTATGTGTCCAGCTGCAGCATGCTCCCAATGATTGACTGTCCTGCCATGATGGACTGAACTTTGAGTGGTGAGCTAACATAAATGCTTTTTTCCCCTAAGTTGCCTCTGTCAGAGCATTTCATCACAGTCATAGGGGGAAAACCTAAGACAGCTGACTATATGCTGAATGGAGTAGTTTGAATTAAAATGGCCATCATAGGCCCATAGGGAGTGGCACTAGTAGGAGGTAGGGCCTTGTTGGAGCAGGTGTGGCTTTGTTAGAAGAAGTGTGTCACTGGGGGAAGGAGGGGTGCTTTAAGGTTTCAGATGCTCAAGCTACACTCAGTGTGGTGTCTCTTCACAGCAACAGAAACCCTAAGACAATGAGCAAATTTGTTGAGTTATTTCTGTGTCGGCTAGTTTTTTTGCCAATTTGATACAAGCTATGGTTTTTTTTGGGGGGGGGAGGAAGTACTCTCAATTGATAAATGCCTTATAAAAGGGGTCTGTAGGCTAGTCTGTTGGGCATTGTCTGGATTAATGATTCATGGTTGTATGGCCCAGCCCATTGTGGGTGACGCCACCCCTGGGCAGGTGGTCTTGCATTTCGTAAGAAAGCAACTAAGCAAACCACAGGGAGCAAATCAGTGAGCAGTGTTCCTCCATGGTTTCTCCTTCATTCAGTTCCTGTGTTCATGCTTCTGCCTCAAGTGCCCTGACCCTGGATTGTGACCTGGAAGTTCAAGGTGAAATAAACCCTTTCCTCCCCAAGATGTTTTTGGCCATGGTGAGGTAGCACAATAGAAGGGCAACTAAGACAATTTCTAATAATTGCCATTTGTAAATGTGATTACATTTCGAAGCCAGAGCTCATCTTAGTGTTTCTCCTACAACTCAGAAGAATGTGCTCATTAGAGCTTTTCCTTCTCCGTTTTGAGACATACAACATTTTAACTTTAAAAAAGTACAGACAAGAAACTTTCAAAGAAGACATTGGCTTTTCTTCCTTATTCTCTGTGTTGTGGATCACATACCTGTCATGTGTCCCAGTGCCCATAACTCACACCAACAATAATCCACATAGGCCAGAACTTGCAGGAGCCAAAGTCATGCTTATATTAAACAAAATACAAAATGTGTGGAGTCTTCCACAAATGTCTTCCATTTTTCCCTTTTAGGATTAAAGATTCAGACATGTTCACAGTGCTGCTTGTGTGGCTCATTTGTTGGGTTTTTAACTTTTGTATGTTTGCAGATGCCTTATTTGTACATGGGCAGTAAAATTGGGACTGGAATGGTGGGGGAGGAATCTGTATAAATTTTGGAATCTATCAAGATGTGAGTCTCTTAGAACGTAAAACATGGGCCAGCATTATGGCTCAGTGGCTAAAGGTTCTTGCTGCCAATCCTGACGATCTGAGTTCGATCCCCGGAACACACATAGTAGGAGAGAACCAAATCTAACAAGTTGTTTTCTGACCTAATGTATATGCTGTAACATATGCGTGCCCTCATAGATGATGATGATGATGATGATGATAGATAGATAGATAGATAGATAGATAGATAGATGACAGATATAAAAAAAAAACCCTTTAAGAAAATTATAAGACATAATTAAGAATCAAGGCATCAGAGGCTACTGACAAACTCTGCCACTACCCATTAATTTGCCCCTGCCCTAATAGCATAGGCAGCTATGTTCTCAAAAGAAAATACCAGAATAAGAGGAACAGGTCCTGTGTGTGTGTGTGTGTGTGTGTGTGTGTGTGTGTGTGTGTGTGTGT
>NW_026596109.1:2844049-2851822 GCF_907164565.1 Psammomys obesus
TGTGTGTGTGTGTGTGTGTGTGTGTGTGTGTGTGTGTGTGTGTGTGTCTTCCATGCAGAGGATTACTATCCTTAACAGTGAACACTCCAGGGAAACCAGAGCAGAATCACTGTTTCTGAATAACTGCCCTTAAACGTCCTCACAGCTGTGGCCTGCAACGGCAAGCAACCTCATAGGGGACAGATGGAGCCATCCAACACCTTTTAGTGATCAGTACGTCACAAATTACTCTATTTATGTATGTACTTATGCATGCATGTTATGTATTTATGTATTATCCTGGAAACACACGTGTGTTGGTCTCTTCTCCAGCTGCATTCACACTAGTCTTAGGTATGCTAAGCTAGCAACGGCACAGCATCGTTCACACAGGAGGCCTGTGGTAATCGAAGAAATGTAAACCGAAGCTGGGCTTACTGAGGAATGGAAGAGGGGAACATCTCTAAGACCTCAGATCCCCCTACTGTGTTCACTGGCATCGTGGTGGGGGTGGGGGAGGTGCTCTTCAGATTGCCCAACTACTCACATTGCTGTAGAGCCCACAGGGGAAGGAATTCCAGGCCCGCTGCCCAGGAGGAGTCTTCTCAGAGCCCGAGGATGAGTTTCCAGCTAGAACTTGGGGATGGCTTAAGAAAGTTCCACCCTGAAAGATGGATTCCATTGATCATTTTTTTTTCCCTAGACATAGTTCACTTCAGGCTCATTTTGCTTTGTAATTAAGAAGAAAGCCAGAAACATCATTTACACATTAAGAATTTAATAGATATATTTTTCTAGCTTTATGCATTAGCACAGGACAGCCCATTAATGAAATAAGTCTTCCTTCAGGGTCAATTTAGATGGCTGTAATCTTCTGCAAATATATTGCAAATGAGGATCATTTAATGATCTTAAAACTAACTGCCAGGAGAGGATTGTTATAACTCTCCAGACAACAAAAAGAGAGGAGCTTTGGGGGTAGAACCCTATCTTTAACTTAAGACGGGTTTGATTTCTGGATACTATGTTTTTAAAATTGCAGATATCACCCTCTGCTTTGGTTTGTCTCTGGCTTGCTGGCTTAGTTGGAAGTAGGGAAATCTTAGGGAAGCATTGAACTAACACTTTGTATGGCTGATAGGAGGAGGACAGGGCCCTCTGCTCAGATCCCCACAGTCTGGCCCAGCCCATTGCCTGCTGCAAAACTCTGCCTGGCTGTTTTTTTAATAGAGAAGATGCAGGATTCCCTCCCTCCAGGTTTATTCTAAAATTATGTATATGTCTATGCGGCATGTGTATGCACATCTAAGTGCAGGATCCCAGAGAAGGACACTGAATCCCCAGAGATGGAGTTCCAGGTGTTTGTGGGTAACCTGATGCTGGGAACTGAACTGACACACTGGTACCTACTGTCGGGACAGCACTCCCCATGCGCACAGCAGGCATGCTTTCTGATTCCTTCACATCTGTGACCTTCTTTCCTCCTGAGACCAACACCAGGCGACAGGCATGGAGCATGCACTTCTGCTTCATAACTAAAGGGGGTCAAGGGACCAAATGCTGGCCTCCACCTCACGCTCCCCTTCCGTTCTCCACAGTAGAGGAACACCAACATTCAGGCTTAACTTCACAGGGCAGTTTTGCAAGGCACTAATCTAAATGCTATGGAAGTCTGGAGGCAGGACCTGGCAGAAAAGTCTCCGTGTCCTCAGAGAATGTGTAACTTCGCTAGAGAAAGCAAAAAGATTTCCACCTCCCCAACCCTGCCCGAAGTAGATCAGAATTGATGTGCTTGTGGTAATGATGAAATCAATGGGAGGCACAGTGTTGGCAAGTTCATAAAGAGGCCGTGGTGCACCTCAGTGACGGATTGCATGCTGTGCCCGGCTCCTAGGCTTCAACTCAAGCACACACACACAAGAAGAAAGTGAGGACCGGAGAGATGGCGCAGCAGTTGAGGAAGCTTGCTGCTCTTGCAGAAGACCCAAGTTCAGGTCCCAGCATCCACATCAGCTTACCCACATCCACCTGGAACTCCATCTCTGGGGATCCAGTGTCCTTTCCTGGGATCCATCAGCACTTGGATGTGCATGCACATGCCCCATTTACATATACATAATTTTAGAATAAACCTGGAAGGAGGGAATCCTGTATCTTCTCTATAGTCACACGAAATTAACTGTGACAGTTGATCTTGCTGGTCACCCTAATTGGACTGAGAAACACCCAAGATGGAGGTAACTGAAGCACACTCCTGTGTGTGTGTCTGAGGGGGGGTGTGCCGAGATGGTTGGCATGCGGGACCACAGCTGATGGAGGACAGACTGCCCTGAAGGTTGCTGGCCCAGATGGAACAAAGGCTGAATTTGGAAGAGACCAACAGGGACTCCTCCCGCTTTCAACAGTAATGCCCAAACTTAACCTGTAAGTCCTACTTGCCTGGAAACCAGGTAACTTCCCGGAATGCTGAGGACTGTAGTTCTTGGAAAATAACAAGGCCTTATGGGAAAGTATGTAGGCATTTAGGTTTGTTCCTATAAGCCCCTGCAACACGTGGCTGGAGGCCATTCTCAGGTGGGAAATTCTGGGGAGAGGTCCTGACCAAAGTCCATCTCTTGGTCAGTGTTTAATATTTAAGAAAGCTTGCTTTCAGTCTGGCCAAAAATGTTCAAGTTGGTTTTCCTGGGGAATCTCAGGATTAACACTACCTTCCAGGATTTCCCATCACTTGCCTTACTGCCATCATGGTTTGGCTTTGCCACAGGACTTATAGTGATGTTGCCAGCTGATCTTGAACCAAGGCCTCTGAGGTCATGATCTGAAATGATTTCCCCCTTAAGCTGTTTCCCCCCTCCTCAGGTATTTTGTCACAGGGACAACAAACTATGAATTTTACAGTGTTTTTACAAATGTAGCCATAGGGGTTTTGAGCGGTTAGAGAACATTCCAGAGAACTCATACTATTTACCTAGCAGAACTTGAACACAAGCTCCGATGCTCCCGAACCTGGCTCTGTGTGCTCACCCCGGACCCTTGGATTCACTGCAGAGGCCTTGAGGAGCCTCTGAAGATTCAGCATGTCTCCCTCCCCTTTGTTGAGTGCCTGGAATCACGCTGAGTCTGAACCGCACAAAACACAGAAGGAAACGGCTCTTGCTAAGCCACCACACCGCTCTGCCTGGCAGGGAAGCTCAAGAGTCGGCCTGCGGCTGCCTGGGGGCTTTCGGATGAAAGGTCCCTCTGTGTCTTGGGTTATCTTTGTTAACAACTGTGTCTTAGCACAGCACCGCCCCCCCCCCCCCGTCAACGCCCTCCTTCATCTTCTTCAGAGGATCCACTCCTGTCGTGTGGGGTTCCCTGGAAGCGAACCTTCAAAGTCAGGCACTCAAGCTAAGTGTATTTTAAACCATGCAGTCTCACATGAAAGAGAAATGGAGAAATGGCAGTCATTCTGCCCTGGAAACTGCTCCCTGGCATGACATTACTTTAATTCACTGGCTCCTTGTAATCAAGGCCTAATACACAGCACCTTTAAATAAGTCCTACACACAGCCTGCATTGTTACAGTCAATTGAACTACTTAAATCAGAGAGCTCGGAGGCTAACTGGAGGCGCTCTGAGCTTCCCTCTGTTTTATGGCGCGACCTCAGATAAGATGTGTGAAAAGGTCAAGGCAGCATGTAGGTTTTTGCATTAAACAGCAGAACACTAATTATTTTTAGTGACAATGGGGTTCTGTTACTGTGTTCTAACATTTTGATGCTTAGTTTTCTTTGAAACCTCCAACAACAATACACAAAAGCTCTTCTATCTTCCTGTTCGGCCTGTGTCCGGGCTTTTCAGCCCCGCATCTGTTTGAACTAAGCATACATGTTTTCTATGACTGTGTTTTCACTGTCTGTTCTAAGACTTAATTTCAAAACAGACCTCTTGGAAAGGAGAAATCAAAAGGCAATGTGTGGGGCCCACTGTCCCATAAAGAGTCTGGGATATTTGTTTCAAGCAGGATTTCAAATCTCAAATGCAAATTGTGGTAAAATCCCCCATCAAAGGCTACTTAACATTACGTATGTTAAGCATACTGTATTATAAAGTACTAAACATTGACTTTTTAGTGATGAATTTTTTTAGAAAGGACTTCCTCATTTCTGAGTGCAATTTTTAATTTAAGAGCGCAAACAATACAGTTCTTCAATACCAGACCTACTATTTTTATTTTTTCATTGCTATATATGTGTCTATATTCTCATCCTTTTCCTACATTCTGAAACCTTCTCTAAGAGAAAGAAATGCAATTGATGAAAACAATAGTATTTGAGATGTTGTCCAAATGACATGTGTTCAAAACACTAATAATTTTAAATAAAGTAATTTATAATGTGTAATATAGCTTTTCACAAAAGATGAACCGAGTGAATTTTCTCAGCTAACTTTGGCAGAGTTTCTGATTTCTGGTAGAAGAGAGATCTATACTGCTTTCTGGCGTCACTTGTTCCTGTTCCTTTTTAAAACTCAGTTGAAGAACAGAACTTACAGTGTCTGTCTGTTCAGAGGCTGCTGGGATATTTCTCTCATGATGTATTCTGGGGCTGGTGAGATTCCAGTGCAGAGCTCCTTCCAGCCAGAGGGAGATACTAGGCCCCATCACCAGAACACACACACACACACACAGTTTGCTCTCTCACACACACATTCTCTCTCTCTTTCTCTCCCTCTCTCTCTCATATCCATCTCTCTAATACTGCTCTCTCATGGCATTACAAACCATCTAATCTGTAGACGAGAACAGTACAGTCCCATTCATTTCTACTCCCTCTGCTATAGTCAACAGAAACTAAATTTCCAACCAAATCTATAGTTTCTCTTCCAAAACCTATACAAGACTGGCCCTGTCTGCAGTTCATCACACATAGGGAGGGACTCATTAAGCCTCACCACTCATTGAGGAACTATAGGTTTGAAAAAAAAAATACATTAAACTCAAGGAAGGACTGTTGGGAAGAAGAGAGGGTGAGAAGATAGAATAGATGAGGGTAAAATGGACAACACCTGATATACAACTGAAAGAAAAAATAAAGTTTCACTGACACAAAAACACAGCCCTCACCTCAAAGGGAACAAGAATGAGTGTCCATGGGCTAGGAACACAGATATTCATTGTCCCCAAAACAATGTTCCTATGTGGTGATAGTTTTCCAAAGTTTTTAGTTACAGAACAAAAGAAAGCCAGAAAGCAAGGTGAATTAAATTATACTGGAGAAAACATCGGACAGTCAGTAAGAGGGAAGCATGGAAGTCTTTGCTCTATTGTAGATGTTATCCGATGACGTTCTGGACCTTTGGGATGGTAGAAGCTGTCCATTAAATATCCCTAAGGTTCCATGTGCTAGTGAAGTTAGGTACAGAGATGGGTACTGAGTAAATTATCAACAGGGCTAAAGATAGCTCAGGATAACATGACTTGATGTAACATTCCAACTGTCAGCAACCATGGAGGTTTTAACCCATGAGCTATGGAAGGTCTTTAACACAGGTGTGGATTTTTTTTTTTTTCTGTAGTCTTTAAAGTTTCTGGGCCCTTCATCTTGTGAAGATGATATTTTCTAGGTAACTCGGTGCACTGCTGTTTGGTTTGCTCTGGTCTAGACAAATTAAAGCAAAGAGGATATAAGAGAGGTAGAAGCATCCACTCCTAGGTACTGTCTCGATGGAGCACCTTCTTCAAAATTCTCCTTATGGCTACACAATGCCATTGTCATTGTGAGTAAACGAGATCTGAAGAAACATATCCAACTAGAAAGCCAGTTTAAAGAGGATTTATTGCATTTCTATTTATATGTTCATGTACATGTATGGGATACCCTCAGAGGCAAAAAGAGAGCACTGGGACCTGTGAGGCTAGAGGTACAGGTGTTTGTGAGTTGCCCAAAGTGGATGCTTGGAGCTGAACTCTGGTCCTCTGCAAGAACAGCAAACTCTTGAAACTGCTGAGCCGTTGCTCCAGTCCTGATAAAGTTAGTGCTTTATCATCAACAGTAAGCGTGCCCTAGACTGTTCACTACGGTCCAGGCACCCTAAGAAACACGGGAGCCCATTACTTAGTCTTATCCTATTAAGTACTTGTTTTTAATCTCTCTTTGTAGAGGAGAATCCTGAGACTCGGAGCAATCAAGTAATTTACTTAAGGTCGCACAGTTCATTGCCTGGGGCATCTGGGACCCTAACACAATGTTCTGTCTCTTCACCACAACGCTATGTTGCCTAGCAGAACCAGACTTGACTGTTCCCACCTACACCCTCAGCTTTCTTTGAACATCTCCAAGTGCCCAGGATGACTCCTGTCAACACAAGACTAACTGGCATTTTTCTGGCTCATATCGTTTCAACACTTAAAAGATGTGAGACTTATCTCGTGGGGAATTGTCCCCTCAGGGAGCAGACAAGAACACAGAAGGTGCAGAGGCAATGGGGCGGTGTACTCTAGCATGCTAGCTAATCGAGTCTTCTCTTCTGAAAAGTGACGGCAACGCTAGCTACCTTCCAGGCCACTTGGGAGGAAAACAGCTAAAGACTCATCCGACACTGTCTCGAGAGGTATGATGGGACAAACCTGTCATCCTAGCACTCAGGGTGTGAAAGCTGGAAAATCAGGTGCTCAAGGACAGACTCAGCTGTGTAGGGATTTTGATGCCAGGCTGGCTGGCTACGTGAGAGTCTGTCTCAAAAAACAAGCAAGCCAAAACACTAAATTTCTGCTAAGCGCTCATGTGGACTGAAGATTGGGATGGATGGTGAATGCCACGAGGCTTTAAACAGACACAGGGTTCTCTTTGGACCTCACCTCCTGGGGAAGCCACAAACTGACCTCTGCTTTCTGAGTAGCAGCTTTGTGTAGTAGGTGAGACCACTGAGCCACTTTGCTTAGGGCTTCATCAAGGACACACGGAGGCAGAGCTACAGACTCTCCCAGGTCTGCGGAGAAATTTTAATTCAGAACATGGCTGTTCTGGCAAGAGATCACATCCAAAACCTTCTAGGTCTATGTGATCTGGCTGGAAAACAAACACACTTTTAATCCAGGAGACAGAAGCAAGCAGATCTGAGTTCAAGGGCAGCCTGGTATAGAGCAAATATCAGGTAAAGAAAAGCTTAGGTCCAGGCGTGGTGGTACACACCTTTAACCCAAACAATGAAGGTAGTTTGTAGAAGGAAGCACCCGTGTTTAAAAAGTGATGTTTAATTGAATTGAAGAAAAAAATTATGAATCAGAGAAATATTTGACAGAACAGTATATGCCCAACTCTCATGAGGAGAGAAAGAAAAGGAAAGCTACTTAAGGGGCAATGTGGAGACAAAGGGGAGGCAGTTTTCCCACGACAGTAATGGAGAGACAGGTTGCAGAGAGAGAACTCAGGTGAAGACTGAAGGAGCCAGGAGATTAGAAAGATTGCTGTACGACCCCAAAAATTCAACCAGAGAACTCCTCCAGCTGATAAACACCTTCAGCAAAGTGGCAGGATACAAAATCAACTCAAAAAAATCAGAAGCCCTCCTGTATATCAAAGACAAAAGGGCCGAGAAAGAAATTAGGGAAACAACACCCTTCACAATAGCCACTAATAACATAAAGTACCTTGGGGTGACACTAACCAAGCAAGTGAAAGACCTGTTTGAGAAAAACTTCAAGTCTCTGAAGAAAGAAATTGAAGAAGATCTCAGAAGATGGAAAGATCTCCCGTGCTCATGGATTGGTAGGATTAACATTGTGAAAATGGCCATCCTGCCAAAAGCAAT
>NW_026596109.1:2852222-2937222 GCF_907164565.1 Psammomys obesus
ATGAAAAACTCAAGGGACAACACATGCTGGAGAGGTTGTGGAGAAAGGGGAACCCTCCTCCACTGCTGGTGGGAATGTAAACTGATACAACCACTCTGGAAATCTATCTGGCGCTTTCTAAGACAATTAGGAATAGTGCTTCCTCAAGACCCAGCTATACCACTGCTAGGTATATACCCAAAGTTTGCTCAAGTACACAAAAAGGACATTTTCTCAACCATGTTTTTAGCAGCTTTATTTGTAATAGCCAGAACTTGGAAACAACCCAGATGTCCCTCAACGGAGGAATGGGTACAGAAATTGTGGTATTTTTACACAATGGAATACTACTCAGCAATCAAAAAGGAGGAAATCATGAAATTTGCAGGCAAATGGTGGGATCTAGAAAAGATCATCCTGAGTGAAATATCCCAGAAGGAGAAAGACAAACACGGTATATACTCACTTATATAGACCTATAAGATACGATAACCATAATGAAATCTATACACCTAAAAAAGATAATCAAGAGAGCGGACATGGGGTAAGATTATCAATCCTCGTTTAGAAAGACAGATGGGATGTGCATTGAACATATGACAGGAGTCTACTGAGCACATTTGAAAGACTCTAACTAGCAGTGTTTTCAAAGCAAAGATTCATGACCAAACCTTTGGCAGAGTACAGGGAATCATAAGAAAGAAGGGGAGTTAGTCTGATGAGGAAAGGATAGGAGTTCCACAAGGACCAAATATATCTGGGCACAGGGTCTTTTCTGAGACTGACATGCAACCAAGGACCATGTATGAATGTAACCTAGAACCTCTGCTCAGATGTAGCCTGTGGTATCTTAGTAACCAATTGGTTTCCCATAGTGAGGGGAACAAGGACTATTTCTAACAGGAACTCAATGACTGGCTCTTTGGCCTCCCCACCCCCCAAGGGAGGAGCAGTCCTGTTAGGCCACAGAGGAGAGCTTTGCAGCCAGTCCTGAAGATACCTGATAAAACAGGATCAGATGAATGGGGAGGAGGTCCCCACTATCAGTGGACTTGGAAAGGGGCACGGTGGAGATGAGGGAGGAAGGGAGGGACTGGGAAGGAATGAGGGATCGGGACATGGCTGGGATACAGAGTTAATAAAATGTAACTGATAAGAAAAAAAAAATGTTAAAAAAAAAAAAAAGAAAGATGCTGTAGTTAGATTGAAGCCACACAGAGCAATTCAGAGGCTGAGAGAAAAGCCAGATTGAATAAGTCAGCTGGCACAGGAGTTTGAGCCAGAACAGCTGAGTTGAACCAGCCAGCCCGGAGCTCAAAAAGAACAAGAAAGGGTGAGCTTATTAAGCAGTAATTCTCAAAGGTTGAAAATATTCCAGGCCTTGGTTAGATTGTATGGAGCCTAGAAGCTTCCAGGACCAGGCCTAGGTTAGCAGACAGAGGCAGTAAGGCTCTCAGACATCAACTGAAACAGACGAATAAAAGTTCCTTTTACACCACTCAGCCTCACCAGCTCCATGGGTCAGTCTGTTGCCCTTTCGTCTTGATTCATCATCCTCTGAGGCCCAGCACCTCAGCTGTGCTTCTTCCGCCTGGGAAGGCGACCAAGGAGATGGCATACAGAAGCACACCTGGCTGGAAAGACCTGGCTTGGCTTTCAGAATAGTCTAGACTGCCAACTTAAGGGGTGGGGCCGGAGGGGAAACACAACAAGCTGTGTTTTAATAGTGAGTAAATTATTTTTCAAGAATGTAGCTACTAGAGCATCACAGTCCCCCATACATGCTGGTTCCTAACTCAATATTTTTAATTACTTGCCTTTATTGGTCAGACAAAATGTAAAGTCAAGTTTCAAGTAATCCCTTTTATTGGACTAATGGGAGAATATTGACAGATAGGCTTTGGGGATACAGAAAACGGCCCTCAAGGTCAGTGAGGGATTGACTCCAAGCAAAGGATTTCTGTAGCCTGAGAAGCCTCCGTGTCAATACAGTACAGTTGTCCGATAAAGGGTATTACTCAAAACGTGGCTGGGCCCCTGCTTTGACATCTAAAAGCCACAGAGCACTTAGGACATTGTTACGTGGGGTGGAGCTCCAGCAGAAAAGATCACAGCATAATCTTTCTGAACTTCCATTTCCCCACCTCTCCTGTCTGGGTTAGCACGTTGTTAATGTTGGTCGGAAGGTATGGTAAAATATCTGATATAATTACTATTGATTGTTAATATCCCCAAACTATTAGTGGCGACAAACTGAAGCTAACAGATAACAAAGAGGCACAGACACTGATAATCATCCTGGTGAGAGTCCTTTGAATTCCTACCCCCATAATGATCATTCCCAGTATCAATTCAAGAAACGGCTCCTGGGTGCCCACTAAAGGCAGTGAGTGCCCCAGGTCTGAACCCAGGTCTACGCTCATCCAATGCCTTTTATAGAGTCCTGCTTTTTTTTTTGTTGTTGTTGTTGTTGTTCTAGAATGAACTGTTAGGCTCCAAATGGGCTCCTTGTTCACTGTAGGATGGTTTCTTAGTGCCCTTTATGACAAAATCCAGACAAATAACAAATAACCCAGACCTTCCGATTTCTAGAAATCTAGACTTACCTGTGTAGATGGATATTAACACCATCTTGGAAAACCATCATCTTCAGTACCACAGATTAACCATTTTATACCAGTTCATATATTTGCTTAAACCTTAATATCCTCTGCCCCCAAGTAACAGAAATTATATCAGCTATTATTTCTTATAAAATCTGCTCATTAAAAAAAAAAT
This sequence comes from Psammomys obesus, assembly GCF_907164565.1. NCBI lineage: Eukaryota > Metazoa > Chordata > Mammalia > Rodentia > Muridae > Psammomys > Psammomys obesus. The sequence continues at coordinate 2,854,980 of NW_026596109.1, forward strand.
CTATGAGACTCATAACCAAACCTTTGGCAGAGTGCAGGGAATCATACGAAAGAAGGGGAAGTTAGTATGACCTGGAGAGGACAGGAGCTCCATAAGGACCAACTATATCTGGGCACAGGGATCTTTTATGAGAATCTTTCTCCAACCAAGAACCATGTATGGATATAACCTAGAAACCCTGTTCGGATGTAGCCTATGGTAGCTCAGTATCCAAGTGGATACCCTAGTAAGGGGAACAGGGACTATTTCTGACATGAACTCAATGGCTGGCTCTTTGACCTCCCCTCCTCCCCCCAGAGAAGGACTTTGCAGCCAGTCCTGAAGATACTTGATAAGCTAGGGTCAGATGAAAGGGGAGGATGACCTCCCCTATCAGTGGACTTGGAAAGGGGCAGGGAGGAGATGAGGGAGGAAAGGTGGGATTAGGAGAGAATGAAGAAGGGGGATACAGCTGGGATACAAAGTTAATAAACTGTAACTAATATTAAAAAAAATAAAAAATAAAAGAGACTAAATCTTAAAAAAAAACTATTTGCACATGTATGCATGGCACATATATATGTTTTGTATGCATATTTGCATACATGAATGTAATGCACATTCATATTGTGCACTTGCTTGCCTGTTGAGGTTCAAAGCTGCTACTGCATATCTCTCAGTTACTCTCCACTGTATTTATTGAAGCAGGGTCTCTCCCAGGACCTAGAGCTAGCCAGCTTGCCCCAGGGATCCCGTTCCCGTGATTCTGAGACCTGGGATTACAGGCAGCCATTGTGTCTATGAAGCTTTCCTGTGAGCTCTGGGGATCTGAACTGCCGCCCTCATGCTTGCAAGACAAATGCTGCAAGTGCTTATCTCCCGAGTCACCTCCCTGAACAGAGCTGCACATTTAAAACAACTCCCCGGACAATGCATTTGGCAGCAGCTAGCTCCTTCTTGACAGTGCCCCTCCTACAAAAGGAAGCAATTTGCAAGGCTGAGATTTCAAAGGAACTTCACAGCACTGGACTGGACATTTCTGAACATTGTACTTAAGACCCCTGTCCACAGGGGACCATTTAGACTAAATCAATGGAGGACTCCAATAAAACAACTGGTTTCATGAATTCTTGTACCCTAAAGGAAGCCACACACTCAGCTGTGTTGATGTCTCACATACATTATAAAGCTGGGATCCTCACCCCTCTCTCTTCAGCAGTCAGAGCTAGCCAGAAGAAAAGAAGCTTCCTGATCCATAACCAATCTGACTTCTCCAAATCCTGGGACCAAAGTGTGCGGTGTCTTTTAGTAGTAGGGTCTTGTCACCAAGTTTTGGGGGCAACCAAGAGCAATGTCCATACCGTTTCTTTCAAGGCTCTCCAGGACATCCTAGACCAACAACTCAAGAAACTTCCTACACACCTCAGGTGATTCCGTGCTTCCGCCAAAGCCTCCCCTTGTGGAAGGAAGAACACTCTGGGCTGAGCATATCTCTAGAAGCAAAAGCATATTCCAAAAGGACTCAGGCAACCAGGAGAGTGAGTGCTGGAGACACAGGAACAGACTGAGGCAGTCAGACTAATTCTCTTCAGGTCTGCTATCATAACCAATCCAAAATTTAACCTTGGCAAAAACTGTGTCATTCTCCTCACGTAGAAAAGAACTTGGCTCCTTCTCTTATAATGTCTCTGCAGACTGATGACAAAGAATCTCTGCCCTGCAAAAGCAAGTGCATTCAAACGAAAAGGAAATGGAGGCAAGTGAAGCAAAACTAAGGGCAGGAAACGTGAGCTTAGCTCTAACAAAGAGAAGACTTTAAAAGTTGAAATATTAAGAAATCAATACTTCTACACACAAGACTCAATAGGATTATTTTGTACCCAGGCCATTCACACCCTCTGGCTACTGTTTCATCTGAAATAAAACAGAAAAAGAAAGGAAGAAAGGAAGAAAGGAAGAAAGGAAGAAAGGAAGAAAGGAAGAAAGGAAGAATGGAAGAAAGGAAGAAAGGAAGAAAGAAAGAAAGAAAGAAAGAAAGAAAGAAAGAGAGAGGAAGGAAGGAAGGAAAAAGAAAAGAGAAAAGAAAAGAAAAGAATGAAAACCAGAAATCAGTTTGCCTTTCCCTATTCTCACCCAGTGACAGTGCTGAGGTTGGCTGGTTTGTATTCACAGGCAAATACATACCCCAGTGTGGCAAAGGGAGTCACTCCAGAAGTAAGATTTTTATTAATGTTTTAAAATTCAAATGCAACCTTAATCAAGGAGACATAATATATTAGAAACAGTTTTCTATTACTATGATAAAACACCATGACCAAGAGCAAACTTCGAGAGAAAAGGATTTATTTCATCTTATACTACCAGGTAACATTCCTTCACCGAGGGAACTAAGGGAGGAACTCAAGGCAAGACCATGGAGGAACTTTGCGATTGACTCACCCCTCATGGCCTCCTCAACCTGCTTTTTTATACCGAGTACGACCACCTGCCCAGGCTCATCCCACACACAGTGAGCTGGGTCCTCCCACAACAACCACTAATTAAGAAAATGCTCTACTACAGGCTTGCCCACAGGCCAAACTTATGAGAACATTTTGTCAGTTGTGTCAAGCTGACAAGAGAAACCAAGCAGGACATTGAAACGCCACGCTGAGGAAGGGCAGCATTATCTTCGGTCAGCTTTTCCGGCTGCTCCTGCGGTGGGGACCATCGCCTTCCTCTCCACAGTCCTCACTTTCATGGCTGACTGAGCAGATTCAAGAAAATTATGCAAGAATACAGTTTTCCACTCGTCTTGCAATTAGTATTTCTAAAGTTGTTTGAGATGTGTGTAACTCTGAATACCATTATTCTTATTTATGAGTCTAATGTGTTTGCTTTTTTAATTTTTTTTACCAGTTTTGTTTTTCATAAGCAAATGGTAAGAACATGACCAATGAGCAATGATCATCAACAATTAAGAAGCACTTCATTATTAAATAAGCTCTTTAAAAAAAAAAGATTTATTTTTATTTATTATGTATACGATGTTCTGTCTGCATGTACACCTGCACGCCAGAAGAGGGCATCAGATCTCACTATAGATGGTTGTGAGCCACCATGTGATTGCTGGGAATTGAACTCAGAACCCCTGGAAGAACAGCCAGGGCTCTATAACCTCTCAGCCATCTACCCAGTTCCAAATAAGCTCTTCTTTATGAGACATGTTACAGGGCTTGCTCTGCATGTGAGAAATGGCAGAAGGATGACACATGCTTCTCCAAGACTGGCCCTATTCACACCCTAAAGAACATGCCTTAATATTCTACAGTGTATCTGTATGTAGATATACAGTATATGTATATATTCAGGAATATGTAACACAAGTCTTCCTCAAGACCTCCTTTGGGACCTCTTCTGAGTCTCTACCTAGGGAAACTTCCTACTCCTGTTGTTACTTATTCTTTCCAACAAATATTTGCTAAATGCTTGCTTGCGTTGGGCTTTGTGATAAATTCTGGGCTCACAGCAGTGATTTAACAGCTTGGCCCCCGCCCTGACTTTGTGTGTGGTTCTGTAGTTGGAGTTACAGTTGAGGACAGGAGCACATACACAGCAGGAAGATAACATGATGGAATGAGCAGGGGTGTGTGGGAAGGCTCAGGGACACTTAATCTAGTCTGGAGAGTCAAGGGACTTGCTTGGAGGACATAGATGAGAGCTAAGCCAAGAGAAAACAGAGATGTGGGTGCAAGGACCAAAACCAAGATTTGCCTACAGGAGTGTGTGCCGTGGCTTCTCTCTTTGTAAGCTGGAACTCCCAGCTTCTCCCGCCCTCAGTCAGTCTTTCCACTCCTGGCCCTTCAGGGTGGAGCCTCTTGGCTCCTGAACCTTCAGGTTCAAACTACAGTCAGCTTTGTAGCCATAATGTCTACAACTTACAGAGTGAGGCCCGTCCTTCCGAAGCACACAATATAATCCCTTATGATAGGGATCTACTTGTCCGCCTAATTTACCAGCCTTCCATTGTTTCAGTGTTTCTGGAGAAATCTGACTAGTGCAGATAGAGGTCAACGATGTCATTAAAAGGAGCAGGAGAAGATTAAAGAGAAGCAGGCTGACTTTTGAAGCAGATCATTTGAAACCAGCATGGGAAGAGCCTATTCCAAATATATAGCATGGAACGTGGAATCAGAAAGATCGAAAGCCAGGTTCAAGACCAAGGCTCTGGTCCCCACCAGTCAGGAGCCCCACCAGGAGCCACTCAGTCTGAGGATGTGGTTGGGTGTTAAATTAGAATTAAAATGCACCTGCTTATTTCACAGTGGCATTTGGCTCCAAAGTACTTGGGAAAATACTTTTAAAACCGTAGAACATTACACAAACATTAGCTACTGTTCTTAAAACGAAAGCAGAAATGAGCTAGGAGAGTTAATAGGATTTAGATACAAGAAAAAAACAGAGATTATGACTATAAAGTGAAAGATAGCTCTCTTTCGTGCTAGGGTAATAGCCAAAATTAATTTCTCAAAGCCTGGGAAATTTGCCAGAAATATATGAAAGAGGTACAAAAAAAAAATCTTACTTAAGGAAAGAAAGAAAAGGAAAGAAATTTCAAGTGTGATTAAAACTATAATAAAAAAGCAGTGCTCTGAAGGAGGAAAGTCCAATTCCCTATTTAAGACGTCAAGAGGGAATATACTGTCAAGAGCGTGGTTCAGAGCACGCATGCACAATCACACAGATGCTTTCGGCGGCTAATGCATCTAACCTGTGCCTAGATTTACAGAGGAAGCCAAAGCTCGTCAGATTGAAAATGAAGACGCAAAGCCAAGATGTCGGATAACGGACGTGAGCAGGTAGAGCAGGGTCACTGGTGGGAAAGAAGACTTGAGTGATGTGTGTGCTGTATGTTTGAGATATGTGTGGTGTGTTATGTGCATGGATGTGGCATGTGCCTGTGGAGGTCAGAGGACACCCTCAGGTGCTGTCCTTACCTTCCGACTTGTTTTGGGTAGGAACCTTTGTGTTGCTTACTGAGTACACCGGACAAGGCCGACCAAGGCTTCTGGGATCCTCCTGTCCCTGTCTGCCATTTTGTCACAGGAGCACTGGGATTATAGACATTTTACAGAGTCTGGCTTTTACATGCACTTGGGAGGTCCTCATTCTTTGCTCAAGAAACACTTTACCCACTGAGCCATCACCCCAGCCTGTGTAAGACGTTTAGAAACAAACAGAGGGGGAGTAACAGTGGCTTTGAGCTCTTACACTGGTTGGGTAGTATGTGCGGAAAGAGAAGTCACAGAGACCGGAGTCATTTGTGGAAGTGATCGAAGTGAAAAGAGGGGAGGGATAAAGAAACCGATCTTGCAGCGTGGACCGTGGTCACAGGTAAAGAGGGGCAGAGCAGGATTGTCTTGGGCCTGAGAGTCACATGGCTGAGCTCCCATGTCCCCAGGACATAGCTGTGAGGCTTCTATAGGAATAGAGGTGGCTCTAGATGTTAATTAAGACATAATTCAAAAGAGATGTTCAGCACCCTGGAGGCTGGCTTCTCAGTTATCACCATCACCAGTCTCCTCATCCCACAACTAACCTCCACACGTGTCATGTGAGTATTGGGGACTATTCTTTTTATGTGCACAATGCCATTCACAAGTTCTCTATTATTGAGACACACACACACACACACACACACACACACACACACACACACACACACAATGTATATGTATATCCTAAGATGAAGAATCTGTGGGTCAGAGAAACAAAGTAATTTCTTCAAGCTCACACAACTTCTTAGTGGCTGAGTGACTCAAAAGATCATGATCTTTTCATAGAAGCCAGACACAGAGTGTGGGCAGTTGGGGGCTTTTAGAGTAATTTTCCAGCATGCCTGTGTAGAAAGATGAGGAGAGAAGCCCGTGAATTTCTTGGGATTAAGGAAAACGTTTTAGTGAAACGAGCCAGACCTTTTCCTTGAAGAGAGCACCCAGGTAGATGGCCCGAAGATTAAAATGGTGGCAAAATATCTGTGAAGAAGGTGTAAGCCAGTGTCCAGGGCCTCCATGCCCACATCAGAGGACAAAGCAAACCCAGTGACCACACTGTCCTAAGGAGGAGGCAGCAAGGACTAGAATGACCCAGGGTTTGTCCAGGACTCCTGAGGTAGCAGGGTCCATGGGGACCTGGGGGCGTTGTGATGGGCACAGAAACTGAATTATCATGTAGCGAGACAGGGGGCCAGGTGCTGAGCTAAGTACTTGGCATAGAATTATGAAGCTGAGGCAAACCTGTGCTAAAGAGTCGTCTGCAAACAATGAGAGCTTTCCCAGCGTCCCCATCACACCAAGCTTCCCACCGGGCTTTCGGCTTGATGGAAGTGGTCCAGGGGCCACTGCTGACTGATGCGCAGACAGGGGAAGCACTGAGCTGCAAGAAAGCTTGTTGGTCATGGCTACGGTATTGTGTAGTTGCTCATCTCTACAACAACACAATTTATGCTCAAGTCTGTGTGTGTGTGTGTGTGGGGGGGTAGTACCAAAAGGGAATGTTCAAATGAAAGGTACAAGTAGGCAGGAAGAGGAGATTATAGACCCTTAGTCCTACCCAGCTTTGGGAGGCTGGTTCCAGTGTAACCTCCTCCCTGCCCCCTTTACACTGCCAAGCATTCTCATCTTGAGCAAGGTAGGTGACAAGGCTGAGGTTGCTTCCTCCTTCCTCCATTCAGTCAACAAATACAGTCATAATTTCACGTGTGCCAGGTGCTGTCCTAGGCACTGGAGATGAGTCCAGGAGAAGACGTAACCGTGAGTCCACGTGCTCAGAAAACGTGAGTATGTTAAAAGATTTATTTTATTATTTATTACAGGTATATGTGTACACGTATGCGTGTTCACCTGCGTGTGTGTGTGCGCTTGCATGTATGCATGTATGTATATGAATATATTAATATGCATGTGTATGTGTTGTACATGTATGTGTGTATGTATGTATGTATGTATGTATGCGCACATGTGTGCTGATGCCTGAAGGGGTCAGAAGAAATGTGCTGAATCCCATGTTGCTGGAATTCCATGCAGTGTGAGCCGCCCAACAGGTGCCTTGGGAAGTGAGCTGCCGTCCTCTGAAAGAGCAGCCAGTGCGCTTAATCACTGAGCCATCTGTCCGGCCCAAGAAGATGCGGTTTTAACAAGGTTTGAGAGACAATAACAAATATATGATGTTCCGTGCAATCTATGCAGCCAAAAGTGATGCAGGGATGGAGAGCGGAGTGACAAGGGATAATATTTCATTTGTGATCAATCAGAGAAACCTCGACTGATGAATCAAAATTTGGGCAGAGACCCGGATGAAATGGGGAAGCAACTGTTCAAACCTCGGTGGGAAAAACACTCCCGGCAGAGGGAATGCCGTGTGCAAAGGCTTGAGGTGGGAATGCGCCCCCGTGTATACAAAAAAGAGCAGGCTCAGCATCATGAGCATGCTGTAAGGGCAGAGGTGAGGTCTGAGGGTAGCTGGAGCCATGGGGTATGTTGGGTCTTTGTAGCCAAGGTGTGTTTTGACCAACTGTGGAATCCGGACAGTGATATGAAACACTGAAGAGTGTCTCATTCACATCAGCTGTTCAGGAAACAGGAATTTACTGATTACTTTGTTTCCCAACCACCATGACGGCAGCGAGGTAAGAAAGGGCATTAGGATTTTTTAGATTTGTTTGTTATTTTAAGTGTGTGAGGGTTTGTCTGTGGATGTGGACCATGTGCAAACAATGTTGTGGAGGCCGGGAGAAGGGGGATCCCCAGGTCCCCTGGGCTGTAGCTAGTTGGGAACCCTGAGAACTACTTGCAAGGGTAACATAACAAGTGCTCTGAACTGCTGAGCCACTTCTCCAGCCCTGACACCGGGATTCTTAAACCTCTTTGAGAAATGATTGTCAAATAGATTTAGGGAATGAGAACACCAGTTGACAATCCAGACAGGGAAGCTCTTCACTCTAGATGAAGAGCCATAGGCCATGGAGGGAGACTTGCTTTTCTCCAGGAATAAAGCCTTGAAAGGTTATCCAGACCCAAGTATTAAATATGTGTACGTATGATTTACAGTAAATGGACTCAGTAGGTTTTGTGTGTGTGTGTGTGTGTGTGTGTGTGTGTGTATGTGTGAGTGTGTAACAATAATAATCATAGAAAAAGAGGTCATAAATTTGAGAGGGAGTGGAGAGGGGCCTGGGGGGAGTTGGAAGGTCAGAGAGGGGGTAGAAATTAGGTAAATACAGTACTCATGGAAGAACATTTTGAAAAAAAAATAAAATTTTTATATTAAATTCGTAATATCTCAGTTGAAAAAAAAAAAGAAAGAAAGAATTCTCCAGTGACAAATGGAGAAAAACTGTAGACCCGAGTGGTATTTCTTATCTCTGATTCCCATCTCCCTGACACCCTGGGGCACCCCCCACACACACACTGATGATATGTCAGGGTGGCTTGACCTCACACTGTACAGGACAACTATCCTTCACATCCTGAAGGTACAGGATACGACATGGCACACCCACCCTCACATGTGAGTGAATCAACCCCACCTTTTCTGCCGAGGCTCCAAGGAACCACTCTTCAGGTTCGCTGTTTATTCATGTCACGCCACCTCCACATCTACCCTCGCATCTCTTCACGGTTTCCATCCCTTCCTGAAACTGCTTGTCTGTGCAGAGAACCAAGAACACCACGGCCTGAGGGCTGAAATGATGAGTTCACGCCTAACTTTTCCTCTGTTCCTGTGTTCTTCATTCAAAACCAGCCAGTGAAACTCACGCAGGAGACAGAGCTAAAGAAAGGGTTCCTTCTATACGTCTCTGGAAGGCTGGCTGGACACGCCGTGACTCAGAACGTGGTGGGCTCATACTCTCAAATACCTCTGCATGCGCACAAACTTCCCTCGGCCTGCTGCCGCTCCTGGAATCCAACACTTACACATGGGTGTTGAGTAGAATATACTGAACAAAGAGGATACAAAGGCTCAATTTTTCTACCGCCTACAAAGATCTCCAAATCTTTACTATTCTGCACAGCTGCCTAGAATAGACAACACTGAGGCCATTGTCCAGGACTCAAACCGAAGTGGAGAGAAAATGTCAGAAACCCTCAAAAACAGAACTATCTTATGCTTTTGATTTCACTGCACACTATAATGTGTTTGTGGCCATATTTGGATCATATCCGGTTAGAACCAGAGGGGCACAGGAATAATAGATAGCATTCAGATAATAATTAGCCATGTACTTTCAATAGCGGGATGTGAAGTCAAAGGAAAACACTAAAAATGTTGTTTTTCTGGATCATGACAAAGAGCTTTTAAAAGAGTGTGAGCATTTTTTGTGTCTGACTCATGTCTGGAGGCCTCTCTGGGCTCACTAATGCTTCAACTTTTGTGCTTTTCATTTCTATCTTTGACAGTTTGAAATGCTAAATTACACGAGGCTTCTTATTGTCAGCGAGAGCATATAGCTTCCCCCTGTTTCCTGGTGGGGAAGGGGTTCTTGTTTTAATTTTTTGGTTTCTTTGTAACAAATGCTGACGTTCTAGTCATTATTGCTGATTACAGGGAATTAGAACAATCTTGGGACAGGACTTTATAATCTCACCAGTGATGATTAACTTATAAAACCAATTCCATAAATCTAGCCTTTTTCTTTTCTTTTTTTTCTTTTGACATGATGTCTTCTTACTAGCCCTGGAGTTATGTCCCAGAATCTGCTAGGTAAACCAGGCTGGCTTCAACCAACAGAGCTCAGCCCATCTCTTCTTCCTGAGTACTGAGATTAGAAACATGTGCCACCATGCCCCATGAGCCTACATATTTTTATCATTATATATACATGCATACATACATATATATGTAGAAATTATATATATATGTGTATATATATATATATAATTTCTTCCACACCTGGTAAACTAAATTTTCAGTGTTGGGAAAATAAATAAAAATTATGATAGTGGGCTTATTTATTTATTGGGAAAAAACTGGAAGGAAATAAAACAAAACACTATCAGTAGTTATTTTGGGAAGGTAGAAGTATAATTAATCATGTATTCTTTGTACTATTTTTCCTATAGTTTACTTGATAGTCATAGATATTTTTATTATTTATTTATTTATTTCAATTTATTCACTTTGTATTCCCTTTGCAGCCCCCTCCCTCGTCTCCTCCCAGTCCCACCCACCTTCCCCCTTCTCCCCCTATGCCCTTTCACTAGTCCACTGATAGGGGAGGACCTCCTCCCCTTCTATCTGACCCTAGCTTTTCAGGTCTCATCAGGACTGGTTGCATTATCTTCCTCTGTGGCCTAGCAAGGCTGCACCCCCTAAGGGGAGGTGCTCAAAGAGCCAGCCACTGAGTTCATGTCAGAGACAGTCCCTGTACCCTTTACTAGGAAACTCACTTGGAAATTGAGCAGGCTATGGGCTTCTCCATGCATGGTCCTTGGTTGGAGTATCTGTCTTTGTAGGTCCCCTGGGCGCAGGTTTTTTGGTTCTGTTGCTCTCCTTGTGGAGTTCCTGTCCCTATAGATTGTTTTTTTAAACCTTAAAAGTTTGATTATTTTCTTTTAGTTGTAAAAAAAAAAAAAATCCAAAACTTTAAGTAGCACTTATACATTAAGAAACTGGCATACAAAAACAAGCCGAAGAACAAAAAAAGGACCCCCTGAATTGAAAGTGATTGGTTTCGAACCTTTTTGTCCTGAAAGGAACCCCACAGTGCTGAAATTGTTGCCCAGAAGACAGCGGTTTGGGGTGACAGCCACTTCTCTGGAGTTCGGCACAGGACATTTCTTTCATGTGCTCTGAGAAAAGGGAACTGAGAAATTCACGTTTGGCTTCAGCTTCTTCACCTTAGTTAAGACGTCTTAAAATATCTGCCCATTCTTCACTGCTCACGAGCCATCTGGGCACCTAAGTCAGGAGAGGGGGGTGGAAAGGACATTGAACTATTTTGTGGCAAAATCTATCTGCATGATTGATACTGGCTGCGCGGAATCAATCTGCTGGGCTACGTTTTGGCATTTTAAACATGGACCCTTTCCCTCCTCCTTGCCGACTCTCCAGAGATAAATTTCTAGACCTAGTGCTTTACCGATTTTTAAAAGGTACCATTCAAGCTCCCTCCCTCGCTAGCTCTTCCTTGCGCCCTCCTTCCAAGGGCTCAGCTCTCCATCTAAGATGGCTTGTGACTACCAACGCCCTGCCACGGGTCCCTGGCAGGTTGGGCTTCCCAGTGCAAACTCCTCCCTACGTTATGTCCTGAGGCCTGGTCTCTGTTTAACTTCAAAGACAAATACTGGGCACAGCCAGGACGTGGAGGGCAGAGGGCATGAGAACTGGCCTCAAGCACCCTGCACTGAAGCTGATTATCTACTCTAGCCAGTGCCTGGCTAATTTCTGGCACCTAGCAAATGTGAAATGATAAAAAAAAAAAAAAAAAAAGTTACTATTTGAAAATAATAATAATAGGGTTGTAAGTTGGAACGGGTTTGGGAACCATTATGTATGAGGCAACTGTCCTAGTTTGAAGAACCCATTAGCACGCGCCTCCCTGTGGTGAGGGGTAGGAGGGTATAGAAGATAGAATAGATATGAAAGTCCAAAGAAGTGTTCCTCCTAAAACAGCAAGTCTTTTGACATCAAGTATGAGCATGGCAAACCAAGTTCCTATAGCTAATATGCCCAGGCTCAGGATTTCTTCCTTTACAGGCCTTGATTTGAGCAGAGATTATCATTAAGGGTAGGGTACCTACCAGTCAGTAGCTGCATGACAGATAAAAGGATATGGTGTGCATATTATTGGTGGCCTTAAGACAAAAATCCTGTCATCGGTGTCCTGCTAAGCAAAGTAAGCCAGGCACAGAAAGAGAAACACGGCATGGCCTCTCTTACATGGGGAGCCTGACAGCCAAACTTGAAGAAGCAGGAGTGAAATCCTGGTTGTAGAAGCCGGGATTGGGGAAAATGGGAAGGTGTTGCTTAAGGTTTACAGAATCTCAGGCAAGGAGAGTATTCTTATTTATTTTTTAGGCATTGTATTACATGGTGAATCTAGTTAATAATAGTGTACCATTGATCTCAAAAGTACTGAGAATAAATTTCAAATGTTCTCAAAACACACAAACACACACACACACACAAAGGTAAGTGTTGGGGCTGGAGAGAGGACTCAACAGTTAAAAGTGCCTGCTGCTCTTATAGACGTAAGTTCAATTCCCGGTACCCACATTAGGTGAATCATAACTGTCTATAAATCCAGCTCTAGGAGATCCAACGCCTTCTTCTGGCCTCTGCCAGCACCTGCTCTCACATGCACAAACACCCACACAAACATACACACAGAATTATATAACAAAATAAATATTTTTTGAAAAGATAAGTCACGGAAGTAATGGGTTTGGCATTTGGCTTTAGTTAATTATTCTGTTTTGAATTACTAAATCATAACATCACTTTGTATACCATAAATACATACAATCATAAATTATCACCTTACAACACAGTAAAAGCAGATGCTAAGCATAATAAAGTAAAACAAAAAAACAGCTACGGCAAATGATAGACATTCGTGTCCTTACTTAGCAAGAGTCTATAGCAGTAGAATCCCTAGAAAATTCTTTAACTATACAGAGAAAGTGTTGCTCAGTTTGCATAATCTACAGAGTGTTCCTTCCAGCTCCTGACCTCACCATCCACGCCTTCTTTTGCTGTATTTATCATAGCAGTAACTGGATCTTTCCAATTCCAGGCTTGGAGATCTGGGGGAGAGCCAAGAGAGCCAAGCCAGGAAGATCTAGGCTTGGAGTCCAGGACTCATATGGTCTGGCTTAGAACATGTCACCCAAACTGTCAGAGGTTGAGTGTTCTCCTCTCTAATAGGGGAAATAGGATTCTTTTCCTCGGTGGCTAAAGACAGGTGGTGTTCATGTGCCTGAGACCTGGCTGGATCTGGTATGTACTCAGTAATTCTAAGCCAGAGCTGTTAGTGGTTCTTCTGACAGGACCATTTTCTTACTGCGTGGACCAGACTGTTCCTTCTAATTAAAGAGACAGTAAACCATCAATGAACAAAGCAACAGAGGCAGGGGCAGACACAGGTAGGCCTTGAGATTACTGGGGTTTATTGCAAGGCCTTGTGTGAATCACCAAAAAGTCAAAGCAAGGTGCTCTGCCCTACCTGTGTGGAACACCAGTGCCACGGGCGCTTTCAGGAATGGCAAACTTTCTATCTCTGATAGATGTTTATATTGTGAGAATTGTTGTGTTGCTATTAAAGCAATGAAAGCACAAGTCTGAAAGCAGAACTCCTAGCTTAATTGGTGCTTTCTCTTTGGACATCTAAGCAAGGTGGTCCCAAGGATGTAAAAAGCCTAGATTTTTAGCCCAGTTGATCAGATAACAGCTGTCCTGAATTCAAGAGAAAAATAAACTAATAGTCTGGAGAAAAATCACTCCAGGAAAAAAATTGTAACTATTTAGAAAAAAAAAATCCAATCATGGTAAGAATTAGAATACCCATGGTAAGAATTCAAGGGGCTGGAGAGATGGCTCAGCTGTAAAGAATGCATGACATTCTCGGAGAGACTGGAGTTCAGTTCCAGCATCCACATTGGGCCTGCTTGTAAGTCCAGCTCCTTGAGGAATCCATGGCCTCTGGCCTCCATCGTACCTGCATGTACACACATATAGCCCTACACAGACACACGCTTAGTTGAAAATAATAAAAAAAATCATTTTTTTAAAGAATTCAAATGTTTTAAAGAATTCTGTGTTTCAGAAAGACCTAAGTGGTAGGTGTTTGACTCATTTTGAAGATAAGAAAATAGAGATTTGGCCAGGTTTAATAACTGCTTGTCCAAAGGCACCAAAGTAACTTACAGAAGAACATAAATTCCACCCAGCCATTAGTTGGAAACACAGTAAATCATCACCCTCTTTCAGGAGAAAGAGGCTCATGGGAACGCTGCCACAATCTGCTCTCTTCCCAAGCCTCCAGTGCTCACTGTGTCCTGCTCGGGCACCATTAGAACCCTTGCAGGAATTGCTTGCATGATTTACACCCTGGTTCTTAAAAATTGACCTAGCTTGGTTGGACTTGGTTAAATAAAGGCCCTCATTGTCCACATGATAGGGAAGGCCTAAAGTATCAATGTTGAAGGCGAGGCTCTTCTCAGGGAGGTTAAATTACCTCTGACCATTAGCTTCCCAATAAAGTCGGTAGAGTGATTAGGTCAAGGAGCCGCCTGCCAGTGTAGAAAAAGCTTCCCGTTCTTTCTGGGAAGCAGGACAGACCCAGTGCATCGTCCTGGGGGTTTTAACCTCTGTTGTTTGCTCTTTACAAAATGACTTTGACCTGGGGAACACAGGAGAAGAGACACTGGCATGCTAATGGGCGTGTCGATTTATACAACCGTTTGGGAAATGATGGTAGTAAGAGAGCAGCAAATCCCTTTAAAAACATGCCCCTGCCCTTGGCATTTAAGTCCTTGAATGTATAGCAAGGAAACTGTCAGAGCTATGGAAAAAGCTTGTACTGGAATCTGTTCAGCACAGTCACGTTTGCAGAGAAAAATTTCAAAACAATCCAAGTGTCTGGCAGCAAACCAATGGCTACATGCGTTAAGGCCTAACTACCCAGTGAATGAACGTGTGTACCACGCCATTATAGGCTATGCCACGTTCTCAGTGGAAAATATACTTCTCTGGGATGTTAATGTGACTAACCCCTTCTTTGAAGTATTGTTACAAAGAGTAAGCGTCAGCATGAAATCACCCAAAGCAGAGAAGTGCTGGGTTTGGGGGGCAGGTGGGAGAAATGTCATTATCCTCAGTTCACAAAAGAAATAGCTGAGGCACAGACAGGGTAAAACCAGTAATGAGATAACCCAGGATTGAGTGGCAGAGATTGGACCTGAACCCAGGTCTGTCTGATCCAAAGAGCCACATCCCTAACCAAGCCTCATACTACCACTCAACTGGGAAAAGCCAGAAGCGTTGATCGGCATGGAAAAGAAGCCTGGAGTTTGACAAAGGGAACAGATTTAGGAGCTGGAGAGATGTCTCTGTGGTTGAGAGCACTGGCTATTGCTGCAGAGGGTCCAGTTTCAATTCCCAGCACCCACGTGGTGGCTCAAAACTGCCTGTAACCCCAGTTCCAGGGTATGAGACCCTCTTTTCTGACCCCTGTGGGTACCAAGCAAGCAGGTGGCGTACATAATACATGCAGGCAAACACTCATACACATGAAACAAAATAAGTCTTGTTTCAAGGGACAGATGTTACAAAAAGCCAGATTATTAATATATAACCTTCACATTTTTATATCTATTTAGTATTTTTAATGAAAGAGCAAACACATGGCAATATCGTTCTACATAATTAAATAAGAACTAATATCTGCTTTTACAGATGTGAGACAAGGAAACTCAGGAGAGCAATCAAAAGTTTGCGGGAAATAAAAACGTAGGTTCTAAGGAAGAAAGATTAATCAGACAAGAGCAGATGAGTTTTAAAATCTTCACCTAGAGAACACTGAGGAGGAAAGTTGCTGTAAACTGGTCCACGTTTCTGCAAACCTTCCACTCAGGCAGTGAGGAGGAGGAGCCAGAAGCTCCGTCGGAGGATGAACAGAGGATAAACACCCTTAGGACAGCAAGAGATCAGCAAAATAACTGAATCAGTGGGCTCTTCATAGCCGAGCTTTGAAGAGAATGAATCTGCTCATTGAGAACGGGTTGGCCGTCTACCAGGCTTAGAACAGAATGTGGAAAGTACCACCTATACATCTTTTAGATTTCATATACACATATAAATATTATATATAAATATATATATATTAGAAATAGGTATGAAATGAGTGGTCTAAGAAATAGTTCTCCAAGGCATTTAGTAGGGAGATAGATATTACTACCCTTTACTATCTTAAAATATTAATATCTACCCAGTTATTCATTTTAAAGATGACACTTTATCTAATTGTGCATAATGGGCGATACGTCATCCCAGGGGCTCTAAGGATCCAGGTCTTTTTATCACCGGGTGTTCAAACACTGACTGTGAGGCAGGTTTGAATCCTGCCTCTAACACATCCCAGCAGTGAGACTTCAAGCAAATGTCCTCATCTGTGAAATGAGTATAAGATAATGTCCAGCACAAACTACTACACTGAAAATTCACTAAATAAAATATACTAAAAGATAAAATATACATAGTAAAGTGCATAACTGAGCCTTGCGCGCGCGCACACACACACACACACACACACACACACACACACGCACACACACATCACTCAGTGAAGGTTAACTGCTAAGACTTACAGCAACACAGTCAAGGCTCACAGTGTCTAGGAGACAGTGAGTGGTTGTTTTGTCTCTTTGTACATAATGCCTTGTACAAGTCCTGGGGTGTAATAATCAGACCTTAGATAAATAAGTTATGAGATGACCAAAAAGACAGAAAGAGGAAAGCAGAGAAAGAGAACACGGGGAGAAGTGGATTACAAAAGGCAGAAAGAAATGGGAAAATAATTTTAACCCTAAAAGTGAGACATAAGACAAAAGCCTTTACTTCCCCGCCACCTGCTTCCTCAGTTCATTTATTCGTTCTAAAGACACAGGGTAAAGAAGAGGCTGAGGTGGTGCTGGAGAGACGGGTGTCATCTCCAGTCTCCCATTATTCCCGGTAAACCAGGGCATCCATACAGGAGGCGGGGCAGAGGGACTTAACATAGAATCTTCTTGTTTGGTTTTTAACATAGACACTTTAAAGTAAAGGGTAGTAGGTGGTGAGTCCGATCCGAAACCTAGAAGGAAGAACTTCCCTGACCATCCAACATCATAGACTAGGGTAGGTGACAAACTAGACCTTATCTATTTTCACTCTAGTTTGCTCATCCTGGATATATCATATTAACAATAATTTGCATCTGCTCTTTTGCCTGTCACAGCTTAACTTGCTTACCTCATTCTTTTCAGAATCCACAGCAAAATATTTGTGGTGGCCCAGTACAGTAGCCGTCATCCAATGTGGTTGTCAGAGACTTGAATTGGTCTGAAATTATAAAACCAGACATTGAAGACAGCTAGAGAAAAATTCTTATTAATAATTTCATATTGTAGCCAAGGCATGGTGGTGCATGCCTTTAATCCCAGCACTTGAGAGGCAGAGGCATGTGGATCTCTGAGTTCAAGATCAGCATGGTCTACAAAGCAAGTTCTAGGACAGCCAGGGCTACACAAAGAAACCCTGTCTCAAAAAAACAAAAAAAAAAAATTATACTGCTTACATATGATAGTATTAATAGTTTGATTTAAATAAAACATATTGTTGAAGTTAATTTACCTACTTTTTCCTTTTTTAATGTAGCTAATATAATTTAAATAACACGTGCAAGTCACAGTTGTCACTTGCATTATAATAGGTGAATGGATGAATGAATGAGCAATCAAGAATGCCCACAGGATTCTAGAAAAGCTAAGAGCACCCTGTCATGATACTTAAAGTCCTGTTTCTTTACTAATTAGAATGTCTGTAAGTGTAGCCTACATGTTCCTGGGAGATAAACCATCAGTAAGAATTTTATAATGCATCTTTTCTCAAAATACCCTATTTTTCCATGTTCACTTCCCTCCTCCAAGTATATGAGGAAGAAAAAGGAAAAAAAAAATTAGCAACCATGTGTGGAAAAGCAACGAAGATTATGTTCTTATTACAAGATGAAAGCTTCTTGATTGAGTACATCCAAGCAGGCCAAAGCGAAAGGGTATGGAGAACATGCATTATATTAAACCATGAGTTATTTTATGGAGGCCTAAGACTGTGAGAAGGAAATGAGAAGGAAAATTACAGAGGCAATAGAAGAAAGCGGAACTTTATAGCATTTGGAGATAATCTTAGAAGAAAAATGCTTGAAGTAATGCTTCTGATGAAAAGAAAAAATGCCCAAGGAGCCAATAACTCTGTAAGCTATATGAATTCACTCAAACTATATGGAGGAAGAAAAAAAATTAAAAGGAAAAAGGGAGGGAAGACACATCCCACAAGTCGGGAACTCATTTCAAAATGGCAGCTGTGATGATGTCTAGATTGTAGGATTGTAGATGTTTGTGAGTTTCTTCACTCTCCAAAAAAATTTCTGTAACAGAATTTCACTTTGTAATCAGAAACAAAATGCAATGATTTTTTCCTAATGGAAAGGGTGATGAGCAAAGAGAAGTTTAGGATAATGATGGACTGGCAAGCCAGAAAGAGAATGGAGAATCTGGAATCAAAAGCCATCGGGTGGCTAAGCAGTCTGACACACAGGAAACGGAGATCAAACAGCGAGAAGAATGATGGAGTGGTTACCAGCAGGGAGTGGGCCAGTGAAAGACCACAGGGAAGAAATCAGGACCAACCTTCAGAGCTTGAGGTGACAGAACTAAGGGAACAAGACAAATGAGCCAACTTTCAAAGTGAAAATGGTGATGGATAGACCTGGGAGCAGCCGTGGCCTAAAAAGCAAAGAAGGGTCCTGAAAGAAGTTACCAACTTTATCAAGCTTTTGTTTTGTTTTGTTTTGTTTTGTTTCTATTTTCCTGAGGTTGGAAAAGAAAGCATGGAGTAATTAGGTCATTTTATCCATAGCATTTATAAAATGTTAAGCTCCTCAAACATACAGACCTGGTGAGTGCAAGAAGTGGATTCAGATTTTGATATGTTTTGCTTTCCTTTCGTGTGCTTGTGTGTTCAGGTGTGTGCGGGTGTGTGCAGGTGCGCCTGCGTGCATACATGTGAAGAATACCAGTTGACTCAAGCTGTCTTCCTCTCTCACGTAGCTTGTTTGAACCCAGAGCTTCCTAATCCTGCTAGTCACGCTAACAGCTTGCTCTGAGGATTCTCTTTCTGGCTCAGGAGTGCTTGGATGACAAGTGGGCTACCACACCCACCAGACATTTACGTGGTCCTGGAGATTCCAACCCCTAGTCCTCAGGCTTGCACAGCAAGGGCTGTATCCACTAGGCCATCTCAAAGGCTTTGATCTGTTCTTTATAAGACAGTAAAAGTAGCTTTGGGGACCATTTAGCCTATATGTTTATTGAGAACTTACTCCAAGGGCTAGAAGAAAAAGCATAGCAGGAGGCTAAAATCTAGCAACAATCCCTGGCAGGTCTGGGCTCTTGTACCTACGAGGTGAACCAATAAAATGCACACGATCTAAAGTAACCAAATTCTCAAAGTTTAGTGCATGGGCTTAATGCACTTGAAAGAATTTGTACATTCCTGGTGCTTAGAATGTATTCGATATTCAATAAAAATATCATTGAAAGGGGATTCCCCACCAAGGAAGCTGTGAATAATATATATGGACTAGATACCATTATTGTATGTACTTTCTTTTCCACTGTAATGAAGAAAAAGCAGAGTTCAGAAGACCAGGAGGCTATCCAACTTTCAGTCATGCTCATGCGGACTCAAATAAGTCAGAAGAGGTAAAAAAAAAAAAAAAAAAAAAAAAATTACATCCATGCAGGTAAATATAGATCTAAAATCCATCCACCTTCCAAATAGTATTGTTAAGTTTCATTGTGGTCATTGATACCCATACCTGTATTCATATTTATATAACACAGTTTTTGTTCGTCTTAAATAAGTAATTATCAAGTGTCTAAATGCCTTTCCTGTGAATTCCTTGTATAGAATACTTGGCAAATCTTTGTTTAGGTGAAAGAAACCATATGAGGATAAAAATCCAAAAATAAGGAAGAGAGCTTACAAATCACAAATGTAATAATAAAAGTCATCAGGAGGAAAATTTAAGATAGCCTAAGGCACTTTGTATAGATACATTTAAAGAAAAACATAGGAGTCCATCTTGGATGTAAAGGCCACCAACCATTCTGGGGATGAGCCCAAGACAGAGCCTTAAATACCAGAACAGTCACATCTTTCTCCATATTAAATTTTATCTCCTTATTTTTATTTAAGGAAGAGTTTTGTCCATTAAGTGGTTAAAACGTAAGGTTATCCATCCAAGGAGTAGGAAATGAAGGTTCTCAGTTTGATGGACAACAGCTCAGAGATCCCTGATGTCCCAAAATATTAGGTTTCTCTTCTAATAATGTTGGAAATATTGCCTACTGTCAGGGTTAATCTGCGCCACAGCACAAACTGATTGTAGGTGACAGTCACAGAGCAGTGCCCGCGCAGCTTTCCACACCCCGTCAAATCCGCTACAGATGCTGGGCGAACGGGAGCGAACGGTGATACCAGGTTTCCTGGTGGCTAATAGATTGTGACACCAAAGAAGGAAACCTTTATTTTAATTCAAAAAACAAAAGCCAAATAGCAAAACTTATGTACGTGCTGAACTTTTTTTTTTTTTCCTTTTGGGAAACATTGACTTGCTAACAACTCCTGGCTGGCATCGAGGGAAAGTGGAGGAAGACACACAAAACATTTTTCAAATCAAAGGCTTGAATTATTGCACTGAGTTCACCAAGTTTCACAGGCATCTAGATGCGCCATTGTCTTCGCCTTGGAACAAGCTGCCCTTTCTTTCTCGAAAGAAAACAGCCCAATGTTTCTTGCCATTGAGCTGTATGGAGCAGGCAGCTATCTATATTTTGAAATTCTTTGCATTGTCTGGAGAAGGGCGTGCTGTTTGGGCTTGACAATGGTAACATTGATTTTAAGATTTCTGAATTTTGGTTGTGCAGAGCAAACAGTGAAGGAAAACTGCCGGCTTTCAGAACTACAACAACAGTGCTCTTACATAAACTTGCTCCTTTCCTGGCTGTTTTACATAGCAGAGATCAATACCACTCATTCAGGCAATGTTATTAACCCCATTTATCAGCTTCTCCCTTACCAAAAAAAAAAAAAAAAATTTGAAAGGATATTGCCGACGAAGTTATGTCATCTTCCATCCGTTCAGCCTCAGAGTGGATAATTCACTTTGTTGTGCGCCCCAACAATCGAGCCTTGTTTGGGAACTTACATTTATTAAGTGAAAGTATTTGGAAACTGATGTTACATTCAAGCTTGGTTGCCATGGGCAGTCATCATGGGCAGAAAGTCATGACCTCCCCGTTATGCAGCGAGTAACTAATTGAAATGATACAAATTACTCCGATTCTCTGTCTGCCAATTTAGAGCCTGGTTCTGGTCAAGGGTCAAATGAGCTTCTATTCATGAGCCATGTTTGAAGTCCCTGCTACCGTAGCGAGGGGCCTTGCTGTGGCCATTGCTCCTGCTTTGGACTTTACCCCATCCCGCCAGGGGACCATAAAGAAGGAACCTCCATAGCTTACCTCCACCAGCACATCAAAAGCTTACTGTTGTCATTCGGTTTGTGCTACTTGTCAACAGCAATGGACGTGGTTTGCTAAACTTTACTGGCTAGAAATAAATGTTGCATTCAGAAGCCACTTAGGGAATCTGTCCTCTTTTGCCTGCATATTTCATCAGCTCTCTGATGTGCCCACGGCGGAGAAAACCAAACGCCATAAACTCAACGTGGAATGATTCTCAACTTATCAATTCCCATCAACTGTCATTGCTCTCAGCTTCTCTCTGCCCGGCACACGTGCCCATACCTGCCAAATAAATAAGACAAATTAAAAGCCCAAAAGGTAGATAGCACACAAGTTCTTTCTTCCCAGCGTCATCAGTATGATTATCTCTGCTTGAGAAATGACACTAAATGTTAATCTAATTGAATCTGGGAAATGTGGCGATAAAAAGTTAATAATTTACAGAGAAATTGTTCTTCAGAAAAGTCCAAGTGAATACCCCACTAAATGAATTTCAGGAATCTTGCTCAAAGGCTTCTAGGATATGTGACAAATGCAATAGCTTACTTAGAATATGTTCTTCACACTACCCAAACTATTTGCTTTAAAGCAAGCATTCTGGCACTTTCGTGTGCAGAGGCGTGAGGGCATTGTCTGCCAAATACTTTTGGAGAAGAAAAGGAAAAACCTTCAAGCCAGTTGGAAAATATAAGGAGGTGGCAATTTGAATGTTTAAATTTTAGCCTAAAGGGGTGAACCACAGAACTTTCCAAAAATCAGGTTTTCTTAAATAATGTGTGAAGAAAACCTTCTTCTCTGTTGTCTTTCCCTCCTTATTTTAATGCAGAGGTCTCACATACAGTATTTAGGATGGCTCAGATTTTCCAAAGCAAATAGGTAAATGGCTAGGTTGGAACATCTTCTGTGGCCAACCCACGCTAGCATCCCAATGGATGTTACCTAACTGAGACAATCACCCACATCAAATCTCTGTACCTTTGGAGGAAGGCATGACTTGCTGAGTCCAGACCTAGATGAGAATCCCAACTCTGTCACTTAGTATGAACTATGGGCAAATAATTCAGTTCCTCTTGACATCAGTTTTCTCAAATTTTACAGGAAACGTGATAATACAATGTCTGGCAAAGAATAAGTGTCTTTGTGCATGATGATGCACTGCCTTTAATCCTGCACTCAGGAGGCAGAGGCAGGTGGCTGTTTAAGAGTTCAAGGTGAGCCTGGTTTACATGATAAGTTCTAGGCCAGTCAGGGCTACACAGTGAAATCCAACCTCCATTTTAAAAAGTGTCTGTATCAATGCAGTTCTTCTTACTTTATGTAAAGGCACTTGCTAGAAGCCACACAGAACTTATAAGAATCGAGACCTTTACAAAACAGAGGTTTTCAGTCTCACACCTGCAATCACCTGGGTAGCTCACTGTATTGTCATAACAGCAGCAGACACTCATAAATATTGATTTCATTGCAAAGAGTCTAAATCACAAGGAATATTTAAGTTTTACTCCCTCGTTGGTTAAATTCAGGCCCTGGAAATACAACAGTGAAGAAAACCAGTGAGTTTCCCACCCTCACCTGGCAGGTACCTAAAGCCTCAAACCAGTTAAATTACAAGCACAGATGTCCAAGCGATGGCAAGAGTAGTGAAAGTTCAGAGTACAGAGCTTTCGTGCTGATTGTCTTCACTAGTTACTATTAATGAAAAAAGCTAAAACAAAATTTACATGGCTTTTCCTATAGAAATTCCTTTTCCATTTTAGAGTATCTCTCTCCAGGAGGCAAGGGAAGCAGATACACTCAAATACCCCACCTTCTGACCCAGTTTCAAGATGGGTTACAGAAAGTTTCGCCTCTGATTTTTCCAACCATCCTCTTCCCCACAAATAGCTCAAGCCACCAATCCATCATCTACTGTTGTCACTGCCTCCAGGAAACCTTTTCTGGTTCCCCCATGCGAGAGTCTGGCTTTCCTTCCTCATGTCATCCAAGACTGCCCTCCTCACTGACTTCTGAGTATGGCCTGGGAGGAAATGCTTGCATTTCATATCTTTAAAAGGACCTTAAGCTCCTCAGGGGCTAGGATCAAGCCTGGCCTAACCATCTATCAGAGTTCCTTGAAGTTGGAGCATTAATGAATACTTGAGGACCTGCAAGATGGCTCAGTTGATTAGAAAACATTTGCCACAAAAGCCTGATGGCCTGAGTTCCAACCCCAGGACCTGAATTTTAAAAAGCCAGATTCTGTGACATATATCTGTAATCCCAGCACTCCAACAACTTTGGAGGAAGGGCACAGAAGTGTCCCACCCAGCCTGGATGACAGAAACCTGAGCAATTCTGTCTCAGTAAGGTCAAAAGGAAAGAACTGATTCCTGAAAGCTGCCATCTAATCATTCTCTCCCCCCCCTACACACACACTTAAAAATGCTTGCTGATGGTGATGGTACTTTCATTTCCAAAGCATACTGTTTCAGCGACCAGGACAAGGAAGCAGGCTCTAAGAGGTTCCCCTGAATCTCTGTGGGAAAGACCCACAGCTCCAGCAGAATCTCTCCTAACAAAGACACAGGTGAGTGGAGTGGCTCAGACACAGAGCACTGCTCAGCAGGGTGAGGTCCAGGGGCCCAGCACAACAGGACAGCAAGCGCACAAACAAGCAAACACAATAAGCACTTCAGCCTGGCGAATGTATCATTTCTCCTGGTCAACACCCAAGCGTGGAACTTCTGTGTCCTATGTTTACTTTTTGTAAGAAATTTTTCTTTTCTTTCCCAGGCTGGCCTGGATTTGAAGTTCTCCTGCCTCAGTCTTCCAATTTCTGCGATTTTAAAGAGGTAAGTCACCACACCTGGCCTTCCCGTTCATTTTAGTAACAGTCGTAATCACGGGCATGATGTATTTTTAATTAGCATTTTTTAAATTTATGCGGGTTTTGGCTAAAATAGCTGAGTCTTTTGTCTGTTTAAATCTTGTGGGGAGCTGGGCATGGTGCAGTACGCCTGTACTGCCAGCACGCGGAGAGGCAGAGGCAGGCAGATCTCTGTGAGTTCAAGGCCAGCCTGGTATACAAACTGAGTATAGGACAGCCAAGGTTACACAGAAAGAAAAAAAAAAAACTTGTGGGAAAGAAAGCACTACCAAAATAATAATAATAATAATAATAATAATAATAATAATAATAATAATAATAGCAGCTGCAGAGGCTCAAGAAATTTTAAAGACTTAAAAAATGTCTGCCTTTACATACAATGAATGTAAACACTATAAATAAAATAGTACAGTGCCAGGTCCTTCTGTAATTCCTAGGAAATAATAGCACTTACTCTGTAAATTCAGTAATAAATTCAGTAAGTTGAGCAACCGGCTCAACTGATATATTTGCCCATTCATTCATTCGTTCATTTTGTGGTCCTAAGATGAAACCCAAGGCCTCACCGTTCTACTGGTGAGCAAACCCCCATCCCTAGAGCAACGGTTCTCAACCTTCCTAAGGCTGCAATCCTTTAACACAGTCCCTTCACGCTGTGCTGTCTCCTGACCATAAAATTATTTTTTGTTGCTACTTTGTAACTATAACTTTGCTGCTATCATGAATCATAATGTGATCATCTGTGTTTTCTGACTGCCTAAGGAGAACCCTGCCTCCCCAGGCGCTGTGGCCCCACGGGTTGAGAACCACTTCCCTAGAGCGATTTTACTCATAATACGAAAAACTAGAAGTTATTTCCACATTTCTATCTGGTAGAAATGAAGGACAAATTGTTGTATCTCGGGTCTAAGGGGTGAATGGGTAGGGACTAGACTGCAGAAGAGAAAAGGTGAAGATAAGAAAAATTATCTAGGACCCGACTGTGGTGATGGTCAAAGCTCACTAATCGTGCTCTCAAAAAGGTGTTAGATGTTATATTTAGGCTGTAGCACAATGAAGCTGATTTTCCTAAAACCACCCTCAGTATAGCCAAGGAGAAAGACAGGTTGCTTCGGAAATGAGCTCAGTCTCAAAGTGAGGAAAAATATTTGACCAACTGTTTTAATTACCTTTGTTTTAATCTGATGCTGTCTTTTTTAACGAGCTCCTGGTATGTTTCTTCCATAATTAAATTATCACCTTCTTGAGGGCACATGAAGAAAGGAAATTCACGTTTATGAAACACCTTGCATCAGCCAAGCAGTGAGCTGGGGTTCACTTCTCATTCGATACTTTCACTCATCCTGAGAGACAAGCTTAATTACCAGAGCTTTATAGTTACGGAACTTGGGTCAGGCATTGCGTTCCTTCCTCAAGGTCACCCAGTGTCTGATGGTGGAGCCAGAGAGTGGGCCCGTGTCTGTCTGCCTCTAACATTCGAACTTCCCCCTGGGGCTCTCTGGGTGATCTTGGGGATGTGTTTCTGTGGCTGTGCTTAGCCTGTGGCGCCCTCTGAGGCCCTGCCTCTACCTCTTTTTTTCTGATTTCTTCCCCATTCTTCAAGATTCGGCTTATGGTTCCTTCCCTAACATGTTACCTGCTGGTTTCAACTTCTGTTTTAGTCAGAGTTTCGATTGCTGTGAGACATCACGACTTCTTACAAAGGAAAGCATTTAACTGGGACTGGCCTACAGTTCAGAGGTTTATTCCCTTGTCATTGTGTCGGGAAGCATGGTGGCATACAGGCAACATGGTACTGCTTGGAAAAGGAGCTGAGAGTTCTACATTCCAACCCATAAGCAGCAGGCAGAGAGAATAAGCCAGTGGGTTTGGCTTGAGCATCTGAAACATAAAAGCCCACCCCCAGTGACACACTTCCTTCAACAAAGCCACACCTCCTAATACTGCCACTCCCCTTAGAGTCTATAGGGGTCGTTTTCATTCAAACCACCACAACATTTAATCATTAAATTGCTCATTTCAATATCTGAGTGTCTTATGTACAGGTTTTATTTCCCTAACTGCCGGGGCTGGGGTCATAGACACTGTAGCAACACAGAGGTGCTGAAGTTACAGTGGCTTACAGCTTACAGCAGAGGGGGGAGCTCTCTGAAAGGTTTCTGTCTTAGCCCGCTTTCTGTTGCCAGAACCACAATACCAGAAGCTGGGTGTATTTGGAAAACAAGAGGCTGGGCTGGAGAGATGGCTCGGAGGTTAAGAGCACTGGCTGCTCTTCCAGAGGTCCTGAGTTCAATACCCAGCAGCCACATGGTGGCTCACAACCATCTATAAAGAGATCTGGTGCCCTCTTCTGAAGAACAAAAGGTTTGTTGTGGCTCACGGTAGGAGACGGAATGTGAGGTGCCCCACCAATGGGCTTTTACAGAAGACCCACTCTCAGGACAACCCGTTAGCCAGTTAGCCTGTTACTTGGGTGAATAGCTATTGTGTTTATCAGGACAGAACCATCTAAAGCATGTCCTATCTGGTCCCACCTCAAATTTTTCATAAAGGAGATTAACACAAGTTTAAGAGACAACATACCACATTCCAAACACAACTGTGGACTGTCATAGGCCAGTGGCTCTGGCTTTCTCTTCATGGAACATGCTAAGGACCAGCCAGGAGTTTCATGGATGTTAGCTCTTTTTTTTTTTTTTTTGTTTACTCTCTCTGTCTGTCTGTCTCTTTCTCTGTCTGTCTGTCTGTCTCTGTGTATGTCTGTGTGTGTGTCCTTGTCCACTCCATACATATGTAGAGGCTAGAAGTCAATGTCTGGTGACTTTGCTTGATTAATCTCCAAGTTTTTTTTTCTTTTTTTTTTTTTTTTTTTGAGACAAAGTCTCTATTGAACTTAAAACAAGCACATGATTTGGTTATGCTAGCCAGCTTCAGGAATCTTCCTGTCTCCCTCACTTCAAGACTGGGGTTTAGGAGTGTGCTGCCTTGGCAGCTTTCACACGGGTGGTATGTATTCAGGCTCAAGTACTCAGTCTTGTGCAGCAAGCAATTTACACGCCGTCCTTAAAATTAGCTTTCTAAAACAGCTTTATCAAGGAATAATCAAAAGTTTCAGCAGTCTTAAATACCCAGTTCAATGACTTTTACCAAGTGTGTAGTTGTATAGCCTTTCCTACCGTCCTGTTTAAGAACATGTCCTTTGCCCCAGAGAGACCCTTTGTGTCCATTTGCAGTCGGTCCTCCCCCTGCCCCTCTCACTCCCACCCCGAGCAGCCCCAGGCCATCACTAATGTTCTTTCTACCTCTGTAGATTCATTCTCTCCGACCTTTCATGTAAGTAAAATGATGCAATTTGTCATCTTCTACATCTAGGTTCTTTCATGTGGCGTGTTTTTGAGATTCAGCCACGTTGCAGCAAGAACCATTCATTCATTCGCTTTATTGCTGGGTGATAGTCCACAGTGGACACATCAGTGTGTGCAGGCACAAGCTGGCCATCATTTGGATAGTTTTAGGGTTTGGATTCTTATGAATGATGTTATCATATGGTATCTTTGTGAGATAAATACTTCTGTCTTCATTTTACAAATGAGAAAATTAAGAGTTGGGACACTACTTCTTTTGCCCAAGGTAAAAAAGCTAGTAAGTCACAGTGTTCAAGATCTCCAATTCTAAAGCAGTCGCTCTAGAATGATGGTTATTAGATTTGGGGATTTTTCTAACGTGAAATTTTAAGAACAAAACCTTTTTTTGATGTGAAAATAAACGCAAATGTGCTTTGTGTGTATGTGTGTACGGAAGACATTTTAGGACGCCATCAAAGATGGTACCTACAGTTTACAATATTGTATTTTTTTTTGTTTAACTTTTGATATGAAAGTAGATGTGATGTTAGTTTTCTTACCATAAAAAAAATAGTCATATTGTTAATAAGAGGAGTGAGAGAAAATGTTGGGAGATGATGGGTTTGGGGCTGGGAGGTGGTGGTGCAAAGGCCTACTGATGAAAGCGGTTCCCACACTTATTCCAAAACTTGTCAGATCATAAATGTCAAGTGGGCACAGCTTTTCACACGTCAAGAACATGTCAGTCAAGTGGCTTTTAGGAAATAAATTAGGACCAAGAGACGTTTCCACTGTAGAGGCACTTGCTACCACTCCTGACTACCTGAGGTCAGTGTCCAGAATGCACAGGGTAAAAGGAGAGAACCAACTTCTGCCAATTGTCCTCTGGCCTTCACATGTGCTGTGGCAGCATTCCTTGCCACCCCCACACACATAAATATAATTTTGAAATTTTTGAATAAATTAAAAATTGCCCGTCACCAGCAATGATTCAGAAAAGCAAGAATAATCCAAATTAGAATAAATTCAGCTCTGTAGACAAGCATGCTAAACTGTAACTATTTTTCTCATTTTTCTGCAACAGAGAGGGCAAGCTCCCGATTAGCAGTACTGTTTCCATCCACTAAGCTACCAAATTAGTAGGGAAGAGGATGAATGTTAAGTTGAGTTAGAGGAAAAATTTTAAGATCCTTTTAAAAATGGTATTAGATAAAAAAAAAAAAAAAAAACTCAGCCTCATTAATCTACATCAATTGTCTACAATCTATTTCGGGGGGGGGGAAGCTTATTTTTATAACTGTGTAGCCCATGAGTTGGTGTCTCCTACAGGAATAGAAGGCTTTATCTCATCGTACATCCAAAGATCCTCATTCCAGAGACCCTCATCAATAACACCCTGCAGCCCGGTTAACTGCTGTTTTCTTTCACTAAGAACTAGACGGTATATTTTTTTAAAAAACCCTCAGAGTTCACCCAGGGCTCTGCCTCTAGATCTCACTGAGGCTCAGCCTGCAGAGATACTGAGAGAAAGGCTGAAGCCGCTGACGTTTATTTTGTGGTTTCCAGCCAGGTCCCAGAGGAGCAGATGCGGTAATGAGGCCTGGGAAAGGAGGCCAGAGATTGACTCCAGTGTCTCCAGTCGTGCCTTCAGGCTCTGTTCCATTGAGGTGCTCACTCTGTCCCTCCCGGCCTGGGAGCTGTTTGTGCAAGAACAAAGGGACTTCAGTGTCCCTTGCCATTAATCCAACTTCACAAGCATGAAATTTACAGACACACACAAGAATCCATCACGGAAACCTTTCCCCTTGTCATGTTCAGCTGCTGAAAAGTGGGCACCCTCTTGGATGTGAATGTTAATTCGAGAGAGAAAGAGAATAAGCCATCTGAACCCATGCTGTGGACCGCCGTGCCACCCCCTCCCCGAGTACCCACACCTAAGAGAATACAAGTCTCTTGAGAGTTGGGCCTTTTATGGGGTGAGTTTAAGCCTTTTCATAGATTTGGGAAGATTTTACTAAATTTTATTGTCACCTTGAAAGTCAATAAATAAAACATACCCATAATGTAAGGCCAATAATTCAATCTATAAAGTGACTTTAAAAAAAAAAAAAAAAAGAATAGTTCTTGGAAGTCATAAAACAGAGTATTTGGTGAGAGACATGCCAGCAGCAGCCACTGATTTTGCCCACTTAACCTGCCTCCTCTTCATCACGCAGCCATCATCTAGCTGCAGGGTGGATGTGTTCACACTGAACTATTAATCTGTTTCAAAATGCCATAACATTTCCATGAAGAACTTCCTAATTTTTTTTCCAGAAATTAAATGTCTGTTTAAAGTTCATTCCCTCCTGCTGTAACTAATTGAAATGAGATTTGGTTTATCTTTACGACATGGAAATGGGGTTGAGTTTCATAATAATAACAATAATGATAACTCGATAGGTTTTTCAGAAGTAGTAGTTAATAATTGCGGTAATATGGGGGAGATTAGGTTTGTCGGTTTCTGCCTAAACAGACCCCTGTCACAGGGGGGCAAACGTGAGGGAAAGCCCCAGGGTCCAACAACAGGTTCCTTTTAGTTTGCTTGTTTTCAGCTTTCATATCAGAGGATCACAGTTAACCAGCATCTCAGATGATCCATTCCCCCTGCACCAGAAAAAAGTATCAGCATATCAGCTGGGGAATGTGTTGGACCCTTATGGTCACAACGGAAAGGGCTTGGGCTACAGAACACACTCTGAAGAGGCTCTTTTGAAGTGTGCTTCCCTTCCACACACTCGAAAGCAAGCTGACTTCCAACTTTATGCTTCCAACTTCCCCTTTCCAGTGCTGTAACAAAATCCTCCAAGTATCAGCTCATCTGACCCTCATATCAGCCCTCTAAGAATGAGCTGCCTTACTAGCCCTGCTTTCCAGATAATGTCACTGAGGTCCAGAGAGGTGCCAGCAAGCCACCAAGCTAGTGAGTGACAGACTTAACACTAAGAACTGTGTCTACCTGTCTGTAATTTCACATTCTTTCTCTTGTGATCCTACCAGCTAAATCAGAGATAAGTATTGGGGCTCTGAAGTCAATAGAGAAAACTAGCCCTTCCTTAAAGGTCTTAAAGACCGAACCCTGTTAACTGCCTGACACCCACACAGGCTTACCTTACCCGGAAGACAAACCAAGACTTCTAACTGACTTGGTTTTTGATATGTGCTGATGTAATATTGAATGTAATCCCCATTCATGTGGCTGACAGGCAGTGTCTATTGAGTACCTATGTAAGCAAGATGGCATGTGTTATTGTTTTTTCACCTTCATTTTGCAAGTGCACGTGGCTGAGCCCTTCTATTACCTTCTTTCAGTCTATCATATACCCCAGATCAGCCTTGGAAGAAAGATCCATGTTCCCAGGCATCCCCGCCTCTCCCGTGTACAGACTATCTCCGCTACTTTATATGCCGTTCCCTTCTTGCCCTCCTACCTTGCTAAGTATACAGGTCCTGGCTTCAGTAATGGCATCTCTCTGAGGCCTTCCTGAGGCCCTGTCATGGCTAGCCACCCCTTGAGATAGGCTCCTGGGAGCTCCAGGCTCTTCCCGAACTCCATGTACCCATCTTACTCTATAAAATTACTCGTTCAAAGTGTGTGGGGTCTGGAGCCCCAGTGTTATAAGCGTGCAGCCTTGGCTTCCATCCCCAGTGCTGCAAAAACAAGGGAAGTAAACAGTCCGTCTTTCTGCTGGACAGGATCACTATCAGAAGCGTGACTACATCTGCATGATTTGTCAATATGACAGAAGGTATAAATGACAAACATGGTCATTGACACCACATGCGTGTTGTGTGACTAGAAAATGAAGGAGGAAACTAGATTTAGCCATACAAATTACTAAACATAAATAAATTTTTTATTCAAATGTGACAGGCTAAGCCAAGAATGAAACAAAATTGGGGGCATGGATAATGGCGCATGGATACTCTGTGTGTGTGTGTGTGTGTGTGTGTGTGTGTGTGTGTGTGTGTGTGAACCTGTCTTTCCCTGCACTTCCCAAGGCTGACCTGCTGCACGGGCCTCATTCTAATTTCCCAATCAATAACACACGAAGGGCCGTGGTTGTCTCCACATCGGTAGGAAGGAGCTGAGTTTTTTCCAGTCCCATAGAAGATCATCCTTTGATAATTTTCTTTACAGTTTATTTTGGGTTGTGTGTGTGTGTGTGTGTGTGTGTGTGTGTGTGTGTGTGTGTGCCTAAAAGAACATTTTGAATGTCTTCCTCTATCATTCTCTGCCTCATTCCCTTGAGACAGGGTTTCTCACAGAACTCAAAGCTCCCTGTTTCAGATAGGTTGTCCCAGGGCCTCCTAGAATCCTCCTGCCTCCGCCTGCCAACACAGAGGTTATAGGCTCCAGCCATGTCTAACTCTTTTAAAGTGTGTTCTGGGGATTCAAATTCAGGTCCTTGCGCTGACAGAGTTCTTACCCACTGAGCAGCCTCCCCAGCTCCTCATCATGTTATTACAGGGAGAGAACCAGAAAGGGCTTATTACCTCAGAAAACTCTGGAAACCTGGGAATTCAGCCGGCCCAGTTTTCACAGCTATCTAGAGGTGATATTTATTAAGTGCTCTGTGCTCCAGAGAGAGCAGTGTTGTACAAATGTGTCATGCTGCTGGGAACACAAGCAGGGCAGGAATCAGATTCCATCTCCTTGCAAAACCCCGGCCCAAGGTGACTGCTGCGGCTTCATCTCCATGCATTTATATCTCATCAGCAGCCCCCGACGCCCAGGGAGCCTTGCCACAGAGACTGTGTGCTGGGAAGGCCTGGCTTATGTCGCTGAGTTACAAGCTCATGCAATGCAGATGAGCAACAGATCCTGATGAGCAGGAAGAGCAGGGATTCAGATCGCCATGGATGCAAAGGAGACAAAAAGAAAACAGCCGTGCTGAAAGTGGCGATCGAGACTCCTGTGGCCGCAGTGCAAAGGCCCCAATTTCCCTCATCAGCTTTTACCTGGACCACAGTCAGCAGCCTCTCAGCCTCCACACCGATCCATCGTCTCTCCTGCAGACACAAGAATCTCTTTCCCTAAACTCAGCAACTCCACAGCATCCGAGCAGCTCTCTTGGGAAATACACAGTGTGGCTCCGAGACCCCTCTGTGACCTGTTTCCATTCATCTCCTTCTCTCCTCTGCATACCCTCTGTACTCTGACACAAGCCTTACATTCTATGAAGACTTTCTATGCCTTGGTGTAAACCATCCCCGCCACTCTACCTACCATGCTTTTGCTAGACTCTCACCTGCTCAACTCATTCATAGCTTGAGATCGGTCTCTGATAGTGTTTACAGGCATAATTTGGTTCTACATGGAATTAGATTCACCAGACGAAGACTTCTTTCATTCAACAAATACCAAACCGGGAAGGGCAGTACCTGCCTGTAACACCACCGCATGGGAGGCTGAGGCGGAATTGTGAGTTGTGTGAGTTGTGTAAAATACTATAACCATAGGTCCTTTGCCATCGCTTCCACTCATGCCCCTGGACTCTACATGCTTGCACCATGGAAGCAAGGCCACACATGTCTGTGCCATTTACATATGTTTTGAAATAATCTATTATCCAACCACCGTTTGGGATCAAAGACGCAATGAAGAGTCCATCACGGCTCTACTCTTCAGTCAAAGCTGATTCTCTTCTTTGAGTCCTCTCTGGCCAAGTGCCAGAGAGCAGGCATTCAGTCCTACCAGCTCAGCCTCTCCAACATTGCCATGGTAGACACCATGAATGCGGTAGACTCTGGATGTCTAAAGATACGGGTGGTATGCAGCGGCCGTGCTAATCTTCTCTGTGTCGTTCCAATCTTAGTATATGAACTGGCTCAACCTGAGAACCACCCCCTTGGGAGAAAGCCAACCCCTGACACTGCTAAGGATACTCTGCTATGCTTGCAGGCAGGAGCCTAGCACAACTGTCCTCTGAGAGGATCCACCCAGCAGTGGATCGAAACAGATGCTGAGACCCCCCCCAGCCAAACATTAGGCAGAGCTCCAGAGTCTTGTGAAAGTGTGGGGGAAGGATAGAAGGACCCAGAGGGGACGAGAACTCCACAAGAAGACCGACAGAGTCAACTAACCTAGGCCCATGGGAGTTTATAGGGACTGAAACACCAACCAAAGAGAGGGCATGGTCTGGACCTAGTCTCCCTACACAGATGTAATGTGTAGAGCTGATGGGCAGCTTGGTCTTCATGTGGGTCTCCTAACAAGAGGAACATGGGCTGTCTCCGACATAGACTCTGTTACCTGCTTTTTTTGAATCACTTCCGAGTAGCGGGGTTGCCTTGCCGGGCCTCAGTGAGAGGATACACTCAGTCCTGATGAGATTTGATGCGCTGGGGTGGGTGGGTGGGTTGATGGAGGCTGGGGTGCAGAAGAGAGCACTAACCTTTTCTGAGAAGAAGGGGAGGTCCCCAGAAGCTCCCCGCTCATCTCAGCTTCCTTTTCTTCCTTACTCCTGAAGCGGCACGAAGTGACAGGAGTAGGGAAGAGAAGGAAGTTGAGATGAGCGGAAAGCTTGGGGTGGGGGGCTTGAGAATAGAATGGAATCCTGAAGTGCCGATATAAATAGCCAGGGGGCACCTTACTCATCTTGGATCGCCCCCTGGTGTACAGCAGGTGGAATGGGATGTGTGGACCACCCAGCCCCCCCCTCCACCGCTCCCCCCCCCCATCTCCCTGGACCCACCCACACAGTAACTAAAAATGTCTCTGCCTCAGCGACTCCAAGAAACCTCTAAACACGTTTAGCCATTGCTAAGGAGATGGTAACGGGCACCGAGCAGCCGCCTCAGTAAGCTAAACATCTCAGGTGCTCTCATTAGGAAAGTCCTTTGCAGTGTTCAAGTGAAAGATAAACCCGTCCTTAGAAGCAAAAGTCAGGGGTTGGGGATTTAGCTCAGTGGTCGAGCTCTTGCCTAACAAGAGCAGGCCCTGGGTTCGGTCCTCAGCTCTGGAAAAGACCAAAGTGACCTTCGAATCTTCTTTGCGGTCTGTAAGACCTAAACTAAGTGATGAGTTGCTCTGTGTCTTGGTTTCCTCATCCAATAGCCATGATGATGCCTATCTTCTTGGCTAGTCATTCTAGACCTTCTTAAACGCTATTTTAAATGTTAATACACAGCCGGGCGTGGTGGTGCACGCCGTTAGTCCCAGCAGGGTATGTAAAAATAAGGTGGGAGGCAGAGGCAGGCACATCTCTGTGAGTTCAAGGCCAGTCTGCTCTACAAAGCGAGTCCAGGCTGGAGTCCAGAGCCAAGGCTACACAGGGAAACCCTGTCCCAAAAAACCAAAAGCAAACAAACAAAACAAACTTTTAAACAGTAATGCCTGGGGTGTGTATCTGCAGCTGGGTGTCGGGGTTCACACCTTGTAATCTGACACAGAAGACGGAGGCAGGAAGAGCTCAAGTTGAGGGCAGCCTAGGTACAGAGTGAGACCGTGGTCTCAAGAAACCAAGGTCAGGGAATGTAGCTCAGGGTAGAGATTTCCCTAGCAAGGACAGGGTCCCGGGTTTAATCCTTAGCATTGGAGGGGGAATGTATAATAGGGATAGAAGAAGTGGCACATTTAATTATTAAATTAAATCCTAAACCTATAGCTTACTAGGCTGGAAGAAGATTAAATCCCTTCTTAAAGGATTAATGTTTAATTCTGTGTCTGAATGTGTGTACATAAGTACAGGAGCCCACAGAGGGCATAAGAGGGGCCCTGACCATTAGAACTGGCTGCTCGATGCAGGTGCTAGTCCTCTGTAAAACATTCTAGTCCTCTGTAAAACAGTAAGGGCTGTTAGCCACTGAGCCATCTTTCCAGCTCTCAATCTTTCTTTTTATAGGAACTGCACTAACAGCTAATAGTTATAGAGACAGGCATCTTACCTATTTGTTTGTTTGTTTGCTTTTGGTTTGTTGTTTTCCCCTTATGTCATGGTCTTTTTTCTTTTTTTGGTTTTGGTTTTTGTTTTGCTTTTAATGTCTGTAAATTCCAGCTTTAGGGCCGCTTGTTTTTGTCCTGGGAAATCCAAGCAAAAACTAGACAAAGCTTTTCTGGAGTTTTGTTGGCAGACCTGACCTAATTTAGAAAGAGGTGTAGTTGCATGGCTAGAACACAGCTTCTAGCGTCAGTGCTGCTGGTGTGATTCTGGTGGTACCAAGAGAGGAGACATGCATTGGTGACAAGATTAGACTCTGCTGGTAGCATCGCTGGAAAAAAAAAGTCCTTGCAAATTTCTAAACAGTAAACTGTGTTAGAAATCTCTAAAGTGCCTCACAGGCCAAAAAAGGGAACAAGGTTAGTAAATTGCCTCCACAGAGTTCGAGCAAAAGGCTTGATTTGAGAGTTACTGGAATTAGGTTTGTAAAAATAAGGTGGGAGATTGGAGGTCATGCTTACAGTTGCTCTCAAATTCAAACTACGATACAGCACTTCAGACATTTCCAGGGGCTTTTCATTTCCCTCAGTAGGTGCCAGTGGAAGATGTGCTCAGTCGTTTTCCAAGGTAGATTCCCAGCCCCAAAGCCAGCACATGAGAAAGGAAGAAGGAAGAAGACCTTTGGGAACTCGCTGCAGAGAAAATGCCTCCTTTCTTCCTGGCTCCACTCTTTCTCATGCTTAGAGACGGTGTGTTCAGGGTGTCTGAAATGCAACTCTTTGGGTAGGAGGTCTTCCGACCTCCTGGACCAGTCCATACTTGCCTTCAGAGCCTCAACTCCTTTCTTCTACAGCTTCTTCTGACTGACAGCCAGAGTCCTCGCTGGTGTGCCTCTCAGCAAACACGATCTGCTCTTCTCCTTGTGGCAGTCACAGTGAGAGCCCCCTCTTGGGCTGCTCTGTCCTGGCTCGTGCTGTGCATGCAGAAGCATCTCATTGTGGATGGAGGACAAGGCAGGAAAATGCTCGGGCTGCTGCTGTCACAGCCACAACAGTGGAAGCCATGTGGCCGCAGCATGACAGTGTCCAGCTCTCGGGCAGTCCTGTATGCTCTTAATGTGTTGTCCTTCACAGGATCATTCCATAGCCCTGTCATACTCTCAGGGAAATGCTAACAACCACTCGCTTGGAATGAAGGTCAAGAAAAGTATAAGAGAGATGCCGGGACAAATCCTCTGCCTGACACACGCCATAGACCACTTACCTTCTCATCTCATCTATCCAATAAGAATACACACACACACACACACACACACACACACACACACACACACACACAGTTCCAGGTGGAAGGAATGGAGTTCCAGAAAGCAGAATTTTCAGATTCTGACAAGTAAATGACATCTTATCTCTCAAGTCTTTACCATAGGCTGTGGTATATCTCTCCAAAGCCTTCCTCACATATGGACACCCATGAAATCCCAGGGTCCCACATTCCCAAAATCTCCCCTCCAATCATAATTCACTTCCACTGAATGTCTAGATCATGTCAGGATTAAGTTAGGCACCAAATAATAAATTCGGTCCATTCCAGGAGGGCAATTACCTCGTGTGCTAATGAAAGAGCAGTCACATTTCATAGCAAAATCTCATCTGGTGTATTCATTACAGGCCAAATTAAGATAAGTGAAACTTGCCTGGTCCTCTTATTAAGTCAGACAAATGACTACATATATTTTCCAGATAGGAACTGTTTAGAAGAACGAATCTCTATGTTTTATAAATGTCCTTTCCATTTTCTTCTTAGGGAAGATATTCGGAAAACTTTGTGTTGCTGGAAGTCATAGGCCTTGAGTTGCTTCAGGTCTCTCCAAATGAGGCACTGCCTGACATCTAGCATGTGGCAAGAGCTGAGGAAAACTTCTACAAATTGGTGAAATTCTTTCTCCATGAATATGCGGTGCAATCTCCTTATTGAATAAGAATAGATAATTTCCCCAAAATGAATGAACTAAAGAGGCACAGAAAGGATAAATAATTCTAATAGTGTTCTTTAATTCTGCTTGTAATTTTCTGAATTCCAAAGTGATGGCAACACAGTGGGCCTATTCTACACACTGCTTCAAAGTGTTCGTGCCAGTGAGAGAAGCCCATGGGGCCAGTGGTTTTCCAGCAGCCCCCAAAGGCAGTAAACTCGCCGCATTTTACAGCAAGATAAAAGGCATTGTTTTGTCATATTTATCTACTTTTCTGGAGCCTGTTTTCAACAAACATTTCTTGAGTGCCAACTGTGGAGCCAGGGATTGTGCTAAGTGAGTTAAGGAATCCTGGAAAAGCGGGCTTCATCCTCAAGGAGCCCACAGCTACAGTATTAGGGAGGTGACTGTAAAGATGTTATTCAGCATGGAGTCACAGATCCTGTGTCTGACAACATGCTCAGTGTCCTGCTTGCACTGTCTCATTTGCTGTCTACACACGCTATTGCTAGCCCTATTTTACAGCTAAGAAGCCAAGGCTTAGAGAGAGTGTGACAGTTAATCTTCGTTGTCGATTTGACTGGGTTTAGAATCCCCTAGGAGGCACACCTCCAGATGATTACCTGAAAGAGGAAGACTCATTCTGAATGTGGCTAGCATCATCCAGTGAATTGGGGTCCCTGAATACATAGAAAATAAGGAAGCCAGCTGAGAGATCCCTTTCTCTATTTCCTGGGCTCTGAGACAGACGGAATCACTCCCTTTGCCATGTTTTCCTGCCCTGATAGACAGTGAAGCCTTCCTCTCTTGAAATGTGTTTTGCTCAGTCTTATCTCAAGTGCTCCTCTGAGCTCCGATCTGCATTATTTTACCTGTGGTGTGCATATGTATTGTGCTTTAGGCCCACAGCAGATGGCAGGCTCAGAGGCCGAGGGACTGGACGGATGAAAAGTACACAGGCCTTCCTGAGGAAAAACTTTGAATGTTTATTGTTAAGTTTTTATATGTTTGGATTCCATTCATCCTCAATCATTCTTTAAACTCGTTTGTTAGTTAGTTAGTTAGTTAGTTAGTTTGTTTGTTTGTTTGTTTGTTTGTTTGTTTGTTTTTCCAGACAGGGTTTTCCTGTGTAGCCTTGGCTGTCCTGGAACTCACTCTGTAAATCTGGCTGGCCTTGAACTAGCAGAGATCCACTTGCCTCTGCCTAGGATTAAAGTGCTAGGATTAAAGGCGTGTGCCACCACCAATACCCAGCATAAACTTAATTTCTTACTTAAATATTTTTAATTAAAAACAAAAAAACACTAAAGAGTCAGGGGAGATCCTCAGTGAGTGTTCCAGTTTCATGTCTGTTGCTGTGGGAAATAACATGACCAAAGCAAGCTGAGGGAGGCAAGGATTTCTTTGGCTTATCCTTGGCGGCTGCAGTCCATCCCCCTAAGAGATGTAAGCCTAGGAATGTGAAGGCGAGCCTGCTTGCCGTTCTGCACACTGTTGCCCTTAACTAGAAACTCACTCACAGCCAAGAAAGTGCAACAGAAACTGAGGAAGACTGCTGCTTGATGGCTCATACAGCCTTCTGCTCACCTGGTTTCCTTATGCAGCCCAGGGAATGGTAGTTCCGTGGTCAATTAACCATCCAGACAGTCCCACTCAGATATGCCCACTGAACAATTTCCTTTATCGAATTCCTCAGCTGAAGCTTTCCTGTTTAGGTGGCTTCTATGTCTAGCTGACAGTTAAAGCTAACAAGGGCACTGTGCAAGCATGAGGGGGACCTGCCTTCAAATCCCTGGCACACATTAAGAAAAAAAAAATCCAAGAAATATTCAGGAAGAGCAGATTACTATTATCCCATCATCCGTATGACAGACAGAAGTTCAGTGAGGCTCACTCAGCTGGTTCAAGTAGTAAGAGGCCATGATTCAGTTCTGTTGTCTGCTAACTTGGTTGTCTGCATCACAGTGCTTAGTGTCCAGAGGGAAGCTGGGGGGAAGCAGGAGTGTGATATAAATGATGGGCTGGTAGGAAAGCTGAGAAAGTAAGTTGTTGGGCTTTGAACAGCATAGAATCCAGGATCTGGGCCCTCTGGCTTCCCCCCCCCCCCAAAAACAAAACAAAACAAAAAAAACCATCCATTTTGAAATGCAAAATGCTGGGTGAGGAGATTGAGATACACTTGAAGCATGTACTGTTTCTCACCAGCTCCAAAACACAACAGATAATAAAGAACCAGAAGAGAGGGAAGACAGATAAGTTGTGTTGTAGGAAAAGAAAGCAAAGGGTATGCACATCATCTACACACAACTTTTTATTCTGTTTTACTTTATTATGTATACATGTATGGGTATGGATATGTGCGTGTGAGTGCAGGTGCTCACGGAGGCCAGGAGAGGGCACTAGATTCCCGGAGCTGGAGTTACAGAGCTGCTCAGTGTGAGTGCCAGGAACTCAGCTCCTCCGCAAGAGCACTATGTTTTCTCTGTTTGTAATTGTATGTATTTCCTAGGTATAATCACTTCATTTTTATAGCAGAAAAATCAACATTAGCTGTTTTAAAAGCACTCTTGAAAAATGAGCATCCATTGTGAGTCTCACACTCTGAGGGGGACTCAAGTTTTACCAGCTTGAGACCAGAGAGATCATGGGAAAACACATGAAGAAACACCAAGATAAATAATAACGGTAATAAAGACTCCACGGCATTGGGGAAGGGAAAGTGTCTGCTATGGCAGGAGTGTTCAGCAGGAGAGGAGAATGTTAAATGGAATGATGAAGGGGAAGAGCTGCTAAATGAGGACTTGAATCAGTATTTATTGAAGAAGACAATAGGGAAATTCCTGTTCCAAGGACACATTTTATGGCAAAGCAGAGAATGGCCTTGACAGAGACTCTTCAGTCTCTGAGGAGAAAGGTCTGGAGTAACTTGAGGGACTCTGTGCAGTAAATCACCAGGGCCAGATGGTGTTCATCCATGGGTTCTGAATGAGATAAAGTGGGGGATCGTGAGTTCAGTGACAGAGATATATAATGGATGCTTTAAAACAGACAATATCCCTAAAGATCATGAAGTCATTAATATGGCATTAGTGTATGTGCGGAGGGGTGCCTTGTTTGTTTGCAGACCTTTGTGTAATGAAGGGAGGGATTTCTTTTCTTTTTCTTTTTGTAAAACAGGACTTCAAGGAAAGTCTGTTGGTTAAGCAATCAAACAAACAAACAAACAAACAAAAAAGACAACAAAAAAAATGGGTATAGAGAATTAGTTGATAGTAGATGACACCAAAAGATAAGAATCCAAATTCAAGAGAGGTTTAATAACTGATAATTATTTTTTTAGCTATTCTGAGACATGCTGGGGTATGCAATGAATGAACATTCACTGTATCTGATGGGAATATCTGCAGGCTAATGATTCTATGGTTTTCGTGGTCTCGCTTGAATAGCAAATGACAACACAGTGTGTTCTGGCATCAGCATGGCATGTTCTCTCTCTGACAAAAGCATGAATGTAGTTACAATCTGCTTGATAAAATCTGAGGGCTGAAAAGCAAGAATAGACTTTTAACTCAATGTATTGGGGTTTTTTGGTTTGTTTGTTTGTTTGTTTGTTTGTTTTTTGCTTTGTTTTGTTTTTTTCCAAGACAGGGTCTTACTATGTAGACCACGCTGGCCTTGAACTCAGCAAGATCTACCTGTCTCTACCTCCAAAGTGCTGTGATTAAAGGCATGTGCCGCCACACCTGGCTTACCTTGATCTTATAAATGCCAGTTTCTGAATCCCAAGAAGTCTCTAGGGGCAACAGTAACACCAGATTAACTAGCATTTATGGAGTACTCACTCTGTACCAGACTCTTGTCACGTTCTTTGCCTACATCATCCCACTAACTCACACAACACTGGAGAGTTCTGTAGTAGTTACTTTTCTGTTTGACGAGAAAACACCATGGAGAGATAACTTAAGGAAGAGAGTTTATGGTGGGATAAGAGTCCATCACAGTGCAGAAGCAGGCATGGTGGCAAGAAGAGAAAGCAGAGAGCACACATCCTTAGCTGCAAGCACAGAGCAGAGAAAGTGAACAGGAAGTGGCGTGAGTCTTTAAACTTTCCAAGCCCGCCTCCAGTGATGTACCTCCTCCAGCAAGGTCATAGCTCCTAACCTCCCCAAAGTGCCACCAGCAGACCAAATGGTTAAAGACCAGAGTCTGTGAAAAACATTTCTAATTCAAACCACAATGACATGGCAGTCCTGAAATTCAAATCCTAATAATTCAACTCCAAAGTTCATGATTTTTTAAAAATCATCACTCTACATCTTCTCTCTTTATACACATTCTATTTATAAAAGGATCAAACTTTCATAAAACAACTCTTATCCTTGTAACAGGTGATATATTCTCTTCAAAGAATGATGATGCCCAACCTACAAAACTGATTGCAGGACCCACCAAAGAGTGGGTTTCTGCTCACAGAAAAATAACTCTCACCAGGGACTGTGAAGTGACCCAGCAAGTAAAGGCGCGTGTGGCTAAGCCGGACAACCCCGGCATCAACGTGGTGGAAGGAGAAAACCAACTCCTATAACTTGTCCATTGACGAATACACAGGTGCTGGGGTGGACACGCACGCGCACACACACACAGATGCAATAAATGAATGTAAGGTGATAATTATTTTACTGTTTTAAATAATAAATCAATAGCCACGTTCTCTCTAAAGAAGTCAAGCTAAACAGTCCGGGAATGGATGCATATGCCTATAACCGTAGCACCCAGGAAGCATAGGCATGGGATCCTATGCTACAGAGAGAGCTCATGTCTCAAAAGAAACAAAAACAAGCTCAATGGAAACCCTACTGTTACTCAGAGCTGAACCAGAACATTTATCATTCTTTCAGGGGAAGAGGTGTGTTTCTTCCACATACCGTATTTTTTTTTTCCTAAGGGCTAATTATTCCCACACTGAATCTCTTGCTAAGAGTCGGAAGACTTAAACATTACTTCTTATATTTGGCCACCTGAAGCTTCTACCCAAGAAGAGCATTCAAGGAATTCTTCTACCCTGTATCTTTTGAGTATTTGGTATGCTTTCATTGTGTGTGTGTGTGTGTGTGTGTGTGTGTGTGTGTGTTGCCTTCAGAATAACAAACTGCAGACCCATGTGAACAAAGACAGGAAACTCAGACCAAACTCATACTAACAAGGACCTTCATTTCTGTGTGGCAGAAAAGGCAAGGATTAGTCTAGCTTCCACAATGTTTTAATGGAGCTAAAACAATGTCACAAAAAAAGACCTCTCTCCATGTTGATTCCATGATGTAGGTATAATCTCCTATGTACTGTATGGATTCTTCACCTGTCAATAAACAGATAATAAACAGGCCTATAGCTGAGGCAAGAAATAAGGGGGAGGAGTTCTGGGAGAGAGAGTGGAGGCCAGGATAAAATAAAGCCTGCAGGGAATCCTCCCCAGGACACCAAGGACAGATGAATGAAACCTGAGCAGAGGTAACCAGCTACATGGCAGAACTTAGAATAGAATAAAAAGGATATTAGTTGTGGAGCAAGTCAGGGAACATGCCCAGCTATATTTGCCAGGGTTTTTGTAAATATATTTAATTCTCAGAGTCTTACTTCTAGGAACAAGGGCACGGGTGAAAAACACAGGTTACAGGAAACTCCCTCCACTTCATTATATAGCTGAAACACCCCCAGACATCTTACATCTGTTTCATGAATAAAGTCCAGAAGGAGAGAGTTAACTTTGTAGGGTCTTTCATTTCTAATTAGGCCATATGCTTAATCTTCCAGCTATTGCTATGTCCTAAAGATGATTTGATTTCCAAGATAAAGCAATGGTTACATATTGAGGTATATAGATTGAGGAGAGAGATTTTACAGGTAGAGAATGGGATAAGAGAGGCTGGAAAAGACAAAGGCAAGAGAGAGCACTAGAAACCATTGCATGGTTTTATACTACTTTATCAACCAATCACCAAATTATAAGATCACTTAGCCCTGAACACTCACATGTTGTGAGGTCAGGGGCCCAATGGAGATCATTCTGTATCCATCTATATCCTTTCCATTGGGAAGATCACTAGAGGCATTCTACCCCACAGCAATTCTCTGGGCCTCTGCCCAACTTGTATCTTTCTTGTGAACATCCACAAAAATTACACACATAGACATTTTCTCACATTTCTTCCCTGGCGCACACAACAAGGCTAAGCAGGAGAAACGAAAGGTTCCAGAAGGCAGAAGGAACTCCAAAAGACTTGAGATTATAAGCATTGGTTAGAAGTTTAGACAGCTAAGTCTATGATGCTATAAACTTTAGCGTTAACAGAAAAAGCTCAAGACTGAGTTTAATATTGAATTTTTCTTTTTCTTTCTTTCTTTCTTTCTTTCTTTCTTTCTTTCTTTCTTTCTTTCTTTCTTTTTTAATTTTAATTGCCAAGGGTCCTGGGAAGTTAGAGAAACCTGATGTAGACTGTGGCTACTATGAATCCTGTTTCCTTCACTCAACTGAGGTGGTAAGTAGGTTCCAACAATGGCTATTTCCTATGCACCCTGGGACAGGAACCAGCTTACAATGATGAGCACTATAAGCATCACCTCCTACCATTGGGTACATGTGCTATTCAACAACAAGAACGACTTCCCCCATCTCACACATTAAGACAGAGACAGTAATTACAAAATGCCTTGAGCTCCACAGATGAAAAGAAGTTATATAAATGAAGACACAACCGAGAAGATTATGTTTATTAATCTTTCAGCACACGGTGTTATGCCAGCGGGGGAGAGAGATGATATAAATGTAATTCCTTTGTGTCAAATAGAGTCAAAGCAGAGAAGCCAACACTATAACAGAAGCCAGCCCTAAACCAATGCCATGTCCTCCGCAACGCTACCACATTCTCAC
Source organism: Psammomys obesus (assembly GCF_907164565.1). Taxonomy (NCBI): domain Eukaryota; kingdom Metazoa; phylum Chordata; class Mammalia; order Rodentia; family Muridae; genus Psammomys; species Psammomys obesus. Next base: position 2,899,317 of record NW_026596109.1, read on the forward strand.
TGGTCGCCTGCCTAAAGCACGATGTCAGAGCCCTGCCCTGTGTTCCACCTCCTCTGCCCCCATGGCAAGCAGGGATGGCTGCTGTAGGGGCACAAAACAGCAAAGAGCAATGCTGGTGCTTTTCTTACTGCCTCTAAAGACAATCATTATTCCTGGAATGACAATTTGTAAGCTCAACCTAATTACAGCCAAATTGATTAAGAGACACATAATCTCAAGATTAGCATTTGGGCAAATGCTGCTTAACTTAGCCGCCGAGGATTCAGAGGAGGAAACAGCTGTGCTCTTCAGGAAATTGTTTGGAATAAAAGAGTGGAGTCTGCCAGCAAAACTCAACCTTAGTAAATTCCTTGGCATCATCTCCTTCTTATTTGAACTCCCAAGCTGGAGATTTCCTGGGATCAAATGCTTTAAAGGCAGCGCTCCTGGGACTGTGGGGAAGCCAGCCAGAGGCATTTGTGATGCCATGGTCTTGGGCTCTACCCTTCTCAGTAAGGAAGTTGACTGACTTTTCTTAGCCTCTGCAACCCAACCTCAAACCCCAGTTGATAGCCACTCCACACTGGCTGTTTCTAGTGCATCTCGTGACAACTCAGACCTTTACAATATTGATCCCTTTCTCTCCTTTCCTTGAATGTAGAGCTTTCAAAAGACCTCTGTAATGATGTGTTAGTCATCAAATTATTTAGGAAGGTGAATTTTTCTTTTATGTTTCATGTAACATAACATACTCTTAACAACAACAACAACAAAAACCTAAGAATAATGACAGGAGGGCTATCTTAGGGTTTCTATTGCTGTGAAGAGACACATGACCATGGCAGCTCTTATAAAGGAAAACATTTCATTGGGAATGGCTTACAGTATCAGGGGTTTAGTTCTTTATCGTCGTGGTGGGAAGCACGGAGGCATGCAGACAGGTGTGGTGCTGGAGAAGGATATGAGAGTTCTACATCCTGATTGGAAGGCAGCAGGAAGTCAATGCCGCATTGGGCCTGGATGGAGACCTCAAAGCCCATTCCCAGTGGCACACTTCGGCCAACAAAGCCACACCTACTCCAAACAAGACCACACCTACTCCACACAAGGCCACACCTACTCTGAGAAGGCCACACCTCCTGATAGTGCCACTCCCTATGGGCCAAGCATTCAAACATTTGAGTTTAGGGGTACCGTTCTCATTCAAACCATCACAAGTGGCGACTGTGAATGGTTTAGTACATTTTCCGAGTACATTGAAAGGATCAGTGTTTTAGTAAGTCAGTGAGCAAGCAAAAGCAAACAAACAAAAACACTGGAGTCAAAACTGTAAAGGGCTTCTGATATGTGATTGGCACTCACCATGCCAATCCTATGGGTCACATTCTTTGACACGACCGCACGTCAATACGCGTGTAACCTTAAATGTCACCTCTGCCTCTTACTAAAGTGTTCCTGCATGAGCTAATCGACTTCTTCATGTCTTGGTTCCAGGATCTGTGAAAAGTGAGGGAAATAACAGTATTTCCCTCCTAGAGCTGTGAGATAAACGAGTTCCCACCTGTGAGATGTTCAGCATGGCGCCTGTTGAAATACTGACTAGACGTTGGCTGGTAAAACCGTGATAATGATAGCAACAATAATCATAGGTAAGTGACATCAGCATCAAGACTGCGCTTAGCAGTTGCTCGGCAATCCTACCGCTTCTTAAGTTTAAAAAAAGAAAAGTAAAAGACAGCGCTTTTTTTTTTTTCTTAATTGGGCTTATCCCACATGGGCGCTGTCTCTGGATGGAGCCAAAATGAATGAACATCCACTCCGATTTCATTTTATAGACTTTCCAGTGAGAAGAGAACACATTTCTTGCTCTAACTCTCTTTGGAACCCACCGTTAGCCGGTCAGTGCCCTGGGCAGAGCTCCTAAACGCAGCAATTCATCAAGTCTCTCCCTACTCATCTCCATTTACTTCTGCGGAACACACAACGAGCGCCCAACCGTCTCCGGAAGTCCCCTTCCTCACCTCCCAGCTCTTTGTCTGGACATCAGGGTTGCCCCAAGCAAGCACCGGCAAAACTGCCCCCCCCCCTTCCCGCCACCTCTTTTCAGGTTAGCAGGCTACCTCAGCTGCCCTCTTCATCAACTGACCCTTGCTCCATAGCCCTGGGCTCGAGCTGACTGTCCGCAAGCCGCGGCAAACCTCAGGGCGCTAACCACGGAAAAGGCTAGAGGTACCCAGCGCGTGATGCCACGTCCATTCCAGAGCCACAGGCAGAGGGGGTTGCTGCAAGTTTGAAAGGTCAGCCTGGTCTACATAGTTTCAGGACAACCAAGAGGGTTTGGGGTGGGGTTTGGGGGGAGGAGAGTGAGCATTACAGATTTGACTGAAAATGAATTTTTACACATCATTTATTACTCATGTAACAAAATGCGCACGCTCTTAAAAACACCAAGTATATGTATATCTGTTCATTGTCTTTCGGGGGCTTGGAATAAAGCTGTGGAAAGGAAAGACACCAGAGAGAGCTCAGAATGGTTCACAACTAACCTGCTGCTTCCAAAAAGGGACCCCCATCAATCCGAGAAAGGAGTACTTGGAGGCAGGATGGGGGGGAAATGCATGATAAGAAGTTGGAGTTCTCAAAGTAAAAACATACTGTAAAATTCACCTTAACCGGGTTAATAACTTCCCCCAAATTTACAATTTTATACATATTTCATGCAGGCTGTAGAGTAACTTACCGCACTGTACTGCTCACCTTATTCTTATGAATACTGTTTAAAATACATATTCACAGAAGGGACAAAGCTGCAACTCAGTATTTCAATACTAACAGCTTTCAAAAAAGTTACAGAATGTTAGAGCTGATCCTACTCAGCACAGAGTTCCAACAGAACCAAACCCTTCCACCTCCTTCCCAGGAGTGCCCAGTGCCTTTACGATATGAGCAGTGCTCTAATTCCCAACTCTGTGCTCAGCCTGTAGATCCAACCAGTTCTCTGCTGCGGAGAGCTGCTTGCTCCTGGCCTTACAGCACGATGCACAGAGATGCCGGCACACACTGAGTGCTCAGGGTTCATTACTGTTATGGTATGATAAATACCGCTATTTTTTGCTCTTTATTCACTAACATTCCCTGCACCAAAGGGCTGGCACAGAAATGCAAGGTCCCAGGGCTTCTCCTAGACCGGAGGGTCTTACTTGGAGTCCAAAGATTTTTGACGATGTGAACTCAGTTGGGATTATTTCTATCTTTATTTTCACTGATCCCTTTTGAAGTTTAGCCTGTTCTTCAGTGCTAAGTACAGACAATGAGTTCCTGTGACACTAACCGGACATGGGACTGTGTCATAGGCATTTCCATTTTACCTCAAGGGTATTACACAAATATCATTTGTGATCATTGACAGTTCTTAACACTGGATCTTGTGTTTAAGGCATTGAAGAAAAAGCATACCGGTTTCTATCTCACTTATTCGGGGTATTATTCCTGTGTTCATAGCTGTGTGTAAGACACACACACACACACAAGACAAAAAATATATATACAAGGCCTCTTTAGTAATTATGTTACATTCATTTAAAAGCATGCTAGCTGGGCGCTATAGTGTACACCTGTAATCCAAGCACTTAAGAGGATCAGGAGTTCAAGGCCTTCCTCAGCCACATAGTTAGTTGGATATTAGCTTGAATGCTTGGTCTCTGTTTCAAAAATAAAACATAAAAGCATTATGCTGAGAGGAGTACATCAGGGGTCCCAGCACAGACAACCAAGTCCATGGCACACACACACACAAAAAAAAATGTAGGGAGCCCCCAACCAACCCATTCACTCACAAAGCCTTTCGCCCTGTCTCTTGAGCATAAGACATTGTTCCTCTTCTGCCTGCTGGTTCATCCTTTGCAGCTTGCTCAGATTCAGCCTCTGTGCAAACTCTGCCCTCCCTGTCCATAGATCCGGAGTCTCTCACTGACCTGGACCTCCCCAAGAAGGGTAGGTAGGCTGGCTGCACAGCGAGCCCTTGGGATTCGCTGGCTCTGCATTCTACCTTGCTCTGTAACACAGGTCCTAGGGAATGAAGTGGGATCTTAGTGCGTCAAAGGCAAATATTTAACTGACTGAACGCTCTTCCCACCCCTGGCACAGGAATTTTGATGTGGTTGCTTCGAAGCTATAGATTGCTTCCGGTCGTGTCTTTATTTCTTCTTCCAATCCATAGGCAAAGGAGTTCTTTCCAGCCAGTCTCTTCTTCAGTTCTTTCCTGTTTTAAAGTGTTTTTATTGTAGAGGTCTTTCACTTCCTTGCTTAGATTTATATTTATTTCCTTTTTTTTTTTTTTTGAGGCAATTTACTATAGAATTGTTTTCCTTTGCCCCCTCTCAGTATGTTCGTTGTTGGGATGTGTAAAAGTTGTCGGTTTTTTTATGCCAGTTTTCTGTACTTCCACTTTGATGTTTAACAGCTCTGAGAATTTTCTAGTGTCGCCTTTAAGGGCTCTTATCGATACAGTTACATAATCTGAAACTAAGGATGCTTCGATTTCATTTTCTATTTGTATCCCTTTTATATGCTTCCCTGTCTCACTGCCCCAGCTATGACTTCCATCACTATATCAAATAAGAGTAGAAAAAGTAGGCACATTCTTGCCTTTCTACTTCAGTATAAATGCTTTTACTTTTTCTTCATTTACTGTCGTGTTGGCTGTAGGCTTATGATATACAGGCTTTATTATACTGAGATAGCATTCTTTTGTTTTTAGTTTCCTCAGGCTTTTTATTAGAAAAGAAAGTTGGGTTTTTATCAAAAGCTTTTTTTTACATCTACTAAGATGACAGGTGCCTTGTACCTTGAGTCCAATTGTGTGCTGTATTACGTTTGTTGATTTGCATGGCGTGAAGCCAACCTGACTGTGGGGTATGATCTCAGTGTTCTTGAATTAAGTTTGCAATTGTTTTATTGAGAATTTTTGCATCTGTCTTTATTGACAGAGGGGTTAGTCTTTAGATTTTGTTGTTTTGTTTTGTTTTTGTTTTTGTTTTTTGGCTTTGGTATCAGGTACTGGCATGTAAGGAAATTCTGGGATGGATTTTCCTTTTCCATTTTTAAAATAGCTTGCAAATCATTGGTGTTAGCTCTCTCTAACGGCTGGAAAAAATCTTCCAGTAAATCCATCTGGGCCTGGAGATTATTTTTAGTACTAGTTGCTTCTTATTACTTCTTTCAATCTGTTTAACTTGTTTGGCTCTTCTTGATTTAGTTTTGGTATCTACTTCCTTTAGATTTTTCAAATTTAATGGAATGTAAATATTTAAAGGATATCCTAATGATTTTCTGAATTTCATTGATTAGTATTATAATGTCTCACTTTTCATCTCTAATTTCATTAATTGGGTATTCTGTCTCTTTGGTTAATTTCTCTAAGAGTTTGGTGATCTTGTTATCTTTTCAAGAACCAACTCTTTGTTTCACTTAATCATTGTGTTGTTTTTTGTTTTGTTTTGTTTTTATTTCCATTTTATTGTGTCTGCCATGGTTTTGTTTCTTTTTATCTACTGATTTGGAGGTTGAGTAGCTCCTATTTTTTTCAAGGCCCAAAGGTCTGTTATCATTTATTTTAGATTGCTCTGACTTTCACTGTAGGCATTCCTAGCTCATAGGATTGCTTTCATTGCATCCCATAAATTTTGGTATGTTGTCTTTTACTCTTATTCTGTTCTAGGAAACATCAAAAATTTTCTTCTTGATTTCTTCCAGGATCCTTTCAATAGTGTGTTATATAATCTCCATGAGTTTGTATATATTCTATAGTTTCTGTTGCTACTGATTTGTAATTTTAGTCCATTGTGGTTAGATAGAATACAAGAAATTGCTTCGGTTTTTCTGTACATGTTATGACTTGCTTTTTATTCTACTGTGTGTTTTAGTTTAGAGAAAGTTCCAAGTTCTGAGAAGAACGTGTAGTCTGCAGTGCTTGGATGGACTATCCTGTAGATGTCTTTTAGGTTCATTTGGTTTCTGAAGTCATTTCGCTTAGATGTTTCTCCACTTTCTGCTTTTAAAGATGGCTGTCTGTTGGTCAAAGTGGAGCATCCCAGTTACTACCTACTACTGTAGCGAGCTTAATCTGTGACTGTATATCTACTAGTATTTGCTTTATAGAATAGGGTGCGCCTATGTTTGGTGTGTTCATGCTTAAACTGTGACATCATCTTTCTCTATTTTTAGGTTTTTTTTTTTCATGTGTGTGTGCTGTGCATGAGTGTATGTGAGTAAGCCAAAGATTTGGCATAAGTGTCTTCCTCTGTCACCCCTCACTGAGTAGGGTCTCTCCCTGAACGGGAAGCTCATTGATTCAGCTGACTGAGCTAGCCTGCTAGCTCCTGAGCACTGAGGGCCCGTGGTGGCCATCTTACCTGTCCAGCTTTTATGTGAGTGCTGGGGAACTGAATTCTAGTGCACAGGCTTGTCCTGCTTTAGCCACTGAGCTATTCCCTAACCCTATAATGTCTTCTTGATATGCTGTTCCCTTAATCAACATGAAGTGATCATCTTAATCTCTTCAGACTGGTTTTTTTTTTTTTAAGCCTGTTTTGTCATATACTAGAACAGAAATGCTTTTTGTTTTCAGGTGCATTTGCTTGAGGTATGTTTCTCCATCCTTTCATTCTAAAACAGCGCCATCTTTGATAATGAGGTGCCCTTCTTAGAGGCAACAAAGAGAAGATCACTTTTTATTTTTTTATATATATATTAAATTTTTTTACTATTAATTACACTTTATTCATTTTGTATCCCCCCATAAGCCCCTCCCTCCTCCCTTCCTGATCACACCCTCCCTCCCCCTTCTTCACAAATGCCCCTCCCCAAGTCCACTGATAGGGGAGGTCCTCTTCTCCTTCCTTCTGATCTTAGTCTATCATATCCCATCAGGAGTGGCTTCTTTGTCATCTTCTGTGGCCTGGTAAGGCTGCTCCCCCCTCAGGGGGAGGTGATCAAAGAGCAGGCCAATCAGATTATGTCAGAGGCAGTCCCTCTTCCCATTACTATGTAACCCACTTGGACACTGAACTGTCATGTGCTACATCTGTGCAGGGGTTCTAGGTTATCTCCATGAATAGTCCTTGGTTGGAGTATGAGTCTCTGGGAAGTTCCCTGTGTTCAAATTTTCTGGTTCTGTTGCTCTCTTTGTGGGGTTCCTGTCCTCTCCAGCTCTTATTATTCCCCACTTCTTACATAAGATTCCATACACTCTGCCCATCAGTTGGCCATAAGTCTCAGCGTCTGCTTTGATAGTCTGCAGGGCAGAGGCTTTCAGAGGCCCTCTCTGGCAGGTTCCTAGGTTGTTTCCTGTTTTCTTCTTCTTCTGATGTCCAACCTCTTTGCCTTTCAGGATGGGGATTGAGCGTTTTAGTCAGGGTCCTCTCTCTTGCTTAGTTTCTTTAGATGTACAGTTTTTAGTAGGTTTATCCTATGTTATGTCTATATGAGTGAGTATATACCATGTGTGTCTTTCTGCTTCTGGGACAGCTCACTCAGGATGATCCTTTCTAGGTCCCACCATTTACCTGCAAATTTCATGATTTCCTTTTTTTTTTCATTGCTGAGTAATACTCCATTGTGTAGATGTACCACAATTTCTGCATCCATTCTTCAGTTGAGGGGCATCTGAGCTGTTTCCAGATTCTGGCTATTACAAATAAAGCTGCTACAAACATGGTTGAGCAAATGTCCTTATTGTGTGCTTGAGCCCATATATCCAAAAGAACACTTTTTAAATCCAACTTGCTGTCCCGTGACTTTTGATTGGGGACTGAGATGATTAATGTTTAGAGTTACTATTTTTTAACCCAGTCATTTATTTCAAAACATAATTTTCAGGCTTGCTGGACAAATCTCCACTATAGTTAACACTTGCACAGACACAATTCTACACTTAAGTAAAAAAAATTAAAATTTTCAAAATTTAATAAAAGGGGGACAACTTGCTATACTCAGTTAATATTAGATATTAGGAAGGTATTACATTGTCTGATCATTTCAACTTCAACAAACAAAAATCAGGATGCATGTTTCCCACAGAGGATTTATTTTCAGATCTGCTTTGAAATGGTTGATAAAATACTCAGGTTACAATCTCAGGAAGTATTTGATTGCTTAGCTCCCTTATTAACAAAAAGAAAAAGGGAAACAGAATACATTTAAATATTTAAAGGATAAATACTCTGCTGTCTCTACATATAAAAAACAAAAACCAAAGATCAAACATGATAAAAAACATTGAAAGATGAGGTTACAAAGTGTGTCTTTCGTACCCCTCTACTCCTTTTTAGCTGGTTCAAGGGATATGAATTTTAAGAATTAGCTGAGTCTCCCACACTAACTTTATGATAATTGCTCTAATCTTTGTGTGTGTGTCCCATCCTCAAATTTTTAAAGCCATTTCCTCAGATAATAGTTAAGGAAGGCAGAATCATACATGATTATACAGTTATTGTCTATGATCTAGCACTAAGTTTATTTCCATAGGGATTAAACAGACCACTCAACTACACAGTTATTATTAGTGTGTATTTATTCCTGTCATTTTATTGATATGCTGTGTGTGGTATTTTCCTACTCCTTCATTGTTTGACTGCTGTTCTTCATGGTTTAGTCTTTTGTATAGAATTATGGCTGTGTTTGTCTTTTCCTTCAGTCTGAAAGATTCCTCTAAGCATCTTCTGTAGAGTTGGCTTACTGGTCGTTAATTCTTTCAGCCTGCTTTTAATCATGAAAAATGTTCTTTCTCTTTCCATTATAACAGGTAGTTTTGCTAGGTATAATAGTTAGGTCTTGTCTTACCTAACTTGAAATACATTGTTACAAGCCCCCTTGGCTCTTAAAGCTTTGGTTGAGGAACTGGCTATTATTCTCATGGGCATGCCTTTAGATGTAACTTGTTTGCTTGGTTTTTGTTTTTCTTGTATATATTCTCTATTTTATATATTTAGTGTCTTAACTATAATATGATATGGTAAAGTTCATTACTTTCTTATGTGTTTAGTATCTTAAGTGTTCCCTTATACCTGGATAGGAACAAAATATTTTCTATGCCTTGACATAAAATTTTCCTCCATCTCCCATGCCATCACATTCATGGATTTGGTCCTTGGTCTTTGTTCTTCCAAAGATCTCAAATGTTCTATTTGTACATTCTTAGTAGCTTATTTTTGTTTTTTGAGTGACTGTTTCAGTTCCTCTATTTTGTCTTCAAGCCCTGATATTCTGTCAGTATATACCATACACAACATGCATGAAATAGTCAATTAATAGATAATAAGATATTCTTTAAAAAAGAAAAAGAAAACGGGGTGTACTGTTCACAAGGAAGGATACCCAAGGTTGACCTCATACACATACGCATACACACACACACACGTGTGTGTGTGCCTTTCAAACACAAGAACATACACATACACCTTCATGTACAAATGCACACATGCACACTCAACAAATAAGTAAATAAATAATTGCAGGAGATAAAGAGGGAGGAAATGGGAAATTGAGCAATACAAATATGTGGCTGGGAAGGAAAGTCAGCGTCTTTCCCTGAGTGTGCGTGACAGCAAAAACCACAGTGATGTATTCGCAGCACAGTCTGGTGCCTGCCACGGCAATGGCTCTATCCAGTGTTCCTTTCACACCATTGACAAAATGTCAGCACAACAGAAAATAACACCCAACATTGTTATAAAAATCGTTTTGAGTGTGTAGACCTTCTGAAAGAAAGAACGCCTCAGGTACCCAGAGAAACATAAGTCTCACTTTGGAATGCCTTCTCTGCCTCACAGCACCTGCCTATACTTTTCTGTAATTAAATATACTTCTCACTAAAACTCTACATTATGCTACCTACCACAGCCTGCATACGAATAACTGATAAGAGAAATGGAAAATGTGTATCCCAAGTTTGTACTTTTTAAAAAAACTTTATCTCATAATATAACTAGAAATACACCCATCATCCAAGCATTAAGATCCATTAAATGGCACAAGCCAAAGGCAAGATCCTCCCCTGTCCCATTTCTCTGAGCCAGGGTTCCAAACTTCCCCTACCTGTCTGGGCCAGTACCCACAACTGTACCACCATCTGAGTCAGTACCCCTCACATAGCCAGTTTATACCCAGTACCTCACTGTCCCACCCGCCCAGCACCCCACACACCTAAGCCAATAAACCTGCACATCACAGTGTCCTTAAATACAACAGGTGCTTAGTAAAAAAATACTCGTTGAATGGATGATGAGTGGGCCTCTGCGCACATTACCGGCCGGCCCATTCCGGCCTTGTCAGAAACTCTGTAAAAGCGCATCTGCTTCTTAGATAGGCCTCTTTGGGGGGATTTTTTTTTTTTTGAATTTTTTCGAAGTTATGTTTATATGTATGTAGATGTAGCTATCGACATGAGTTTATCTGCATGGTGTGTGTGGAGGCGTCCTCAGAAGCCACAAGAGGACGTTGGACCCCTTGAAACTGGGGTTATAGGAAGCTGTGAGCTGCCTGATGTGGAGGCTTGGAGCTGAACCTGTGTCCCCTGTAAGAGCCGTAAATGCTTTTAACTGCTGATCGGTTTCTGCAATCTCTAAAATAAGCCTCTTATTTAGAGAACTGGATCTGTGTAACAGCCAGCCAAGGTTACCTTTTGGTGGGGGCTGAGGAGGGAGGGACAGAGAACTGGCTATTTTCCTTATTTAAAAGCTAGCGCATGTTTTCTATGCAAAATGTAGACAAAAAGAAAGAAAGTACTGACAATTCTACCATGTAGAAATTTTTTTTTTTGAGATATATAGGATATTTATTGAAATTCTGGTATTTTGAGTAAACAGACAATTTCTAAATTTCTTATTTTGTTGGCTTCTTTTTTTTATATCTAATATCATAAAATAGCTAGCTTTCTCTAAAGTGTTTTACTATGTGCCTCCGTATGTTAGTTGGGTATGGGAAGAAATGATTGGCCCGGGACTCTTTGGATCCCTTCCTCCCCCAGACCTTGCCCTATAGCCCAAGCTGATCTCAGACCCACTACACAACCCAGGCTGGCCTCAAACCCTCCTCCTATCTCACCTTTCAGCACATCTACCTCAGATCTTATTTTATTTTCCCTGCATGATTACCGCGCCATCCCATTATCAGCCAGAAAAGCCATGATTCTGCCACATAGATTAAGGCAGCAGACACCAAGGACTCACTGAACAGTCTTCCCTTCCTGTCACTGTCACAGCGCCATAGCAACGAGTCACACATCCAGTAGCCGAAACAGGCCTGAAAATGAGAAAGAAATAAAAATTGAGAACACCCACAAACAAGGTAGTGTAAGGGGCACCTGGAGAAAAATAAGCCTAGATCACGAAGCAAAGAAAAGAGGAATTTCCCTCTCGGGAGGCTGCCCGGGAAAAGTGCTCAAAGCTGTTCAGATGTCCATTGAAAGTCAACTCAGAGGCTGCATGAAATGAACAGTTGGAGGCATTAAGCCCCAAGTAAGTAGGAGGTGAGTATAAAGGACTCTATTACTGCATAGCTACAAGGGGACATTTAGGTGGAGGTTAAGGGCGCTCTGTTCTAAATTCCCGATGTCTGTTCTTTGAAACCTACATCTCAGTCTTGAACTTTCCCCTGAATTCACAGCAAATCGGCTCCTGCACTAAGTGTCCAAATAAGAGCATGCTAAAGGCTGAGATTGAAAGGGAGGGGGAAAGAAGGGGAGGGGGGAAACGGGACAGTCCCAAAGAACACTCTAGCATTCTCCCTGCCTCTGGGACCCTACCCTTAGAATATAGCCAATATCCTAAAGTATACAATAAATCAGAGGTCTGCGAACAGGAAGTAATTCTGAATTCTAGTGAGGTGGAAGAGGTCATTTTATTACTCACCATGGTTCACTGACTTAACTAGGATTCAGAGGGTTCCTCTTTGTTCTTAGTTCTTGTAATAAAGTATGGGAGGGGGCAGAATCTAACCCCTTTCAGACCATCACTCTGCGTCCTAAATTTAGGCTTAATTTATGTCCCTCAACTCCATGATTCTTCCAAGGTCATTCACCCACCTAAATCTGTCCTCTCCATCCAAGCCAACAATGGCACAAACTTTTCAGCACATTTTACCAAAATCCTGCCTCCAAGCACTTGCCTATGTCAGACACCCTTCGCCAAGGGCGTCTGACCTCCTTTCTGCCACACATCCCTCCAGAAGTCAAAAGACGCATGCCCTCCCCACCTCCAAAATGTTGCCTAAATAATCCTGCTCTGTGGGAGGCTGGCAGATGGCTCAGTGATTGAGAGAGTTTGCTTTCCAGCAGCCACACCAAGGGTCTCACAAACTGCCTGTAACTCTATCTCCAAGAAGATCTGACCCCTCTGGCTTCTATGGATACCTACACTTGTGTGTGTGTGTGTGTGAGAGAGAGAGAGAGAGAGAGAGAGAGAGAGAGAGAGAGAGAGAGATGGTGTGTGTTTGGAGATCAAAGGACAACTTACAGCAATCCGTTTTCTTCTTTCTCCCTGTGGGTCTTGGGGCTTGAACTCATGTGAGAAGGTTAGAAAAAGTAAAAAGAAGGCAAAAAAGGGGAAAGTAGAAAATAGACTTGAAAAAAGAATGGTAGACAAAAAAAGAAAAAGAGTAATTGTGTAATATTATTATAGTCCTCTTATTAATATTAAAATAAATAATAATGCCATGGAGGTGCTCTGTGAAGGTCACAGAAAGATGGGTAAGTCTAATTCTCATGACTAATTTAAAGAAACAATTTCCAGCCTTTCCTGGCCCTGGCACCACGGCCTACTTTCTCTAATTCTACTTTTCAAATTATTATTTCTAATAAGCAATTCTACATCTGCTGAGTTTTAAAATTAAAATTTATCTCATCCCCTTCACTCACCTCCACTTATCAGCTTTTAATACTGTTTACAATTTGCTTACCCACTGCCTATATTATATCAGTGTTTCCTCAACCTGCCCAACTCCAAGTCCAAGAAAGTTCTCTGGTTCATTGATACAACTGGAGATCCCTGGTCAACTCTTCCTGGATGAACAAAGCTCTCTACGTGAGTCACATGCGGGCCCTCAGACTGTCAAAAACCTCCAGAACAGAATCACAGGGACTCACCAGCTTTAGCAATCCCCTAAACACGGGCTGATTTCAGCCACATGAAAAACTGATGCAATAAACACAGAGCAGAAGTTTTCAGAGAATGTGGCCAAGTACAGACTTCCTTGCAGGCCTCCTGGGGGGGGGGGGAGGCTAGGTGTTAACCAAATAAAATGGTGATAAGGGGTGACAGGTGGCTAGTGTGGCTTAGGGACCTTAATTGCTCCCTCCTCGCTGGTAGTGAAAACCACAAAGTACGTATAAAGAGCCTGGCTAAACCGGGACGTCTCTCCAGGCAGGTCTCGGGTTTCTTTGTGGAGCCTCTCTCTCCAGCTGGCTGCCTTGGTGCAGGCTCTCTGCTTCCAACTCAGCTGCCATCCCTGACCAGCCTTGGAGAGTGAAGTGCTACAGCAAGTAGGTGTCCTAGGTTCCCAGCTAATTGTCACTGCCTTCTCTTTGGTTCCACACCAACAGTGGGCTTGTCTAAACAGCCATTAACGTGCTGGTAAGTAAGAAAGCAGAAACTTTCTTGCCATAACTTCAACAATGGCTCTCAGGGTGCCTGGAGCAGTTGGCTAAGCAGAGATGGGTCCAAAATACTGGTCCTGCCCCCTCCTTGTTATGTTTAAGGAAAAAGATAACTTGAACCCTTTCTACCCTTAATAGCAAACATATGGAGTGCCTAACATGCTCTCTCCAGCTCTGACACCTAGGTATTTGCAAAAAACAACTGAAACAGTAAGCTCTAGCTTATCCCATCCTTCTTTCCTGAAGCAGGTTATGAAAGAATTTTCTAACCCTTCTCTTCGCACATCACTAGACCTTCATCTAAAGGCTTTCTCTCTGTGCCTGGGAGAAAGGGACGCCCTCATACCTGCAGATACTGGCACACAGAGAACAATCTGAATATGGCACAGTTGCATCTTCAATGCTCTTCAGAGGCAGAGCCTTGCTTCCTAGCATGCTGTTCTTATTGAGAGTTGTTAGATCTTCAGGAGTTGGGGCCTAGTAAGGGGCCATTGAGAGGAGGATCTTGAAAGCTAGTAGGACTCTGGAGCCTTCTCTTCCTCTTCTATTCTTCCTAACTATGGAGTGAGCCATTTTGCTCTGTCATGTACTCCCGGATGTTCACTCACCACAGACCCCCGAAAGCAACATGGCCGAGTAAGCATGGACTAAGGCCTGCGATGCTGTAAGTTACAATAAACTGTCCCTCTATATTTTCTATTACAGTTTCTTTGTATGTTTACGTATACCTGTGTAGCAGGGTGCACCTGGAGGTCAGAGGATAGCTTGTGAGAATCAGTTCTCCCACCCTGTGGGTCCTGGGAATCAGATCCTCAGGCTTGGTGGCAAGGTGCCTTTACCCACTGAGCCATCTCACCAGCCTTACTTGTCTTCTTTATAAAAAGGCCGTCTTGGGAGCTTGTGATAGTGGAGGAGAACACGGAACAAATGGCCTCCTTAAACTCTCCCCAGCCTGTTACCATTAGAATGTGCCGTTCTGGCCTCCAGTCACACTCAATATAACTGGTCTGAAGGCGGCCATGTCATGTGGCATCAGTATTCAATAAGTTTAAACGCTTTCTCTTCTTAATCTGTCTTTCGTTGTAAATTTTTTTTTTTCTAGAAACAAACCCAGGGATAGGAAGGAGAAAAAAAAAATCTTTCTCTCCTACATGCACAAACTTCCTTCTCAAGGTTATTGGGCACATAGGTCCCTTCTTGCATCTCTAAAGGGAGAGAAATTTGCCTTAAACTTTAAAGTGTTGGATCTAGCCAAGTGTTACAGGAGGCTGAAGCAAGAGGACTGTAAGTTCAGGGCTAGCCTAGGCTACATAGCAAAACCCACTCTAAGAAATACACACACACACACACACACACACACAGTTGCCTCCATGCCCTACACGCTAGCTCAGTCTCCAAAAGGTGCCAATATTAGTGTGATGTGTTGGCAAGTTCCAGTTGAGAATACGTCTGTCACACTGAGGACAGGTTCTTAGGATTCAGGCTGAGTCAATTGTCCCAGTTAATTCTTACACCATGAATTTGGCTGCTTCTCCTCATCTGTATAAAGCATGTAGGAAATATTCAGAAACTTTCGGCAAAAATCTAAATGATAATGTAGGCGAAATGCTTGGCATTGCTTGACATATTGCTGGTAGTTGGGGACCAGTAACCATTATTAGGAATGTTAGTACTAAGGACAGGCTAACATGCTGTCTAGTAAAGCTAGTACTGGGATAAGAGACCACTACCCTTTGACTGAAGGATAGAACTTGGTCTTCATTAGCCCAATGGTATAATACATACTGAGGCTCTATTATTGTAGACTGAGTCAATGAACGAACATAGAAGTCAATAAGTTACATGTCCATAGAAAGAAACTGACAAAGGCTAGCTGGGGTACTGGCATCTGTTTCATTTCTCCTAGTAATTAAAATAACTGGAGATCTGTGAATCTTAGATACCAAAGGGTCCCATCTGACTGGGACTCCGATTCTGATACGAGTTGACGTATTTGGTGTAAGTCAGATGAAAATAAACACAAGAAAAGAACATGAGAAAGCACATTCTATCTTTCTGAGCTCTGGTGCTATGGACTGGATTGTGTCTTTACAAAAGTCCTGTGTCGAAGTTATAATGCTCAACATGGCTGCCTTTGAAGACAGGCTCTTTATGGAACTCGTTAAAGCTGAGTGAGGTCATAAGGGAAAACCTCTGATCCTGTACAACTCAGGTCCTTATGAGAAGTGACACCAGAGAGCTCACCTTTTGTCCACTACGTAGAGGTGGACATCAGCAAGCAGGAGGGGACATCCTTACACTTCACTAAGCCTAGCGGCACAATCTCCATGATGGTGAGGGAAGTAGATGCTGTTGTTGAAGCCACGTAACTATGGTATTTGCCATGTCACCCGAAGCAAGCCTGCTACATGCCATGCCCACTAAAAATATCCAACTCTAAGACGCAGCCTCTTTGGAGGGGAGAGCAGTAGAAACTGACATTGGCCAGATCGGCAGCACTGGAAGACGCCACGGTGGGGTGCAGAGGCCTGAAGGAATTACCAGGACAGTACCTACACTCCTTGTTTCCCACATATCAGAACCCAATGAACACGGAGGCTTCCGGGAGCAAGCCTCTCATTCTCTCCTTCCCAACACACAGCACAAGGGAACCTGCTAAAGCCAAAGAAAGCTGAAAAAATACTCACTGCAGCTGTGCTGACCATTCATGCCACGGTATTTGCTGCGCTTCTTATTTTCTGTTATTTATTTTCCACCCTTACATGGATGGCTCGTGATGGCTTTGCTTTTCTTTGTGTCTGTTTTAGGCTGTAGGACTGTCATCCATGTTTCCCTACGCAGTTTCCTCTAAGGCTTTCTTCACCACCCTCTTCAGCCACATATCAGACACCCACCCTCTCATTCCTACATCTTCCCTTCTTTCCCTCATTATTATCCCTGCCCCTTCTTATGTCTTCACGGTAGCTCTCTATAGGCTCATCACTCACTAAAATCTTTGGATTGAATCAGTATCCCAGGTTTCTCTTCCCAGCTACTTTATCCATCTCAGTTTTTCCCCTGTTTCAAAGTCAACCTAATCCTTATCCTCATTCACCCTACCTAAGCCGTCCCTAATCTTACTAGCTAAAATCTGAGTCTACTCCACACTACCATGGATTGTTCTAGTGATCTCAAAAGGACTACTGTTATTATGTGTCTGGTAACACATCTGCACAGTGCTAATGCCAAGCGAAATATGACTTTGCCTCTTCATACTCAGGAAATAATACAGACTTACACTAGGCCCCTGAACTCTTGGACCGAGGAACTACTTTCTGAACTATCACATCTCAGTTTCACTTAAGCACTGTAAATAAGTTAACTGAAAGAATGTAGTTAATTAAGAATAAGCAATAAACTGAAAAAGTAACATCAGACGTGTAAACCTCAATAGAAGAAATACAGAAAGAAGACAATGCAACTCCATCAAAATTATTAACTCTGAAGTAATGCTATCTAGTATGAGTGAATTAGATCAAATCTCAGACAGAGAACTAAAAATAATGATTATAAGAATGTTCAAAGACACAACAAACTAGATGAAATAAGGAAAGCTATTTTAGTTTGGGTTACTATAGCTATAACAAAGCACCATGACCAAAAGCAAGTTTGGGAAGGAAGGGTTCGTTTGGCGTATACTTCCTTATCATAGTCCATCACTGAAGGAAGTCAGGGCAGGAAGTCAAACTGGGCAGGAACTTGAAGGCAGAAGCTGATGCAGAGGCCAGGGAGGTATGCTGCTTACTAGCCTGCTTATCAACAAGGCTTGCTCATGCACACCCTAGGACCACCAGCTCTGGGGTGACCCCACCTACAATGGGCCGGATCTTCTCCCATCAATCGCTAGTTAAGAAAATGACCAACAGGCTTGCCTACAGCTGATCTAATGGAGGCATTTTCTCAAGTGAAAATTTTTCATCTCTCTTCTCTGATGACTCAAGCTTTTGTCCAGTTAACATAAGAACTAACCAGCACAATGGTGATGAATTGATCATATAAACAAGGACCTCAACAAAAAAGATAAATACTGAAAAAAGAAATCCTAAGTGCTGGAAATAAAAATACTTACAGCTTGAGAAACAAAATGAAAATCATGGTAGGGGCAATTGAGATAGCTCAGCAAAAGGCACCTGCTGCCATGCTGGATAAATTGAGTTTGATCACTAGATCTCACAAGGTAGAAGGCAAGAACCAACACTACATAAACAAATAAATAAACAAACAATAAACAACATTTAATTTAAAAGCCAAGTGTACATTCAGTTCTCCAAAACAAACAAGTAATTAAAAAAAATCCAACTCTACATTTAGTTCTCCAAAACATTTTAAATTTCTGTACTGCCCTCTATTCCAAACCCCTAGAGGTTTTCTAGCCAGTCCTCTTCATTCGCCAAGGAAATAAAAGGCTTTTAACAGCCTCAGAGCAGCAGGGTAGAAATGGTTTCCTGAAGCAAGGGATTTCCCAGTTTAAGTCATTCTCACCTGGGGCCATTTGTGGCCCCTAATCTTATACTGCATGTTCTGGCAACTGCTTGCCAAATATGGAGTATGTTCAATGTGCGGAGTTCAAATCAGCACATCCTATAAGTGAAATGTCTAGCACTGACATTACTATGTCTCTATATTTAAGGTAAATAAAATACATTATGAAACAACTGCAACTTTTTTAAAACTGTTTTGATGTGACTATGAATGAAATTTAAATTACATATGTCGATGGCATTGTATTTCCCTTGCCTGTGGAAGGTGGGAGAGGCTTGTTTTTGTAGAACTGGATTTCTGTCCGTGTCTTACACATAGGAGACAAGTGTTCTACTATGAATTACACCCCCAGCCCCAAACAATGATATTCTAACTAATTCTCATTAATTATTAATAAGCCAATCAAAGAAGAGGGCAAGTTCTAAAGACAGCCAATACCTATATTATTGGGGTCCACATAATTAACGTAGTTTTTACCTAACTGTCAGCATTCAAACACTGATAGAATTCGCAATAAGTGCTGGCCTCCAGATTGTTTTGAAGAGTCAGAGCTGAAAGCCATGGACCTCCACTGCATGACAACAGCCAAGGCAGGAGCTGGGGTGCCATGTTTTCCAATTCACCTTCATCTGCAACTAGCCTCTCTGCTTGCTCTTTCTAGATCTTGGAGTTCTCGCGTTTGTCAATGGAGACAGAAGCTTCAAACATGAATGAAGTGGGAGGTGACGCACAGTCCTTGTCTTGTTTAAATCTGAGTTCCATTCCTAGTTCATCCAAATGGTGACGTGACTTTGGATAAACGAGCCCCCTGAAACGCCATTTGCCCATCAATACAATGGGAATCGCAATAAGCACACTGTGGAAGGCAGGTATCTGGGGTCACAGCACCCTGTGTTTGATGCTGGCAGGGTACATCAGAGGATAGCTAGATCCAAGCGTTCCTCACAGAGCCAAGAATCCGTTAGATCTTAGACCCAACACTTTCAGACAATAGCCACTCTAAGGGACCTGAGCTGGCAGCCTGGAGAAAGCAGGCCACCACAGCTCACTGAGAGAGCAGAGACACCTTCCTCTGGTTTGTCCTCATAGCTGCAATAGTACCTGGTTCCACTCACAGAGACTAAACAAGCCATGTGGCGGTGCTGTCTGCGTCCTGCCTCAGAGTAAGGGCCACATATCAGATATTTACACTATGATTCATAACAGTAGAAAATTACACTTATGAAGTAGCAACAAAATAATTTTGTGGCCGGCGGTCACCACAACATGCTTTAAAGGGTTGCATCGCTGCTGTAGCTGGTTAGGTTGCACCTTCTAAACTTTCCAGACAGCACCACCAGGTGGAGGTCAAACGTTCAAATGCCTGAGACTATGGAGAACATTTCTTTTCTATTTAAACCACTGCAATGGTCAAACATCCAAAACCTTGGTTTCATATTAACAAATAAACCTGGCCCCTGGATTAATAAAATTATTTCAGTCATGCTGCATAATCCCAATGGAAAAGATTGAAATAGCTTCCCCCCCCCACCCAAGATCTTTGTCTTGCAGTCAGGGAGAGAACACCCATATTTACAGTTATTTATTTTCTTATAAAAGAGAGAATGAAGAGGCAGGACACAGACAGCAGTTTCCAGAAGGGAGGTGATACAAAATTACCCATTAAAATTGATCTTTATTAGGATAGGGAGCTTTGATCCGGCAGCTGCCATGACTGGGCCTTTGGGGTGGGGAGAGTATTAGAAAGGACCAAACATCATAACATTGGTAGTGACCCACAGGTTGAGAAACTCTGAGCTAGAGGAAGTACATCACTGGGGAGGGGCTTTGAGTGTAAAAAAAAAAAAGCCTCATGTATTTCCAGTTCACAGTCTCTGCTTCACTCTTGAGGTTCACAGTGTGCTCTCTCG
This sequence comes from Psammomys obesus, assembly GCF_907164565.1. Lineage (NCBI taxonomy): Eukaryota > Metazoa > Chordata > Mammalia > Rodentia > Muridae > Psammomys > Psammomys obesus. The sequence continues at coordinate 2,919,378 of NW_026596109.1, forward strand.
GCTTCCTGCCTCTGCCACCATGGCAGCATATTCCTATTCCGCCTGGAACCGGAAGCCCACCTAGACGTCTCTTCTATGAGATGCCCTGGTCACGGTGTTTTATTTATCATGGCAACAGACGAGCAACTCATATGGCCATCAAGCAAGCTTTTGCTTCATGTCCTCCATAGGACATGTAAACTGCACAAGCCAAACTTTTTATGCGGAGGGTGATTATAAAATGATAATGTATTTTAATGAAAACAATGCAAAACAATGAGCGAGCGAACAAGAAGTTGATACCCAAAATACATACAGCCTGTTATGGTGGTACATACCTTAATCTTAGCATTCAGCAGGTGGAGGTAGGTAAATCTCTGAGTTCCAGGACAGCCTGGTCTAAACAGTGAGCTCCAGGGTAGTCAGGGCTGCAGAGCGTCTCAAAATAAAATTTGTGTATATATGGACCACAAATCAGAAGTAAAAAAAGAACTTGAATCAAGAAATAAATAACCTCCAGGTGGTGATGGTGCATGGCTTTAATCCCAGCACTTGGAAGGCAGAGGCAGAGGCAGCTGGATTGCTATGAGTTTGAGGCCAACCTGATCTGCAGAGAAAGAATTCCCAGGACAGCTAGGGCATGAAGAAACCCCATCTCAAGAACAAAAAACAAACAAACAAGAAAAAAAAAAAAAAAAAGAAAGAAGGAAGGAAAAAAAGAAAGATATTAAGTAGACCTTTCTTTTTTTTTTATTGTGAGCTGATTTTTTTAAATTTTTTATTAATTACACTTTATTCATTTTGTATCCCCCCATAAGCCCCTCTCTCCTCCCCTCCCGATCCCACCCTCCCTCCCCTTTCTGCATGCATGCCACTCCCCAAGTCCACTGATAGGGGAGGTTCTCCTCTTCTCTCTGATCTTAGTCTATCAGTTCTCATCAAAAGTGGCTGCATTGTCCTCTACTGTGGCCTGATAAGGCTGCTCCCCCCTCAGGGGGAAGTGATCAATGAGCAGGTCAATCAGATTATGTCAGAGGCAGTCCCTCTTCCCATTACTATGTAACCCACTTGGACACTGAACTGCCATGGGCTACACCTGTGCAGGGGTTCCACAAATAGTCCTTGGTTGGAGTATGAGTCTCTGGGAAGTTCCCTGTGTTCAAATTATCTTGTTCTGTTGCTCTCCTTATGGAGTTCCCGTCCCCTCCAGCTCTTACTATTTCCCACTTCTTACATAGAATTCCATTCACTCTGCCCATCAGTTGGCCATCAGGCTCAGCATCTGCTTTGACAGTCTATACTGCAGAAGCTTTCAGAGGCCCTCTGTGGCAGGTTTCAAGGTTGTTTCCTGTTTTCTTTCTTAAATAAGATATGAAATTGGCCAAGAGATAACATGAAGAAATGTTGAGTGTCAATAGGTATCCGAGAATGACAAATTAAGACTTTGGTGAAATGTACCTCATCCTTGTTACAGTGGCTACAATCAAAAGATAAAAGATGTTTGCCATGGTGATACGTATCTACAGTTCCAGCACTCAGGGAGCAGAAGGATCCTGGTTCAAGAGTGGCCTAGGCTACATAGTAACACCCTGTCTCATAAACAAACAAGACAATAACAAGTGTTGGAGATAGTGTGGAGAAAGGGAACGTTTATATATCATCAGGGAGAATGTAAGTCAGTCGGCCATTGTGGAAAGAAGAAAACAGACAAAACAAAATTTAAAAATCCTACAACTGCTATATGAGCACCACAGTCCCACTTCTGTACATATACTGACATGAGCAAATCAGTGCATCAGAAACATCTCTACTCTCATGTTTTTCTTTCTTTTTAATTTTTAAAAGATGTATAAGCATATGGGTGCATAAAATAAAATATATACAAAATGTAGACATAAGCCAGGTGTGGTGGTACATGCCTGTAATCCCAGCATGGGGTGGGGGGGTGGGGGTAGAGGCAGGTAGATCTCTGTGAGTTCGAGGTCATCTTGGTCTGCAAAGCAAGTCCAGGACAGCCAGGGCTACACAGAGAAACCATATATATCATATATATATATATATACATATATATATATGTATATATATACATATATGATATATATATACATATATATGTATATATATGATATATATATACCATATATATTTTATATATATTTTATATATATTTATGTACATATATGGTATATATACCATATATATATTTTATATATATATTTATATACATATATGGTATATATATTTTATAGGTGTGAATGTTTTACCTGAAAGCATGTCTGTGCTCCACATGCATTCCCCTTTGCCTGCAGAGGCCAGAAAAAGGCATTGGATCCCCAGGAACTAGAGTTACAGACAGTTGTGAACTGGATCCCCGGGGAGGGCAGTCAGGTGCTCTTAACTGCCAAACCATCTCTCTAGCCCCCACTTTCTTGTTTCTTACAGTTCTATTCACAAAAACAAACAAACAAAAAAAAAATGAATCAAGGCAATAGGTGAATGGATAGAGAAAATTCAGGATCCTGGCGTAGTGCCACATACCAGTAATCTTGGCACTCGGGAGAAGGAGGAATGGCTACATGAGACCTAGAGAAGGGCAGGGAGAGAGAGAGAGGATTCAGTACACACACACAATGAAATACTCATCAATGTCAGAAGGAAATCCTGCCACTTACGACAATGTGGCTAAAACTGGAAGACAAGCCAGGCATGAAGAAATAAATGCACACTCTCACTTTTATAGTGAGCAGATAGTTGGTAGTTCACAGGGGCTGAGGGTCGGAAGACGTCTCTGGTAGACACTTGTCAAAGGAAACAAACTTCAGTTAGATGGACAATAAGTTCAAAAGATTTATTTCAACATGGTAGCTCTAGTTAACAGGGTGTCTTATCTTGGAAAGCCTACTAAAATATATTTTAAGTGTTCTCATTACAAAAAAGCAAAACAAAAAAGGACAATAAAAGAGCACCAGAGAGTGCCTATGTTAAGCAGCTCAGCTTGGGAACTAGCATGATGATAGGGGTATAAGCATTTCTGTGCATTCAAGACGCCCTAGGATTCATTCCTAGGGATCAGAAAAGAGAAAAAAAATTCAGCCATTGCACAATAGACACAATTTTTTTAACAATATACTAATAGTTTTCTTGCCATTTTTATAAATTTAATTAAAGAAATATGAATAAATTATGTATTTCAGTTAACAAAAAAAATGCAAAAGTACAACTCTGTCCTGTCTTTACAAAATCTGGGACACAAAACAGAATGAATTTATGCCCCTTCTTGGCATAAAATTTGTGTGTCATCTGAGGACCAGCGTGTTCAGTAGCTGCAGACTGGAATCAAATACCTACCCTTCACAGTTCTTACGTCATGATTCATACACTGTCCTGCTTCTTCCTGACGGTCTGCAGTTACTTGTGACAAACGGTTCTTCAATGTCTGCTTTTCCTTTCAAAACGTTTCCATGGTTCACAGATAAGTCATAGAGTATTCACGGGACTCTCCCACAGCAACACCAGCCTGGGAGAGGTGCCTCCCCCGATCCAACTAACTGTACAACTAACTCTTCAGCATACAAATAACACCACGCAAACAGCATTGCTAGCTAGAAAAACAGACAAGTAGACAGCTTGGAAACTAGATGATGCACTCAGGAAGTAGAAGCAGGGGGCTCTCTGTGAATTCAAGGCCTGCCTGATCCACAAAGCGAGTTCCGGGACAGCCAGGACTGTCTTGAAAAACAATAATAACAACAACAACAAAAACCTCAATGAAATGATAATTACCTCAGATTGGGTGGGACTATCCAAAATAGTGGAAGAAGTCCTAAACAAACAAGTCAAAACACTTGACAACCCAAACAGTTAATCCGGAAGAAAATCAGACTGGGCATAGAGCTTAGTTGGTAGAGGCCTTGCCTGGCATGCTCGGCAGGAGCCGGATGTGACGGCACACGCCTGCAATCTCAGCACTGGGGTTGGGGAAGCAGGAAAATCACCTCCAAGAACAGGGGAGGGGGACGGAATAAAGAAAAGAAACATCAAACGAACAAAACTAATGCATTTTCTTAAATAAATCTGTATTGTGAGAGAGGAGAGCTTTCTTTCCCATCCTTTGCTAGACTCCTGGCTGCAGTACAAATTTGCAAAAGCATGTAAATGACTTAGCGCAAGCTTTGCATGACAAGGGAGCTTTGGGGAAGGGAGAGCCAAGGAAAAAGGAAAGCTTGTCAGATTTGACACTGAGTTTGATGGAGAAGTTGGTAAGCGACAGGCAATCGGCAGGCATATGCCCAACGAGTATGCTGCCATGTAATCATGTGATTCACTGGGGGGGGGTGTTAGCCAGCCCCCCCTTTTTTTTGCCTGTGTGTATGTGGGGGGGGGTACACACGTGTATGTGTGAGGGCTGAAGCCCAGGGCCTCACTTCCTGTGCTCATGCTCAGTTGGCATGTGTGTAGTAAGAATTCTGGAATTTGGGTTTGTTTAAAAGACACAGGATTGATATTAGAATATCACTTCATTTTAAACCCAGATGTGGGGCTATGGGGCTGCTTCCCAGCAGCTGACCACCGTTTGCCTCGTGCTCTAGCAGAGGCGTGGTTTTTGCCAGCTGCAGATACTGTTCCATTATGTGATGCTTGGAATTCTGGGAATTTTTCAGAGGGTATGTAAATGCTAGGACCCGGAAAGGTGGGGTTGATGGTTGTCGGTGGTTCAGGGGGCGTTGGTTGTGGTTCGTTAGTAGTCATGCTCAAAAAAGAAAAAAGAAGGAAAAAAAATAGATTCACGGTTCTTTCTCTCCTCTATCCTTCTTTCTCTCCTGTCTAGTGATAGGAGGTGAAATGGGGGTGGGTTGGAAAAAAGAAGAATCCACAAAGTAGCAAAGACCAGACACGTGTGTGTGTGTGCCTGAGTGCACGCTAGTGTAAACTTTGCTTATTTATTTGACTCAGGGAATGAAGCCAGGGCCTCACTAAGAATCATCTCTGAGCTCCATCACTCAGCAGCTTAACATTTTCAAATCTTTGCCCTAAAGCAGGAATCCTCAGACTGTGTCCTGGACCCCTAGCCCCAGCATCCTCTTGGAAGCATGTTAGAAATGCAAATGATCCACAAAGTCTGGGGATGGGCCTCAGAAACCTGCCTCTCAGCAGACCCCAGGTAGCCGCAGCCCGAGAGCCAAGGCAGCCTAGGGCTGTCCTGGCTGGTAGCATGGATTGACTAATTCTGTAAGACTCAGACAGAACTAGAGTGTGGGAAGTTCTAGGTGATCAATTCTCCATTTTCTTCAACAAATAGATGGCAGGGGGTGGGAAGTATTAAAGATTAGACGAGACTTAAGAGACATAACAACCAAATCAATATTTGGATCTTACTTGAATCTTGTTTCAATCAAATCAACTGTAAAAAGAGATTTTTGAGACGATTAGGAAAAGTCGAACACGATATTAAGGAATTATTATTTGTTTTATCGTGTGTGAATATTATAATGCAGTTGTGATTTTAAATAGGCTTTTAAAAAATCTTTAGTTCTTAAAATGGACAAAACAGATAGGGCAAAATGGTGACAGTAATAACCTAAGGATTGAGCCCAGGGCCTCTGAATGGGAGATTCTACCATTGAGTTCTATCTACAGCCCTCAGAATGTTCTGACAAGATAATTTTATCATAATGGTACAAAGTTAAGGTATAATGCAATAGAACTAAGAATTGCATTGGGAGAAAAGGCAATATCTTTTCTCACTAGTTGTTGACCCTTAGGGCTGACGTGCCTCATAAAAAGACACTGATTAGTAAGAGAAAAGTAGAACAAACTTCACCAGATCTTACATAATGCAAAAGACAGAGGCTCTGGGTGGCCGGCTCACGGACAGAGTGCCTGGCATGAGGAAGCCCTGGGTTTGAGTAAGTGCAAACAGATATAACTTAGGTTTGAGAGGCTTGACCAGTGGGCAGTTGTGGAGCTCTGTGACCGGCAAGCTGAGGGCCATCAAAGTGGAGACGTTAGCCAGGCCTGCTTGTCAGTTGTCCTGTGGGTCCTGGTTGCTCTTGGAACTTAGCAGGATAGCTGCTGCATGTCTTCTGAGGAGGAAGAACTCTGTGTGGCTTTTCGGAGAAGCAGAAATCTAGACGCCTCCGTGCCTGGTAAAGTTCTTAGGGTCCTTCAGGGCAGTGTATCTGGTGTCATATTTTAGAATATTGCATTCTTGGCCCTGACGCTTTTCCTTTTGAGAGAGAAAGGGAACATAAATTTGGGTGGGTGGGTGGGTAGAAGGATCTAGGAAGAGTTGAGGAAAGGGAAAACACCATCAGAATATATTGTTCAGAAAAAAAAAAAAATTAAGCAGGCAGTGACATCACACTCCTTTAATCCCAGAGGCACAGGCAGCCAAATCTCTATGTTCAGGGCCAGCCTGATCTACAGAGCAAGTTCTAGGACAGCCAGAGAAATCGTGTCTTAAAAAAAAAAAAAGATTAAGTACTTAAAATCAGGACTGGAGAGATGGCTCAGAGGTTAAGAGCACTGGCTGCTCTTCCAGAGGTCCTGAGTTCAATTCCCAGCAACCACATGGTAGCTGATAACCATCTATAATGAGATCTGGTGCCCTCTTCTGGCGTGCAGGCATACATGCAGGCAGAACACTGTATACATAATAAATAAATCTTTAAAAAGATAATTAAAATCGTTGAACTGAAAGAGAGGGAGGGAGGGAGGGAAAGGGAGAGGAAGGGAGGGAAGGAAGGAGTGAAAGAAAAAAGGAGAGAGGGAGGGAGGGAGGGAAGAAGGGAGTGAAGGAGATAGGGAAGGAGGGAAGGAGGCAGGGAGGGAGAAAGAACACACCAGAAGATGTGAGGAAAGCCATAGTATATCTAGGGGCAAAAGTAGCAGGAAGTGCCAATGACAATGTAAGGCAGATGTTTGACTGAGGTAGGCATTTTATCTTTCTACTTTGACCAAACATCTTTGAAGGAATCGTGTCAACATCTGTTTTTTGTTGTTGTTGTTGTTTTGGGTTTTTTGGTTTTGCCACAGACTGTGATCATAGATTTCGGAGGGTAGCACAGGCTACTCCTGATTCTGAGGAGGATTACTAGTTCAAGGTTAGCCTGGGCTTTATAATGACACATGCCTGCACATGCTCAAACACATACAGATACACATACACAGACACTCACACACTCATATACACGTGGCCACACACAGACACACACATACACATGATTGTATGCACACACATACACACACCTGATCTCAAAACCTAGTGTAGTATTTGAGAGATACTCATCAGTGATCATGACGCAAGGGGTGAAAAGGGTGTTGACAATCCATGACCTTCTTTCTTCAAACACCCCAGAGCTACTTACTTCTCATTTCTCTGTAGAGAAGACCTTGCTCACACAGATCTGCTTGGAGCTGACAAGCTTTTCTAAAAATGTATATTCATTATTACATTTATGTATATGAATGTTTTCCCTGCCTGTGTGTATGTACCACTTACATGCCTGAGAGCCAAGAAGGCCAGAAGAGGGCACTGCATCTCCTGGAACTGGAGTTGAGGATGGTTGTGAGCCACCACATGAGTGCCAGATACAGAAGTCAGGTCCTCTACAAGAACAAGTGCTCTCAACTACCTGAGCCAACTCTCCAGCCCCTGAATTAACAACCCCCTCAGCTTCTCAAAAGCTGATGGAAACCTACCAGATTGCAAGCAGCCAGCATGAGTTATAAACAAGAAAGCCTTCTCTGTAGGGTGGGCAAAATGCAAAGCCATTGCTGTGTTCCCCAAACATCGTGGCAGTGCACGCCTTTAATCCCAGTACTCAGAGAGGCAAAGGCAGGTGGATCTCTGTAAGTTCGAGGCCAGCCTGATCTACAAAGTGAGTCCAGGACAGCCAAGGCTACACAGAAAAACCCTATCTCGAAAAACCAAAACCACCACCACCAACAACAAAAGGTTAAGAAGCAAGAGAGGATTAGCATTCAAAGACGAAAAGGACAAAATATCCATGGAAGAAAAGAAGTGATATTTGCCATGAATGCATTGTTAAAGTGAAATAAGTTTCCAGCCACCAAAAGGCCCCATATTCAGGGAGTCAGAAGAAAACACATTCTCTCTCAAATACTAATCCTGAGAGGAGATTCAGAGCGTGTCCACCATAGCCGCAGCTACACATAGAAACTCTGTCTCAAAAAGCACAAAACCAGAAAACAACAATTAAAAAAAAAAATCCAAATAGATAGTGTTCTAAAAGTAGACTTGTGAGTTTCCTGAAGTATGCTTTCTGATAGGAAACAAATTCTCTCCTGTAGACAAACAGTAGAAATGCTGGGTTTTGGACACAGTTTCCCCTTGTCCTGCAGGTGGGGAGCAGGCAGGGGAGGGCAGAAAGGATGTACTGAGGGGAACGTTTGTTTGTTCCTAAGCACCTCCTTTCCTTGCCACTCTCCATCTCACAGGTGCCTGTCACCTTCATACCTGGCAAATACTCCCCCATGTTCCTCCTGGTTCCCATTTTCTCGGTCATTACTTACAATGCTATGGTTTTCTGAGCAGTGGGTCAATGAATTTATAGTCTTTTAAGTATTTACACATAAACTCATAGAATATTAACACTTACTGAATATTTACTGCACACCAGAGCTAGCCTCTGAATTCTGTTTTACTCTTTTCATAGGAAGGCTGTGATAGCGTTGCACTTCGCTAGGTTACTGGGAGGATGGAATTAGAATGGGCCTGTGACGAGCCTAGCACCTTGGCTAATGTTAGGAATTTCCTCAGTAAATATTTGCTATTAGGTCCTTCCCCCCTCCCCATGTATTTGTTCTCACTTAAGGAGGGGGCAGAGAGCTGAAGTGCTCCTAGCACGAAGCCCCACCCCACCCCCTCCAGGGAACTTCCGGTTCCCAAGGTCAGCAAGGCAGTTGTCCTAAGTCCCCGAAAGTTGACTTAAGTTCCCGATGCTAATACTCGGGAAGTGCTTGCTGAAAATGTAAATCCCCAGGCAACCCGGGCAGAAACCTCTATTCAGTCAATCTGCAGTAAGCCTGGCTGCCACATTGCACAACACCAGGGGGCACCATTCACATGGGATTACATGGAAATGATGCTTCCGGGAGTTTTGCTAATTTGTGTCTCTTAAAGGCAAAGCCGGGAAACAGCACTTTTAACAAACATCCCGGTGATGGCGAGATCAAGTCTCTCTCGGAAAGATTGTTCTAGAGTGACTGTTTTAAGGGACGAGAAGCCAGGAAACTTGATGACCCAGAGTCTCAAAGTTGCCCTAAAATATCACAGAATAACATCATTAAAACTTAGGCACGCCCTGGGTTAGGGTCTCAGCACTGGGGGCAGAAAATCACTTCCCGGTAGAGGAACCTTCTCAGCAGCTGTACTCTGAGGCGGGAAGCCTGCACCTGCAATTTCCTTTCAAAAGCCTCATCAGGCTCTTTAGAGCTCCTCGCATTAATCCTGGGGACAGATCTGTGAGACAGGTGGCAGGCACCAGCTTTTTCATTATAGGTAGCTTGAGGCAAGAGCCCGGCCGCGGGCCCCAGAAGAGTCTGTATCCTGGATGGGGGCTGCTGCATTTCCCCCAGTTTCTGTCAATGATAGGTTCAGCCTCTTGTTTTTCTGCTGGGGAGATTTTTCGGCATTTTCACATGAGAAAATTTGTTGCAACACAGATCCAGTACCTTCAAAAGTAGGCAGGTCGAATTCTAAACGTATTTAAGGGGTAAGGAAGTGAATACTGCCTGCTAGATGCCAGCTGCTACTGGCTTCTTTAATTAGATTAATTCTTATTCTTTGCAGTAACTTGGAGGAACAGTGAGGGAACTCACCATCTTTACAACCATCAAAGACGGTTACGTTGTGACAGTAACTATAGATAGTAAAGGTTACAGACAGACTGCTCTAAACTCAAGTTGGATTCCAAAATCCATGCTTCTTCAGTGCCTGCATTTATTCAGCCAGTACAAACCTAAAATAAAAACAACCACCCCAGTGACTCCTGCGGGACAGCGGGTCTGATGGCTGTTAACACTTTTGAGCACTTGACTAACTTAGCATATCCGGGTGTTGGGTTTACACTTCCTGTAGAGGCTTCCATCAGTCCGATATAGAGGCTACACTGTTAGCTAAATCTCCGTTAGAGACTGTGGAGGTGAGGACACTGAGACGTACAGAGCTTGAAAATCCAGCTAACAGGAGAGAGTTGAGGGTCACTGTCACAGAAGAGGGACTTGGCTCATTCTATAAGCCCCAAGACACATTTAACGTAAAGACCAGCACTCAGAGACCACTGAGAGATGGGTCGAGGTTCAGAGTGAAGATCTGGGCTTTTTTACTTGTTTGTTTATCTCTGTTCATTGCCCAGGTTGGCTTTAAATTCAAAGGTGGCAGAAAATAACCTTGAATTTGGGATCCTCCTTGTTCCATCTCCCAAAGCTGGGATTACAAATTTGGATCACAACACCTAGTTTATTCAGTGATCTGGTGTTCCCCCGGATGTAAATGAATTTATTTATTTATTTATTTATTTATTTATTTATTTATTTATTTATTGTCAAGGCCTGAAAAAGCCAGTGTCTGGCATAGGCCAATTTCCATTTCTAAAGAGCATAGTAAAATGCTGTAAGTCCCTTGTGCCCTGACTGCACTCTTTGCTCTGCCCTGCCAACACCCACTGCCCCTTCAGCTTCCACAAATTCCTCATATTTCAACCCAAATTTCCACTTCCTCCAAGACATCACTCTAGACCCTCCATATTAACCTTTCTCCACACTGCACATACTTAGAGCAACAATTAAATAACTAGCCATGATGCTCATTACAGGATGCTATGTGAGCCCTGGTGATAAGGATTTGCCTGCTTGGGGTCTCCTACTGTCTGACACACATTAGATCCTTAACATGATCTGTGAGTGACGGTCACCAGACAATCAGAGACGAGGTGGATTCTCAGAGCCCACCAGCTGAAGATGGCAATGACTTCCCTTTCTCGTTAGACTGGCATGATCATTTCAGAGCTCTCAGTGCTTCCTGGGCCTTCCATCCACCTGTTAAAGTATATCCTTCCTTCGCAACTCTGTGTCAAAACCTCCAGCACACTGGCCTATCCCTCACTCTGGAAATGGCTGCTAGGACTTGCTTTTCTTTCCAACAGTCTCGGCTCCTGGGCACCAGTTCATTTCATGATCGTCCACGGGCTTTGGCCCGTCTCTCTCCCTTGTCCATCTGTTTGGCCAGCACCGTGCCTGTTTGTGGGTGGTTAGATCCTTGGCACGGGAGAGAATCTGCAAACAATGCAAGGGGTTTAGGGGGGCTCTGCATCTGTGTTGCCAAGAGACCTTCCCTATGAGAGCCAGGTGACTCTGGAATCATAGACAGGGCTGCCCAAATCAATAGAAGATCAGAGGGAGAATAAAAAGAACAGTCCTTGACAGACGTGCCAGAGGCACACGACCTATGAAGCGGCAGAAGAACGCGGGGCTAGGTGCAACACATGGAGGAAGCTACGGAAACGTGAAACATGCCTGATTAGCCTAAGGGTCGCTGGGAAACTGAACAAATAGACGTAGGAAACAAGTGTTCTGCACACTGTTAGTTCAGACAGCAGAAGGGGGAAACGAGCTACAATGGAGAGAACACAGCTAAGCCCAGAACTCAAGAGACAATCCTGCCAGTCAATGGCAAGCCAGCAAATGGGCAGGATGCGGTGAGGGCCATGCCAAGGAAACACAGCCTCTTTCATCTACGATAAATGTAAACATTTTCTTTTCACTTATTTAGGATAAAAAAAAAATTCTGATAATGTGGGCACTGGGAAAGAAGTGTGTCCTAGGTGGCACGGCTCCTTCCAAGAAGAGTGCCAATACCTACACACATCGAATTTTCACATGGGTGTGTGCACACAACACAGAAGAAGCTATATTGTATGTAGCGGACAATGTGCATACAATTCTAAGAAGAGAATGAGCCAATTATATGGCCTCCACAAAAAGGTATTTCAATGGGTTTTGTGTGTGTGTGATTTTTTTTGTTTCATTGGTTGGTTGGTTTTGGCATAAGCCAGGCAACTTCAGAATGTGAAATTCCATGTCTGAAAATACAGTCCTTTAGGATGACTAGTCCTTCAGGGCCTTACAAACTTGGCTTCCCAAATGAGTATTGTAAGGAGTCGAAAGAAGATGGGAATGAAAAAATGATGATAAGTGGAAAGCATGTCCTCTTAAAATAAAGACAGGAAAGGAGAAACGGAAATAAAATAATAAGCCAGGTGTGTTAGTGACAAAACCTATCATCTCAGCATTCAGAAGGTAGATGCAGGCACTGCAGAAATTCAGGGCTAGAGCTGGGTGAGAGGGCTCAGTGGGGAAAGCCAGGTGTTGCCAAGCCTGACAGACAACCTGAGCTTAATCCTAGGAACCCATGTGATAGGAAAAAAAAAAAAGTCAGCTCTCATGAGTTGCCGTTCTGAGCTCCACTGGTGTGCCATGACTCATGCATACAAACACACACACACACACACACACACACACACACACACACACACACTAAATAAATAAATAAATAAATAAATAAATAAATAAATAAATAATTTTAAAATGAAATTTAAGGTGGTATTTAGCTATATAGCAAGTTTGAGACTAGCCTGGGCTAGATGAGAACCTGTCTCCAAAAAAAGAAAGAAGGGGGGGAAAGAAAGGAAAGAAGGAAGAAAGGAAGGAAGAAAGGAAGGAAGAGGGGAGGAGAAGTCATAACTTTCACAGTGCTTTGTTCTTCAAAGGGACACAGGCCAATTAATTACACTAAGTGAGTTAACAAATGAATTGTGTAGTTTTAAGGAAGCGGAAAGTCAGAAGCACAAGGAGGCCATCATAAGCGGCCTGCCAAGAAGTTCCTACCAGTGGAAGACAAGTGGAAAGGCCCTTTGAGGGCAGGGCCGGCAGTGTGGCCCGAGCACAGTGGACATCCCAGATGTAGAAGCGGCAGGCTGTGGGGATCGATCAGGCAGGGCTTGGGCAGCCATGATGATGAGCGGGATTTTCATTACCGGCTTGCATAGGTAGCCGGTTTTGAAAGGTGCACAGTTTTGAAAGATGATGCTGTCTGTTCTGTAAAAAATAAAGTGTGGGTGGGCAAAAGTGGAAACAAAGAGACTTGTTAGAAATTATTGCCACAGCCCAGGGAAAGGCGGTCATGCACAGGCAGAAATAGTCACTTAGAATATATTTTTGAAGAAATATGTTTTGTATCCTTAACCATCATGCCAAATTTTTTCACCTATTACACATTATTTTATATTCTTCCTCATGCTTTCTTCTTTGCCTTCCCATCCGAGATTTTGATCACCATAACTTATTTGTAGAATTCCACGTGGAATTCTTAACTCCTGTGGTTGACATTTATGTGTCTCTGTTATGTTCCGGGTGCTACATTTGTTCTTAGGTAGACAAGAATTACAGAGCGCTTGTTCTCAGAGTGTCATCGTGTAAGGTGGCTCACAAGAACATTATTTCTTCCTTCCAACAGAAAGGTTCAGAGGGCTAAACGGCTTGCCCAAGGTCATTGGGATAGTCAAAGGACAAGCCCGGAGCATGGGCAAGTTGTCCTAAATCAATCCTTAGCTGCCGCTTTAGCCCGTGTGCAGTGTGTCCTAGACAGCAGGTGATCCTGTGACGTAAGTGACCAGCCCTTCCCCCAGGGTGAGGACAGCTGGCCCTCTCCCTCCATTTAATGTACTGACTCAGCTATCTGCGTAGTTAATGTGTTTTTCACCATGCCAAAATGAATTTTAGATTTATTATCCTATGTACATTTCACCAAGAAACAAAGGTTAGTTAGAGGTTTCTTTGCATTTGGATGAGTCAGTTATAATTCAATTTAGGAAATATTTTAGGGCCTAGAGAAATGGCTCAGCGGCTAAGAATGAGTACTTGAGGGACCTCAAGTCAGTTCCCAGCTCCACCTTAGACAGCTCAAAGCCACCTATAACTCTAACTGTAGAGGGATCCAGCGCCCTCACGTGCACAGACCCAAGCACACCTAATTAAAACACACAAGCAAACAAAGACTTCAGGGGCTGGAGAGATGGCTCCGTGGTTAAAAAGCAGTGGCTCCCCAGGACTCAGGTTCAATTCCCAGCAGCCGCGTAGTAACTCATAATTCTCTATAACCTAAGTCCCAAGGGATTCAACATGCCCTCTTCTGGCCTCTTTGGACATTAAATGCACATCACGGTGCCACTGGAGAAAGAAGATGGACAAAATGGAAGTATAAGAGCATAAAACGATGGGTCCATCACAGTGGTTAAGGGGATACCAGGCATTTCAGTTTTAAAGTCCAGGGACTAAGGAAGTGGGCAAGGTGAATTGTCTCTGTTCTCATGGGACTAAGGAAGTAAGCAAGGGGATGTCTCTCTGCTCACGTGGGGCTTCTACCTTGGCCCTCTTCGGAACCTACTTTTACGGGATGTTTCCTGTGCTTCCTGCTCACCTCCTGGGCACTGAGCATGCGTGCATCGCTCTTTACTCTTGACGGTGCTGCAACGTGCCCCCTTCCCTCAGGTTCCTTCGGCTTTCACAGGTTACTGAAACTGTGGGCAAAACAAACAAGAACAAAACATAACCCCACCTCCTCCCTGGATACTTACTAAGATTAGCATATTTGATTCCCTCAATAATCCTGAGGTGGCATTTCTATCAGCTCCGTTTCTCAGGTGAGAAATCACAGGCACAAGAAGAAGATGCCCCAGCTGCAGAGCTGGTTTGGAGCCAGCAACCTGACCACTGAAATCACATGCTCAGCCATTCGGCGGGGGGATACCCCCAGGTTTATCAGATAAGGTTGTTATAATTCTAGGACTTTCTCTCTTTAAAAAAAAAAATTACAGAGATGAAAGTAGATAAGTAGATCCAGGGCCTTGGAAGAGGCCTGTGAAAGGCCTTCGTTTTACCAACTTCACAGTCAATCTGCCTTTCAAGGTGATTGCATGAGTCACTATTCGGTACTGTAAACACGAACTCTCCTGTTAAAACAAAGACTGTCCCCACTGAAAGACCTATAAAGAGGATGAGGGAAAGGAACAAGAAAACAACCACTCCCACCTCTTACTGTGAAACTGTAGGTGGATTTTTTTGCTGTTCCCTGTCAAGTCAGTGAGTGATCGCAGGCTGCTCCTGCGTGCTGAGCACTATGCTAACCTGCGGGGTATGCTGAAGTAGGGTGTGTGTGTGTGTGTGTGTGTGTGTGTGTGTGTGTGTGTGTGTAAATCTTAGGGATTAGGCATCCAGCACCACATAAATGCAAAAAGATATTAAGACAGTAACACCTACCTGTGAGGAATTTTAAGACACAATAAACAGCCAGGGACCAGAGCGACAGCTCAGAGGGAAAGGCACTAGCTACCAAGCTGGAAAAGCTTGATCCACAGGACCCAAGTAAGGGAAAGAGAAAACAGTCTCCCTCAAGTTGTCCTCTGACCTCCACACATGCACAGTGAGACACACACACACACACACACACACACACACACACACACACACACCCCTTAAGGTTCCTGAATTGCTGCTATCGCTCTAAGTAGGCAGGTCTCAGAGGAGAAACAGCAATAAAGCTTGGATCTGAATTCAGATGTGTTGACTGTTTTCCCCGGTGCTAGGAACTGACCCTCAAGCTTTGCTTCTGTTAGGCAGTGCTCTACTGAGCTCCATCCTGAAACTCAACTAACATTTCTCTTTCACTCTTTTATTTTGAGACAAGGTTTCCCTAGGTTGTTGAGCCCAGCCTTGAACTCACTTGGTAGCCTATCCATACTTGAACTTACTGTCTCTCTGCCCAGGTAGCTGGAACTACAAGCCTGGGCCAGTGAGCCTGGCTCAGATGTTCTCATTCTTGGCTGATACAGAACTCACTGTGTAGGCCAGGCTGCCCTCAGACACAGAAGTCTGCCTGCCTCTGCTTTCACAGTGCTAGGATTAAAAGTGTGTGCCGCCATGCCTGGCTTCAGATGGGCTCATTCATAAGCCACGCTCTCTCTTACTCTACTGAGTTTGGAACGCTAAAGTTGGAAATAAGAACTAACAGAGAGCTGAAGCTGCAAATGGCTCCTAGCGTCACCTCTTCCACTCCACCCAAGTTCCTTTGCATGAAGTTTTCCACAGTTTTCCACACTCACCCCTTCCAGGACTGTGGGAATGAGCCACTCATCTTTTTCGCTAGACCTTGGATTTCTTGACGAGAACTTTAAAAATATTTGAGGAATCAATTACAAGTAATTTCATGTAGGGTCTGGTCAAGCTGTCTGTTGACTCCGGCAAGCAATTCACCCACTGTAGGTGCGAGGTACAACTTAACCATGAAAATGGGATTTGAAAAGTGGAGGAGGGAGGAAGAGGACATGACAAGTGAGGGAACTGAGAAAAAAAAATGACATCAGCGGTGACGACCCTGGCATAACTGTATTAGGTTCCGAGTCACTCAGGATAGTCTCCCTCATCTTTCTCAGCATCTCAGGCTTTCTGCCTTCTTTGGCTTGTGGCTCCATCTGTACATCATCCAACTCTGTGCTTCTGCTGTCATCTCTCCTGACTCTAACGCTCCAGCCTCTCTGTTACTATGGCTGTTATTATTATTGTTGTTGTTGTCCTCATCATACTACTGAACCCACTCAAAGCATCTTTGTTTGTTTGTTTAGGGTTTTGTTTTGTTTGACACAAAGTTTCTCTGGGTAATGGAGCCCTGGCTGTCCTGGACTCGCTTTGTAGACCAGGCTGGCCTTGAACTCTCAGAGATCCACCTGCCTCTGCCTCCTGAGTGCTGGGATTAAAGGCATGTGTTACCATGCCCAGCCTCCCAAAGAATCTGAGAGGGTTTTCCCACCTCACGGTCATTAATGTAATTGTATCTGCAGAGTGTCTTTTTGGTATAAGATATCACATTCTTAGACTCCCCAGGTTCTGAGGGACACCGTGTCTTTAGAAGGCCACTCGCCCACCTATCCCAAAGGGGATTAGAGAAAAAGACAGACAGGATCCCCGGCTTTTTCTAGGCCAAGGTGTTTGGGCTTGTTTAGCAGCTAAGAGACACATTGTAGAGTATGGAGAAGGGTAAGGCCATTAAGAAAAGCATGTATTTGGTGACTGCCGTTTGGTTCAGTTGAGGGCATTTTTTTTTCAACTGGACAACAGCAGTGCGTCAGTGTGCAGGGCTTTGTGTTCATACATTATCGGTTTCCCATAGACGATCACCCGCGTCGCTGACTCAGGGTCGCCAGCAGGGGCAGCACAGTGGGTTAAGTATGAGAGGCAAGGATGGCACACAATTTAATTCTGCTGTTTACTACAGGAGGGCTGATACGCCCGATGAGGCCGAAAGCAGCGATTAAAGGTCGAGTCCATAGTATGGCCTAGTACCCGCGCCTCTCCCTGCTTTCCCAACCAGAAAGCTAAGTTAAGGGTGTGCTTTAAAACTGTGCCGCCAAGTTTCCAACTCTCTGCTGTCCTCCCTGCATTTTCCTATCAATCCTCATTCTCCTCCGGAGCACGAAAGACCAAATACAATCAGTGAGCTCCTGCGGTCAGCCTGCGTGGACAGGTCAGCGAACTTCCGCGGCTAAGGGAGCCCTGGCCAGGGGGGTCTGCATTACCCTTCACTTTGTGCCCACTTCCAGGAAGAATCAGCCAACAGCAGCGGGTCCTCTAGCCCCGGAGCCGTCGCCTGGTGCCTGGCATCCAGAGACTTCCCGGGCCGACCTTGTGGAGGAAGGCCAGCGCTGAGAAAGCCGCGGCCAAAGGAGCACACGGAGCTTGGCTGCCCCGC
Organism: Psammomys obesus; assembly: GCF_907164565.1. Lineage (NCBI taxonomy): Eukaryota > Metazoa > Chordata > Mammalia > Rodentia > Muridae > Psammomys > Psammomys obesus. Next base: position 2,937,181 of record NW_026596109.1, read on the forward strand.
GGCAGCCACCGGCGCCCGGCGCGCGCCCGGGCCAGCAGCCCC